>NW_028262413.1:31984767-32287797 GCF_047370975.1 Nipponia nippon | reverse complement strand
CCTGCCATGAAATAGGGTAGAAATAAAAGCCAGTGAACATTAGCACAAGAAGGTAGGGAGGAGGTTTGTCTCTGTCACAGGAGATGGAGAAACAAGCCCCCTTAAAATGTATGTGAGTAGTGTGTTTCTTTGCTACAGCAAAGGGATGAGCTTGCTTATAGTACTGTTGATGAACTGGTGGTGTCCTTAGGATACCAAGGAAATTTCTGTCAAGTAACAGTATCTAAACTTGCCAAGATACAAGTGAAGTACTGGTAGTAAGACTGGTCTTTTAAACCAAGATAATTTGCCATTGGCTAAAAATAAAGTTTATAGATATGACAGAATGAGCCCTGGTGGAAAAACACGCCATTGGGGCCCACAAAGGCTGTAAACGTTTTATGATATATGCCAACTCCATTTAGATTTTCTTTTTAAAAAAAGAGAGGACAAGTGGATGTAGCAGACTGATGTAACATTTGATTTACACTTTATGTAAAATAAGGGGTTTTGTGATGGACATGTTTAAGGGTATATACTGCCCACTTTAAACAAGTAGTTCTGACACATTTAAAAGATGTCACACTTGTCCTCTGAGAAAAGGTACATGGCTGTAAACAGTAAAACTAAAATTTAGCTTATGCATATGTCACATATTAGTACAACTATAGAACCACCAAATGGAAATCTAAAAAGTTTCATAAATTTTGTGTGTTTATTTTATTTTGTGTTGTCTGAGTCCAAGTGTGTGTTTTCCACTGCAATGTTTTTTCCCGAGTAAAATCACTAGGGAACAAGGTACAGATAGTTTTGAAATGCACCCCATTTAGATGAGTTTGGGGTGAGGTATAAAGCATGTTAAGCTAGTTAAGGAAGTAAACGTACTCTATTATTGTTTATTTTCAGCAGTGAAATATACCCCATGGAAGAGATTCTTTTACATTTGTGGGAGCAGTTAGACTAGTGCTTAGTGAGCTTTTCTACTTCTGTTTCTACCTTTGATCTGTTTTTAATTGTCCCACTTCTTATATTTATCACTAACGTACATGGACTAAAAAATTAAAATTCTTGCCAAAAGGCAAGATGCCACCCTTAAAAGTAGCTTCTGTTGGATCTGTCAGTTGATAATGTAAGTGATGCATGATTTTTTTCTAGGTCATTTGAGCATATGAGGCAAAGATCTGGCTGACGGCGCGCCTGGTATCTTTTGTCCTATGACATTTTATCAGCGAAAAGATTTCCTTCTTAATTTGTCTGAGGTTGAGTGAAATATTCAGGAAGTACAAGGCATGAGATGTGTATATGGCATATTGAGGAAAAAAGATTTTTAAAAAAGCAAGAAGATATCAAGGGCTAAGAAAGTCTTTTTTGAAATGAGACAGTATGGAGAAACAGACTCTAAAGTTAGATAGGTAATAAAATAACGCTCACAGCAATAACACTGAAACTTTGAGAAGTGATTAAACAGACTGAAAAACTGAAAGACCCACTTTTCAAAAAGCAGCCCTGATCATAACTGCGTGGAGAAAAGATAGGGACTAACTTAAAAGCAAGCAGGGGAGAAAAAAGTGATCTTTCTCTATTGCACGTTTGACTTTAGTTGAGCAGTGCAAAGTATCTTTTGAAAACATGCTAGAAAGTACGTCCTTGCAGCACGCCTTTATCCATCTTAAATGTACAAACCCGATAGAAATCCCATTTAAAAACAATTATATGGAAGGCTGTCCTTAAGTAGAACCATTATGCAAACCAAGAAATACCACAGATTCCTGGCATTCTCATTCTGTTAGTACTGCAGTTGGTCACTCCAGGCTTTGTTAGGGAGCAAGGGGAGCTGGGCAGGGCTGTATTTCAATCTGTGATGTACTTGCAAGACTTTCCATATCAAGAAAACTGCACGGCAAAAAATTTCTCCACCAGGAACGGCTCTTAGGACGGCGAAATTGTTGTTACCAGCGTGCCAAAACGAATCCTGGTAGGGAAAAGTAAACAAATCCAGCAAAAGTAGAAAGGTGACTTTTTTTGCTTTCCTTTTATTATTCCCACAGGGAAGGGTGGAGTCACAGGGAATAATAGTACATGTTTCCTCTAACATTTAGAGACAAGGTGATTCCACTAGCAGAGTAAATATCCTATGTCCCATTAATGTCTTGCAGTTTGTATTTCAGAGTCATTTCAGAAGTAGAAACTCTTCGCTGAATTTTAAGTCATAGCATGTCTCTCTATGATCTTTCTATAAGAGAATAAATAGCAGGGAGTTCAGTTACAAAAACTATTTTATAATCTTTAGATTCTGATTGAGATTTTTAATTTTAATTTTAAAGTTTTAAAGCAAATAATAAAAGGGATGTTGTGGCTTAATTTAATCACAGTTATGATCTCTGGACACCCTTGTAAAAATAAATAAGACTTACTTGAAATATAAAGGACCTGTCCACTTATTTATACATCTGACACCTAAGACCATCTTCCAGGATTAGCAGTTTCACTTAACACTGCCAATTTTGTGTTTTGGTTTTCATTGTAATTGCCTGCAGATAGTTTAATACCACCATGTCTACTGGCCTATGCCAAAATCCCTCTGGCTGTCAGTGAGATTCTGTGGGTATCGTGGATCCAGGTATTTGAATCTTTAGTGTAAAAATCAATTTCAAAGATATGAAAATGCAAAGGGCCAAATTAAACTTCCATAAATTTTGGTAGAACTCGAGGAGTCTTACAAGAGAGTTTGATCAGTATCTGTAAGAATGACCTGGCAATATAGTCACAATTCTACAGGCAAGTGGGAAAAACATGTTGTGCTAATAATGGCAATTTTCTTTCAGTCTGCTCAAAATACATCCGTAAGTTAGAAGAGGTCAAGCAAAATATTTTAGTGGTGTCTCTTTTTTTTCCTCATTATTTTAATCTCTTGAGTTGAAGCCCTATTTCAGTTTGCAGACACCTCCCCACTGTTCTGTATTCACACAAAAGAATAGAGGTTTTTAGAGATGGATTTGCTTACTCCCACAATGATGGTCTGTCATGAAGTATTATGCTTTCCTATCTTATATAGAAACCATAATGTACATTCCTGTCATACAAAACATGGCAGGTTATATATGTTAGGTAAACATTTTTAACATTTTCTAAAATTATATGCCTTTGTTTCAGCATGCTTATTTTTAAATGTAAAATGTAGGAGACAGAGCTTCTGCACTCCTTATTTGATTTTTGGGAACCACTTTCTACATCATATGGTTATTTCAGAGGAGATTTCAAAGTACCGCGTCAGAACAGGCCTACCATGCACTGCAGTTAGTGGAAAGAAAAATTAGCTAGTATCTGCAGCATTCTTTCAAAGCATTTTTCCTACAATTTATCTTTCAGTTGACTGCTCCTCTTGTGGAATTATTCTGTAGTTTTAATTGAGGAAGAATAAGAAATAATACCACTCTGTTCATATAGTGGCTCATTTGCTGTGCAGACGCAACATTTGAAGCCTTGCCAGTTGGTTTGCCACTGGAGGAAAAAGTTATGATCTAGACTGTAGCACACTTTCTGAAAGTGCCTTCATTACTTACCAGTCAGTCATCTTTATCTTGAATAAAGATACCTACAGATGGTGAGTATATAATCTTCTCCTTCCGCCCAAGTATCAGTAGTCCAAGAAAAACTACATCAAAATCTGCATTAGGTACAGCAATTGAGAAAGCAAGCTCTCTTGCTGTTTGTATGAAACAAATTTCTTGTGCCGATAGTAAAGTCTTTCTTCGGAGACTGAAAATTAGCTATATGTTAAGGAAAAACGCTGCTGAAACTGAGTGGTACAGTGCCATCTAGCAATTTCCAGCTTAGTGGTGTTTACTGTTATTAGCAGCGGTAGCATTGAGAGACCTCAGCTGGTGATAGTATCTAATTGTGCAAAGAGCTCTAATTGTATCTATAGTAAGAGGCAGTTCCTGCCCTGAAGAGTTTAGACAGTTAAATATAAAAGATGGGCAAAGCGAAGGAAGGAAACATGCAAATAGTTGTCCACCAGGGCAACGAGAGAACTAGGAATGGCATCCATCCAGGATGCCACCGGACCTACAAGCCAGTGGTCTGTACACTGAATGAGAGTGCCTTAGAAAAAAAAATTTAAAAAAAAAAAAAAAGTTGAAGGAGTAAACCTGTTCTTTTATTTTGAGAGGGTCAATACACAAAAATAGATTTTCCTAGCTATTTCTTGTAGACAGCTTGAAGTAGAACGTCTCTGGCCTTCCAAAGGCACCCCCTAGATTTAATTCCTGATGATTTATGTGTGTCCTATGGAATAGATATTAATATATATTTAAAAAGCACTGTCCAGAGCGGACAGTGTTTGGATTGATCTTTTCTGGAACATTAGAAAAAGCCTCCAGATGGCAGAATAACTGCTTCAGTGTATATACAGTAGATGGGGATATAGTTTTATCCCTTACTACAAAACATTCCTGTTTTCAAATTGGTATCTGATAGAGTAACTGATTTTTTTGAAAGCAATTTTGATCGGAGCCTGTGGGAAATTACACAGTTTAAGTAATATTTGCTTGTTATGTTCAGGGTGCTGACTGAGTACTTTACCTTTGTTCTACTCTTAAATGACTAAAAGTCAGAATCAAACTTATTTATATGTGGAGTGGCTTAAAAGATTTTACTAGCAGTACAATGAAGGTGGATATACTAGGAGTATGTGGGATGTTTCCAGGTTGTGTTTCACATTCCATTTATTACAGCCCAGCGCAGCAATAGTGGTAGGAAAGCGTCAAAATTAAACAGAACGTGTAGCAAATTCTGTTTTGGCACTTCTCTTTTACTTAGTGCACTGTAATTGCCAAAGAAAATTAACTCTCCCCTCCCTTCAGAAATGTCCCTTGTTTAATGTCTCTTCAATAAATTTGTGTGGAATCATAAATTGGATACAGAATTTGTCATGTATGCCATCTTCATGTGTTTTGACGCTTCTCATGCCTAGCATCTGTCTCAGCTTCTTCAAGACACATCTCTGGAGAATGCATAATCTCTTTCTATATTTTCAAGATTTCTCATTCATTATCCAATAATATAGACTTATATTTCAATAGAGAAGGTTATACCATGAAATTATTTCAAATTTCTTCTAATGCAATTTTGCTGCTGGAAGCAGCAGGAAAGAAAGAGAATTTTGTAACTCTCCAAGTCCTTACAGATCATCAACATATATGCTGCAGGTAAGTGATAGTCCATCTGCCACAAAATGAGGGCATTGATGCCATTTTGGCATCTTCATTTTGGCTTCTTCGTTTGTGGAGAGGCAGCAGATAGATGGATGCATCCCTCCAGTATTGCTTCCGAGTCCTGCATGATGGTAAATGATTTCTAAAACAGCATTTTCATAAATAAAACATGAAATACTCTTGAAGGGTGCTTGTCCAGAGTTCTGCCTTGTTTAAGTACAGGATTTGCTTTGAGAGACATTTTGACACATCTGGATGCACAGCATGTTAGCTGAAGGCAAACAGACATTGCAGTGATAAGGGACAGCTGGGTCCTGCTGGCTCAGCACACTGGAGGCTTGCACTAAAATGCTGACACTGCATCGTGACCGCGGTTCCCAGGTGATCACTCCATTGCCTGTGACATTAGAAATCAGCAGAAAGTCGGCTGAGAAATCATTCATGCAAACTCAGAGTGAGAGAAAGCAAAAGAGAAACCACAGGTGACTCTCTGGAGAAGAGGCAAATGGGTAAGTTTCTCCATTGCAGAAGTTTGGTCCAGTTCATTCCATTCCTCAAATAAAGTTAGAGGTAAGTTCAGATTCAGGTGTATACATTCTGTCAATCGCTATGCCTTGACGTCAAGAAATATGAAAAAATACACAATAAATTTTATTTACATTCACATAACCTGTATATATGCGTAGGACTTTTTTCACGTTAGCTCTCATTCTCTCTATCCATTTTTATCTTTTTGCTGATTCCAAGGGGATCAGGGGAGGGAACACATAAACTTCCACGTGGCTTATAGCCATTATTTATCATCTCAGTATGCAAACACCTCCAGTAGTTTTTTTCGTTGGTAGAAAGAAAAATTTGGAACACTTGAGCAACTGAAATCTTTATATAGTTTTTTTTCCTTTACCATAGGTTTTATAGTTTGGCAAGTAAAAGTTGAAATAAGTGCAGAAAGGCAGAAATGTTCATAAATATTTTTTAGGTTAATGGCATATTACATTTAGTTAGAGAACTAAAGCAATTCTAGAGGGTTTTTATTTATTCAGAATTGTAAGCATAGAGTTAGGCCCTGGGACCTTGTGCTTGTAAATAGTTTGCAAACCAACAGTAAATATGATTGAAAAGCGTTAATTCCTGCATTAATTTCAAAAGGGCATGTATGGTTGCTCAAAATATCCACAAAAATGTTGTTAAAATGAGAAATCATATTCTGAGACAAACACTTTTCTCTGTTATATATATCTGGACCAAAATAGGTAAAGTGTGTACAAATTGAAGTTTGCCCATAGCATTTTTTTATGTTTAACCTAAATTAGATGCCTGATCTGCCAAAGTACGCCTTTAACAATTCAAAATGAAAAGCTCTAAAGTGTAGGTCTCTCTTGAAAAAATAAGACTTTGCCAAAGGAAGGCTGCTATTGTGTGCTGCTGTACAGAGAGGTGCAAGATAAATCTACAGTATATAATATCTCAAAATAAAAAGTAAAACTCATTAAATAGTACATAGTTTAAAAAACTAAAAACCAGTGACAGTATACTGTTTCTTTTGTGATTTGTTCGTAGAAATAGTGTTGAATAGTGGACATGCTCTATTAATATTAAGTATATGATATATTGCTATATAAATGAGATTAACCATGTAAATCTCCTTATCTGTCACTATTTGGAAGTTATAAATGAGATAATTGGGAAGAAAACATGAAAAACCTTTTAAACTATTTTGAAATGTATTTGCTTAGAAAATATTGTTGCTGATGCAGAACAGGAGAGGTAATTATTCTGCTTGGAATTCTTGAATATTTATTTTAAGGCTTAAATTTAAAATGTAAAAGGCAGACATTTTAGTTATTATTATATGGATTTTAACTTGGCTTTAGTCATGATCATAAGCACAAATGACAGATGCAGAGAGGGCTACAGGATTTTAGCAAAGGATAAAGGGCAATTCAGAACAGGAGGGGAATGAGTTAAACTGTGTTTAGATAAGTTGGATGTATTCAAGTTGGCAGTTCCTGATGGAATTAATCCTAGACTACTTACGGAAGTAGCTGAAGCACTCTCTGAAGCATTAGCAATTATCTTTGAAAACCCATGGAGGATGAGGAGGAGAGGTCCCAGTGGTCTGGAGATGCACGTAATACAGTATGTCTCCTTGAACAGGAGGAAAAGAAGAGCTAAGAAATCATAGACAAAGGAGCTTCACTAGTATCAGCAAGATACTAGACCAAATCGTTTAACAACCAGTTTATAGTCTCTTGAGGATAGTAAGGTGGTAAAAACTTTCAATGTACCTTTGCGATGTACAAATTATATCGAGCCAAGTTCCTTACTTTTTTCAATAGTTAAGTACTTTGGTAAGGGAGAGGAAGTCAAAGTGGTGTTATGTATCTGACATTAGCAAGACTTTGAACGCAACTCCATATAATGTTCTGATTAGCAATCTAATGAGGTAAAAATAGAAATCCACTGTAAAACTGTTCAAAACAACATGCTCAGTATGCTGCTATCAGTGGTTTGCTGTCAGAAAGGGTAACCAGTTTGGATGGGGTTCAGCAAGTGTTCATCCTTCTATCCCTATAAGGACAGTTTTCATGCATAGTTTGTATGAGGGAGCAGAGAGTACGCTTATGAAACATCTGGATCATAACAACCTGAAACTGCTTCTAAATCCCTTGAGGGGCAGGTTGGAATTTGGAATTATCTTGATTAATTGAAGAAATGGTCTGAGATCAATAAGACATAATTCAGTAAATTCAAAAGCAGGTGAAGATAAATCAGATGCAAAACATAAAATGAAGAATAACTGGTTGGCAGCAATAATGCAAAGGATGAATGGGGAATTGTGGAGGACTGCAAACTGAGTATGTCAATGCTGTGATGCTGCTGCAAAAAAAAGCAAACATTGTTCTGAAATATATTCATAGGATCGTCAATATCAGATGTATTAGCGAGACCTCCTCTGAGGCCAGGAGTAATTTGTTCACTTTTTGGCTCTGCCCTTAGGAAGAAAACAGATAACTTAGTGTACAGAAGAAAGCAGCGAATGTGGTATGTTTAGAAAAATTTGCCAAATGGGGTTTGCTAAACCTAGAAAAGGGAAGAAAAGAATAAATATCAGTTTTCAAATAGGTAGAAAGTTGTTCAAGCATAAACAGCAACTACTGTTGCCCAGGACCACTGGCTGTAGGATCAGAGATATAGTGTGCTTTGTTTGCAGCAAAAGTGACAGACACAGGTCAGCGCAAAATCCATCAATCCATCATTTTGTCTTCAATCCCCTTCCTATCACATTTAAGCGAAGTCATGAACTGTGGTTTGTGCTGAGGTACGTGCGCACAGACCGTGTTTTGGAGATCTTTGAAAACAAGTCTGAAAAACACCTGTAGAAGATTTAGTTCTATTTATCTTGACTCTCTGGGAGAGAATGGGCTACATCATACAGAACATTTTAATGAGATAAGGGTTGGATTTTGCTCTACAGCCTTACCTGATTTGTACTGTACAGTCTTGCCAGGTCATTTGCTGTGATCTGGTAAGGGATATGTGGCCCCAGCAAAGACGATGATGGGGAGGGCAGCACCTCCAGAACAATCCCTGTGACTCACAGCTTGTTCCTGATGACTCCTTGGGAAAAAAGGAATGGACCTTGGCCTGGGTGAATTGTCCTTCAGGCTGTCAGTCAAGCCCTACTGGGCTAGATGATCTCCTGACATCTCTTGCAGCTGCTAATTGTGTGATTCTCTGATTATTTAAATGTCATTTTCTGTGGTCAGGCTTACAGGCTAAAGCAGCAAGTTCTGTTTAGACTTTTCACTTTATGGTTTGTTGACTAAAAGAACCATTCTGGTCTGTTGGTTTACTGTGGGTGAGAAACATGTAGCTAGTCAGTACTTGGTAGGGAAAAAGAGTATTTCTTCAGCATCCAGGTTAAAATAATTTTTCATTTGTGTGTTCATATGTTTCCCTGAAACAGAAAATGCATTTTTAAATTTGGAGAAGTTTACAATACAAATAAAAATACTTTTAAATATTGATACAGTTGATGAGATAAAAGTATGTGAAATATGAATCTATATGGTAAGCTAATTAAATCTCTTACATACATGTTTTCCATATTATTAAAAAAACGCCAAATGTTGCATCTTAAGGCAAATTGTGACCATACCCAATAATTTTTAATGGTTGACTTACAGTAATGTCTAAAATCAGTGTTTTGCTAATAACACTTAACAGGCTGTTATATACAGAAAGGTGTCACTTACGAGCTGGACTCTATAATCATCCTGAATGTTCAGTTTCTCTCATGCTAGTTCGGTACTAGAAGGACTGGTTACTCAGCTGGTGTATCCTGGCGAGGGTCTCCCTACATGAAAACAGATGCGCTGATTTAGACTGAGAATCTTCGGTGCGGCCTGCAATAGATGCCTTGAGTTCCTGCAGTAAGCTTTTGGTAACAGCTAAACACATTTTAATTCCTCAGGACCAATCTACATGGGTTAGCTGCATTCCTGTGTGTTCAGAATCCAAGCAGATGTATAGATAAGATGTATAGGGCAAGCTTATCTTTGATTGCTGGTTTTTTTCAGTATGCTGGACTGAAATATGTGAGTTGAACTCCCTCATGTGAATGATGCGAGTATCATGAATTCCCTGTCTAGTTATATTACAGAAATATTCCTTGTTACTGTAGTGGCAAGCAGGCATTTCAGGCAAGGAGTAGAAATCTTTTCCTAAAAGTGACATTAAAGCATTTTTTTATTGCCTACTGTTTTACAGTAAACAAGATGATAGGATGTTTGTATTCAAAGTTCCAGCCTAGAATATTTTGAGGAGGGGGAGAACATCATTAGAGGTCACAGGTTGAGAAGCTGGGTGATGCTCTTAGTGAATGACTGCATTAGAGTACATGGAAATACTGCGTCTCTCTGGGATAATATGCTTTCCTCGGTCATGTACTATTTAAAGTAAAAGGGCTTTTAGTTTCGTGTAGGCAGAGCAATTAGGATTCCCTCAGGGGGAGGTATATAGTTATTTTGGAAGAAAAGAAGCATCATCCAGAAGTTTTTTAACATGCTCAGCTAATTTTCTCAGTGTTGAGAGAGTTTACCGTTTTTTGTTGTGTATTCTTTAATACCAGGTATTTCTGGTTCCTGTCTCAAGTATTCTTCTAAGGGGTCAAAAATCCTACAGAAATGGAGGCAATGTCTTGCACTATAATATTAAAAGCATTGATAATAGTAGCAAAGAAGCTATGTAGCTAGTAGAATATAATAACAGAAATATCTTAATTTATGCATGTTGGGGTATGGGGAAGCTCTTTCCCTTTCACTGACATCTTACGGTTTGGTTCAAAGTTGAGTTCCAGCAGTGGGAGAAATTTGTTGTTAGTGAAATGTTAAGGTGCTTATTTTGTTATTGATGAAAAAAAGATCATGATAAGCAAAAATATTTCCTGGAAAAAGGTAGAATATAAAAAAATAGAAGTTCAGTGGACTTTCTCTCTCAAATGACGTACTTGAAGTGCTGTTGTAGACGATAGTTGCCTGATATGTATTTGTTTCTGGAGTATTACATATTTCTCAATTTAAATAGTAAGGGTGAAACAGTGCCCAAGGATATGGAGTCTTGGAAACTGCAGTACACAAGATCCCTGAGCTGAAATTAATCCTCATACTCAGGCCAGCGTGAGGTTTGACGTATGCCCTCGTGATGGATGTCCAGCCCGTTGGCGAGTGGAGTGCCTAGAAGTCCCTCCTCGTATCTGACCCCTGCTTCATGGCCTGGCCGTCTCTGCAGGGTGTTCCACCGCCTGCTCCACTGCGGGTTAGTAAGAAGCAGGGTGGATCCTCAGCGTGGGAGGTCAGTGGTCTGTCACGGGTGGCCCCATTTCCTGGCCTTTTGTCCTGCCGTGCTTCCACCAGCTCCATGAATGAGCCCCGCTGTGACTTCCAGCGGCACTTTGAAATACAGGCTCTGGGGTGTGTTTCTGTGCCAGAGAACAGAGCAATTTTGTGCAAATTCTTGAGCAAATCCTATGCAGCTGACTCTGGTAAACTGTAACTGCATTCTGGATTGCTCTAGAAACCAGATTAGTAGTCTGTGGTGGTGTCTGTGGGTACAAAATGGAGCTGCCACATCAGCTGAGGAAGCAACTGTTTCCTGGGCTGGAGTCTGTTGATCCTCATACTCGTGTAATACTGTGCCACCGCCAACAAATGTAGCAGTACTTCTGAACTGTAAACAAACATGAACATGAATGTCCTAGAGGAAGAAAAGAGGATATGTTCATGGTTTCCTACTGCATTTGCAGAGCCAGAAAGAGGTTTGCAGTAATAAGACACGAACTTCAAAAGACACTAAAAAGATGCATGTGTGTCGTCAATAAAATCTGCATAGCTACTTCTGTTGATTGCACTGAGAAATCTCAGAGAGAACTAATCTAAGTAGCAGAGTAATCTAAGTATCCCTGTGGTAAGAACTCACTTAAATAAGTCTGCCTAATTCTATTTTATTTTCATTTCACCTGGGCAGATATCTCTGATTACTCTGTCCCATGCTATGCTTTCCTTCGTGTCTTTGTACTTGCTTTCTGCTGTGAGACTGCAGTTCGGCCCGTCTTTGCCTATGTTAGCAGCAACGTCGGAATCCATCCTTTTACAAAAATCAATTGAGCCAGCTCCTGTTCTCTGCAGTGGTTGTGTAACTTGAGATACTGCGTTATCTACTAGACAAGAATAGCTGGCAGGGGGCTTGGTGTGCTTAAGTGGGTCCCAGTAACTCTAAGGGAGGAGCTAGTGGCCAAGCTGGGAAAGAATATGACTGACTAGAAATGAGGAAGAAGGTTATACTCTGTAGAAGAAATTTGGAAGATGACAGAGCCAAATGTCTGGAATGCTGAAGTGGAGAGAAAATCAAGTAGGCACCTTTCTAGTGACCACAAGCCCCCAGCTGTCAGAAGCGCACTGCATACTCCCCCATTGCTTCCCCATGGTGACAGATGTCCTACTTTTGCAATTCAAAAATGCGGTCATGCTCACTTTTGAGTTATACAAGGAAAAACCACAAAAATCACTTCACCCATCACTGGAAAGAAGCTACCTCTAGGCTGCAACATTGTCACTGTTTAATGGTGCGGGACAACTGTATAGAGCACTTATGACTTCAGGAAAATGTTAAGCATAAGATAGCTATTCATTTTTTAAAAATGACCAGGCTGCTAACACTCCAGCGTTGCATGCATGGAAACACAGACACGTATGCATTGCTTTTTCATGGCCACACATTTTCAAGGCATTTTATCCTTTATCTGATTGAAAACAGTACCTTACTGCCCTATCCTATGTTGACCTGGGGAAAAAACTGACTTACTAGATCATTACTGTGAGCATTTCTAATAACACCTGCACTTCTCCCTGCTGGCCTTTTATAAAAATAGATAGCCAAGCTAATCCTGGGTTAAAGGAAACGGTGAACTACTTTTCCAACAGCTCTGATTGCAAAAATATATTTGCTTTGATTTATGAAAATTTAAAATCTTTTGGGCATAAGGGATCAAACTTTGTGCATACTTAGTAGCATTTTTTTGCATTATTTATGTCTTCAACTGCAAACAATAGCAGCAGCATTTATACTTGGGAAATAAATTGTGCAGTTGAACATGGCCCGAGTTAGTTGTCTGCAGAATAAACTTTCTCCACTCTGAAGGAGGTAAAAATACTGTAACAAAAGAAGTTCTGAGAAAATATTTGAACAGAGAAAAGTACATAGGAGTGGCAGACCAATCCTGGAAAACAGTGCGGTACTATTTTCTAGCGATACACCAAAAAAATTGGCAAACATTCAGGTATTGTGGCTTGAACTTGGGTGGGAATGGTATTTTAATATAACTGCCTTTTCCACTTACATAAAAAGTAGCAAATACTCGATGTTATGAAAGGAAGAGATGGATCTAACCCTCCCAGTTCATTGAACAAAGTGAAAAGCGTTAGACCTCCTTTAGTTGTTTTCATTCTGCATAACAAGTATCAATTCACATATTTGGAAATAATTAATCTGTCCATCATGCACAAACATTTTTATTGTTAGATCAAGTGTCCCAGTACAGAAGTAGCAGAAAATTTAGTTGGGCTCCTCTCCTCCTCCTCTTTCTTCATGGCATAATCCCACATTTCTATTTCCCCATCCCACACAGTTCCACAGACATATGTGGCTTTCTGGACCTTAAAAATCTGAAGGCTTCGGTGACTTTGCCATAGGCCAACATTTTTGGAAATGCCCAATTGCTACACTTGCTTTCCATTTCCTGTGTAAGTAATGTAAAATTGCTGCTCTGCCCCTTCCTCCAAATTCTCTTGAGGTTAAACGCTGTACAAGGTTTCCTGCAATCCTAGTAGCAAGGTCTTTGCACAGGGCCTGGTGGGAGAAGGAACAGTTTTGCAGATGACATTTACGGGATGAGATGATGGCACGTGTTTAGGACTAAATGGGGTTGTCAAACACTAATTGATTCACATGTCAACCTCTTGCTATGTGTGTAAGGTGGATATGGAGAATTATAGCTTGCAACTTGTCTAGCGCAAAGTTTGTTTCCAGTGTTTGGATATTCTCGCTAGTTGTCTCTCTGCATTGTACATACTGTAATAGACTAAGACCAGCAAAATACTTGTTTTTAGAGGTTTAAGTTTTGATATGCATTTGAAGATGAATAGTGTTAGAAATCTTGGTCGTTGCTTCTGTCAAAGTAAACGTGTCTATATAATGCAATGGAATATTTCACTGTAAGTGCTGTCAGGGCAAATTGTCTTTTGGAATTTCTGGTAAAGGTTTGATTAGGACAGCTAGAGTTGAGATTCCTTTCTGGGTAGATGCTGTACTTGAATGACCTTAGAGGAGGAGAAAAAATCCTGCCTTGAAATGTTCTAAATGTATGAACAGGAAATGCATACTTTTCACTCTAATTCCTTCAATGAACTTAATATAAAAATAACCTGCCATTGCTGTAAGGTTCATGGTGCAGAGAATTTTCGCTGGAGTTGGGCTGACTTTGACAATTCTCTTTCATCCTCTTTCTCTCAGGCCACGTGGTGTTTCTCATAGCAGAGTGGGCTCAGACTGTGTTTAGAAATGCAAAGCTGTGTGGATGCACATGTGCATGTGAAAGCAGGAATGTTTATTTTCCAAGTAATTGAAATACATGAGAGAATAAAAGTGCATTTTTTAGTATGTAGTTGCCTCTGCTATGGCAAGTTGATCCTTAGTACCTAAATAACAAACATGCTTCTTGGGAAAACGGGAAGTATAATTATCCTACATATCTTGGGCTCCTGTCTTGGTTCAAAACCATCCTGACTGTCCCTCAAACCTTCCTCCAGAGTGCTCCCAGCTTCTTTTGGTTATCGCTGCAGTGCCACACAGTAACTGAGAAGTCACCCAGAAGCTGTTCCAACCACCTTCAGAAAGGCTCTTGTATATATTACAGTCAGCAAATTAAAAAAAAAAAAAATCATCAGATTCTGCTATATTATCACTTACATATCTGCAAAATGCTTTCTCAGTGCTTTGGCATGTATGGCATGAAGAAAGATGAGCTGTTACACTTTTTATTTCCTGAACATTTCTTTATGAAGACTTCTTCTACTATAGGATTACAAGCTGGCAGAATAATGCCTGACAGGAATTGATAGAGAATTGCAACATGAATCCCTGCAGGGCACACTGGGGCAAGTTTGTTATAGGAACAGTCTTCCTCTGTTTACATGAACAAAAGCTGGTTTTGACAGTTGCACTGATCAGCAGCTTTGGGAGTGTGTGAACTCACTGTTATTCTGCGTGGCTTTTTCTACAGTTTGCTCTATGGTAGCAACAATCTCTCTTTTTACACTGTTCTCTTTCAGAGTGTTCTCACCCTGATTCTCACTGCTATGCACTGCTTTCCAATGCAAAGCTTATAGAGAGAGTATCACTGATCAAATTAAACTTAATTTGCCTTGTACATTGATTTATAAATGAGAGCAAGTGAAGAACATGAATATTGGGGAAAAAGCGTGTGGTGATTGTAGCTTGGTTTTCATATACTTTCCACTGAGATTTATTTCCACAATTATTAGGTAACATTCCATTTAAAATGAAGTTATGCTCTGACTGAAAGCAGCTTACACCTATGTTAGTGCTGATACAGGTACAATTCCATTGGCACCTTCTGTTAGGGCTAAATTTCAAACACAGTGTCATCATCATCCTTGCGTAGGGAAAGTGACCTGTTTCACTCATAAAGCTCCTCAAAATTCAGCCAGGCTGATTAATCTGTACATGCTATCTCATATTGAAAGAATGCATTTTATTTTCCAGAGATTTTGGTTTAGGATTCTGCAGAGACACAGTGTAGCACCTCTGTTTAAAAATGACGCTGCATTTATTGTGCTCACGGTATTCATGGGAGTCACATGCAAACGAGAGAAGAGTCATTAATTTTTACACGGTGCTTTCTTTCTGCTGAGCCCACCAGAAGAGTCCTGTTCCGTAGCAGTGCTCCGTGGGGCTCCCGCACCTCGGAGGACAGGAGCGCAGCATCTCCTCAGCTCGGGTCTGCCGTGCGCTCTCTAGCTGGTGGTAGAATTCACGTGATGGTTTCCGACCCAGCGTAGATGAAAGTGTTTTCTTTCTGAGAGTTAAATGGTGAGCATACAGATTACTTTGTGATTATTATTGTGCAGTCATGACAGTATGTTGACTCATGACACAGGAATATAGCAATGGAAGATCTCATGGTGGTTTTACACTGGTTTAATTCCGCTGGTATCAGTGGAGTCATTTTTGATTTACGCCAACATGAACATAGTTTGACTGAGGCGCAGTGAGAAGGCAGACCGAGTTGTGAATTTTGCATTGCCAATGACATCATCAGAAAGATTCTGGTTCTTTATCCATTTTGCAGAATTACTCGAATCATCCTGACTTACCTGAACTCAGAGTAGAAATGCTTTTTGATACATGATATCTCAACTGGCTGTGTAGATAAGAATGTAGAGAGGAGCGGGGTTTTTTCTTTGATACTTTGATTTTAAAAACATCTGCAAGATTCTTTAAACATACAGGTACTGCTTCATTGCATATTTCCTGTTAGTCATCTCGCAGTTGTGCTGTAGCACTGGACCTAAAGAAACATAATAGCAACTGTAGGCGATTTTTCTTCCCTTTCCTTTTTTCCCTTTTCCTTTCTGTTCCTTTCTGTTCCTTTTCATTCCTTTCTCCTCAATTTAGGGTGTGACTGTACAGAAAATTATCCTCTCTGACAGACAGAAAACAGAATTCCGTGACAACAAAAAAATGCAAGGCTGCTGTAGCTATCCCTGGTTTGTATTATAAAAATAATAATTTTCCTAACCATATGCTGGGAAAATTTGCATCAAAATTAATGGGAAGTGCAACAGCATTTTCCATGGTAGTATGGTCAAACTTCAAGTCCAAATTAAAAAGGACTCTAATCTATCATTCAGCTTCTTGTTATTTGCTTTTCCTGCTACACCCACTTCCGCCACTTGGAATTATGATTAAACAAAGAAGCAGCAGAATCAGTTGTGGCCAGAGAGTCTTGTGTGCCCCTTCTTTTGCCTTGACTTCCTCTAATTTGTTGCTGGCAGTCTCTGTGAGAACAATTGTAATAGAAGTGGCTTCAGGTTACCATTTCTTTGAAAAATTTCTGATGCTTCTAAAACTCTTTGTTGCAAGGGCAAAACATGTGAAGTAAGTCCAGCTTCTATTCTGCAAGTGCTGTGATTTTGAACAACTCGGCTGTGCGGAGAGGGAGAAAGAGGTGCAGCCAGGGAACTGACAGTTCAATTCACAAGACTGAATTCACAAGCTTTATCTCCCAAAGACGGGTGACCAGTGCGTCCAAGTGAATGTTTAGACTCCCTTTCTGCACGACATTTCTTTTCATGTCCATTGTACAGTCATCTACAACACGCACATCATCTTTCACAATAAAGCTATAAATTCACTTCTCCAACAGGTCTTTGTGGAAGAAGAGTTTTACTCTTTTCCTAGTACCTGTTGTAAAGCTAGTTTGAATAGGTAGTACGGTCATAAATGATATTGTAATTTCCAGGTAACTTCCACAGGGCTGCGAAGTACATGTTAGGTGGTCCTTCTATCCATCTACTCCAGTCTCAGTTCACTCCCCAGACTGCAGAGCTGGAGAGATGAAGGAGACAACAGAGGAGTGTTCCATTCAGCCAGTGTTGTCCTGCCTCTGGATCTACAGGCGCAATCCAACCCAAAGCATTTTTCAGACTCAGCAGCGATTTCTTACAAAGGACCGGAAATCGCACACATCAGAGAGTCGTGTGCTCAAAAGAAAGAAATGCACTTTGTAAAATGGTAGAGGATGCAAACAGCAGACACTATTATAAAACAGTAATCCCTGGGCAACATGAATTAATGTCTTCTGAAGGTTCACTTCACTGGGGGGAAAGTAGCTTTGGTCTTTGTTGAAAAGCCATTTAAATGTAGTATCATAGCATTGTCACTGATGAGAACTCCAAGGACTAAATGGCAAGAAGGCTAAAAACTAGAACCTGATTCATGGTGGTTGTGAGACTGATACGCATTCATTACATCATCAGGTGAGCAAGCAGTTCAGTATGGAATTAGCCTTTTTGTGTACAGAAACAGATGTATCTGCAAACGCTAGTTTAGGAAGCTATTTCGAAAATGTGATTAAAGGGCAAAGAGGAAATCATACCCCTTTATGAACGGTCTGTTGATAGTTTCATATCTCTAAAGTCTTTCTTCTTTTCTGCTGAGCTAATTAGGATTTCATATAACCTAGTGTCATCATTTAACTTATAGGATATTCATTCTCTTTAGAGAATTATGCTATTGAAGCATGTTCTAATCAGCCAGTATTAGTCCTATTGTGTTGAGTATTAGCAGTAGAATATGTGTGGGGTTTGGGGCGTGTGAAAAGGAGTCAGACTTTAAATGCCAAACCAGACCAAGAGCTATTCTTCTGGTACACACAACCAGGGATTTATCAACACTGCTGTTTCTTTCAGATTGTGCATATGACTCTTTTATACTTAACTATAAATAGAAAAGACACGCAAACACTGGTATAACCTTAGTATGTTTTTAATACATATTTAAATTATCTGGCATTGCTTAGGGACTTCAAATTCCTCATTATATATACAAAGAAAATGAGTGAATAGTTTTGTAAGTCACACAAATTATACAACTTAGTTCAAAATCAGGTTTTAAGGTATTTACTCAATTACTTACAAATCGTATAAGTTCTGACAAGTCTATGAAAAATACTGTGGGGACATAGTTTTTAAAAAGTTCAGACTATTATTTGATTTTTTAAAAATTGATAATATATACCTCATTTAGCATTGCTTAGGTGCATATGAAAGTGTTAATGTGTGCAGGTTACCATGGACCTGGTTAAAGCTGCATTAGTTAGAATTCAAGTTTATATTACTTTCAAAACCTATCCATTTGGGCTGAAATATTCCATTCATTTTGTTGCCTAAAATTTATGTTTTGGAAAGGCTAAGCAAGACTCTGGGGATTTGTTTACTTACTTTGTTTGAGGGCATTATGCATTCTCTTATTTGAACAATACTTAAACTAAATCATAAACTGAAATATCACCTGTAAATAATCCTTTCCAAATGAGAGAGCTTGCCTGATCTGTGAGCAGGTGGAATCTGACTTCGAAGTGTTTGCAGCAGAGTTTTTTCTTTATTTTGCTGAGCTCATTGTGCACCCAGGAAAGGATGCCCTATATACACACATATCCTAATTAACTTCGCAGTGAGCTGCCTGGCCAGCCAAGGTCAAGGTGGGGCGCTCTTAAAACTGTGTAAGATCATTTATCCAGACTTCTGAGCAAATAGAAGAGAGAATCCTTTCCTGCAGCATGGCTGTATTCGTAATACATGCAGTTAAATTAATTTTCACTTAATAATGATGGTATTTATCCAGTGAGATATTGCAACAAAATTGCTAATAATATAGCAGAATTGGAAGAGAGAATGTACTTTAATTCTAAATATCTGCAAGAGGCAGTAGGATTTGATCATGTTGTTATTTAGACAGGTGTTAACTACTGTGCAGGACTCCACAGATACAGAGCAATAAGATAGTTTCTGCTCAAAGATCCTACAACTTAAGCAAAAGACGAGAGGCAAGTGATGATACAGAAGGGGCAGCATGGGGAAACAAGGAGACAGCATGGTTCAGTATGAGAGGAATGCTCTCAATACACCTTCTACCAAATTTTTGTGGACAAAGGAGAATTTAAGAAGAGTTTTACTGCAGGGAGCTCTTTTCAAGAATGAAGAAGGTACAAAAATGCTGATGTGGAAACTTAATGAGCCTTAATAGAGGCTGACATTTTTGCCAAATCAGAGATGAGAGCTGCTGTTTCAGTGTTCAGAGAGATCTGATTGATAGGTAGATTGAGCAGGCGTTCATGTAAGGGAAGGACATGAAGACTGTGGAAATAAGGCAAACTTTTTACTATTCCTTTACTTAGAGCGTGTTGCATATATTTCAGACAATACTATATTTTGTATTTTTTGAAAATGCTTTATAGTACTTTTAATTGAACAGACAAAAACCTCAATAACTAGAAAAGCAAATTATGTCAGTTCAGGATTCAGTTAAACCTGGCATTTGTAAAGCATTCTCACTTACAAAGACTGCTTTGAGTAGCGTGTAATAGCAGAGCTACACAGATCTTAGCATAGATGAAAGAGGTTATTCCACTGGGAGTATCAGATTTAAACTAGTCACCTCTGGTTTGGCTTTTGAAATATGACAAGAGAATCAATGATTGCTGCTGTCTGGGGAAGCCTTTGGCTTACTAACAGTCTAGATATTAACAATTTTGAAGTCTCTTCATACCAAGGGACTATTAAGATGAAGCAGTAGCTTTAAATTAAGTACCATCATTCCTTCAATTTATCCTGAAGGAGAGAAGTAATTAGGCTTGTTTATCTGAGAGGAATGAAAGATCAAATTACAGGGAATGCCCCTAAACTGACCTCGTGACTAAGTTGAGTTTACCAGAGACTTAATCTTTTTCAGCATTTTAGCTCCCATTCTTTTCAAGCATGTTCCCTCTTGCAGTTTAAACTGAAAAATGCCAAACCACGAACTAAATTTGTGTATTTTCCTGTTAGCAAAGTCAATGATCCCATGCTTCAGAAATCATACATCCTCTTTTTCTTTTACAAAGGTTGATACAATATTGTAGCAAAGATTTGAACCTTAAGTGTTATATAAAATAAAGGCAGCAACCTTTTTTTTGTTAGTAGGGTGATATTCCTCTGACTCTTCAGTTTCAGCTACCTCCTCATTCTTTTCCTGCTTACTCCAGGTGAAAGTAACACCTTGCTCTGACAGCCAAATCCATGAAACTGCAAAAATGAGGATTTCGGGGCTCTAACGGATTAATTCCCAAATAGTAGAGTGTCAATATAGTTGTCTTTTTAGCACATTGCTACCTTTTACCTTGCCACAGGTGATGCATTGAATTGAAGAATTTTGGATGCCTTGTGTATAGGCCTTGCTAGCACCTTCGGACAAACTTTAGGATCTATATCAACTCCTAGCAATATGGTTCACGGGCAACTCTGCTGCATTTAGTGCTAATGGGCACCAATGAGAAGGAAAGCAGAAGAAATTCTAAGGCCTTGGAAGTTATTAATACTGAAAAAACCTTGTAAAATGATTTTTTTAAAAAGAGGGTTTCTGATTTCTCTACTGGCTCTTTTTATACCCGTTGTTAAGTTTACTAAGTAACTAATTTCATTGATCTTTAAGAATAAAATTCACAAAGCCATTTAAAGAAACTGCTATGATAGCTTTTCCACATTTCCCTGATGAATATTTCACACTTCCATTAGATTTCTTCTGCTTCTATTTCTAGTTAGGGCATGCAACTCATTCCATATTTAAAGACCATTCGGTAGCATAGCTTCAAGCCAAGCAGTGGCCCTGTTTGAGATGAAATAGCTTTGTTGAAAGCTAATTCTGTCTTTACTGTATGGTGTCAGGCTTTAAAGGAAGATCATCTAAATGTGAGGAAGTATAAGCTAGGTGAAGGCATTAAGTGTAAAAAACACAGTTTTTTATTTCTGATTTTGTCACCTTCTGTGCAGCTTGTCCAAATGGTTTGATCTCTCTCAAATTTTTTTCGTTTCCTTCCTGTTTAGATGGTGGGCCGTTTGGGGCAAGCTTGATTCTTACTATGTTATTAGATGTTTCAATAGTATAAATGCAAATAGCTTTATTGGTCCAGGTGTCATGTGAGAGATAGGTGTATTTGAGTAGCTGCATTGATGGCTCTCCCCTTCGGCAGAATAAGTTGGTAATTGTGAAATGCGTTGTGTTTTACATGTTGTATGCAGTAATTTACACACATGTGCATGGGGACAAAATGGACTCACTTTTTCATCTATATGAGGAAAAGCACAAGAGAGGAGAATCTGGATATCAGTCTGTAGAAGGGAAAATGCTATTTCACTTAGATGTTAGTGCAGTATGTCCAGCTTCTTCAGATTTCTCTGCCGAGCTTCTCTCTTAGCTCTTCCCCAGGCAGACCCTGAAAACTGGCATTCCTCTTTTCTCTCCGACTGAAGGGGTTTTATGTGTCTCTTTTTGTTTATGCTTCCCAGCTGGCAAAATAGGACAGATTGTAGGATCCTCCAAGTTAATAGTCTTTTGGATATGTGCAAAGTATTCCTACCTGGGGGTCCTGATGTGGCTTCCTGCTTGTTCTTCCAGCAATTCACGTTAAATGATCTTGGTATAGAATTAATGCCTAGCTATCCCGGTTAAGTTAAGCAGACTTCAGTTACATTATATTTCCATATTCTGACATTAATATACAGTCACATCTCACCTATCACAGCTATCTTACATTACTGATGAGTCAATCAGTCACATACACTAAGCAGGTTTCTTTGTAGCATAACAGGAGAATTTAAGGAATTGTAACATTACGCAACTTCTTTGTAAATTCTTGTATTGTTTCATATTGGACTGTGGGGCTGCTGGAAGTCAAGAATAATATTGAACACTGTACATGGGCCTGTGTAACATTCCTTTGAAGCCTGCTCAGGTAACACCTGCAGTGACGTTTCAGGCATCTGTGCAGGTATATAGATACCCATGTAGCTATTTTAGTATATTTTTGGGAAATGCTAATAATCAGTGAGAATTCAGTCCAACTCCATGGAATTAAGAAAGTGCTTGATTACTAAAGAGAAAGTTCCAAGTTATGTAAACTTATTTTATGCAGTGTGACTGCAAGTCTCACACATTTCTTTTTTGTTAAATCATGACATTTGGAATTGAACAGTCTGAGAGGGAGAGAACATCTTCAGCATACAAGAAACTGTTGTCTTCGTGGGTTTCTGACTCTTCCACTTAATGTGCTTTTCAGTTTTTTTAGAGGATTTTGTCATTGACTTTAATTGATACATTTTCACAAATGCTGTAATTTAACATCGTAATTAATGTTTTTCAAGTGCTTGGGAAACATAAACTGTTGTATCAGTGTAAAATTATTACTAAGGGCAATGAAATCAACATTATATGATGATTAATATTTATTGTAGAAATGCTCTCTTGCTAGCGGTTGAACATAAGAGGGAAAATAATGTGGAACTGAAGAGAGCTGAAGAGCTCTGGTCCTTATCAGAAGGTGGGTTTTGCCGGCAGTGCTGTAGTTAGTTTTCTAAGCTTATATAATCATACACAAAACTGTCGCTCGCCTGCAGTCCCTGGAGAACTTCTCTGAGGCCAACCTTTGTGCCCGTATTAGCAGCCTGCGCCTCTCACGGAAGCTTCTGAGGTTCATAGTGTAAAGTAATACTGACTTCCTCCAATACTGATACTAGAAATTTATTTAGGCTAGAGATATCTGGTGGAATTTGAAGATGCTAAAAAACAGGTACGGCTTGACATCAGACTTAGTTGTAAAACTGTAGCTTAATATCCATACAGGAAGATGTTGTAACAGGCTATTTTGAACTTCCTCCTAGAGTCTTGGATTGAGATCCTCCAAACATTTAGCATATTTAGTACTCAGTAACAAAAGTCGCAGATTTGGTTTTAGCATAATTATACACAAAAAATTCACTATCTGTCCTTAGAATGAGACATTTACTATGCATAGAAAACCTGGGAAAGAGTGGGCTTTTGGGGAAGGGGAGATGAAATCAGCTGTTAAGAAGTGCTGATGAAGTGTTTGATGTATGTTTGATGTCAGCAGACCGTGGTTCCCCTCGGCAGGTATTCTCATGAAAAATGCTTCCCTCTTTACTGTTCCTGGAGCAGATTGAATAAACACAGATAAACAAAAATGGGCTCTTGGATGGGTTAAGGACATGTCTTAAGAACTGTTTGAAAACAAATCCTCTTCATTGGAAAGCTTTGTAGTTTGTTGCAGAAAGCGACTGTGCAGAAGAGTTAGCCGTTTCTTAAATAGTCATTTATTTTGGTGACATTTCCTGGTTTGTTTTTGTTTTTTTTTTAAGCAGGAAAAGCAGTTAAAACACAGTCCTAGAAAGCAGTGAGCTTTATTTATATATTTGTAAGCCTTTTTATGTGTTCTGTCTTGAGAATGCATAATCAGTAAGACACAGTTATATTATGACCACAGAACGATTTTTATTCACAAATTAAATAGCAAGTGTGAAAAACATGGAAATCAAGAGAAAAAAAGAGTAAAGACTACAAACTAGATGCTTATTTGTGCATCAGTACTGAAGGAGAGTCATACGTGGTGCTAGAACATGTGTTGCATCCTGTGGCTGCTGCTAAGCCATGGTGTGGTGGCACGGAGCCAAATATGTCAGTTTTTCACCACCTCACTGTTTCTTAATCAATAGGGAATCCCTAGTTTACTTGCTAAGAAAGATCTCACCTTCCTTTTCAATTAATGGCAAAGGGGTGGAGTTGGAGCTGAACAGAATATGATGTTACCTAACATTGTACGTCCTCAAGGCTGTCAGTGTATACATACATGTTAACAGATTTAATGTTTCTATGAATTTCACCCAGAATGAATGTTTCATTTTGTGGCAATAATTACATAATGTTATAAAAATCCATCATTTAAACCCTAAGCTGTCAACTCCGTGATTTTCATACAAATTCAGAAGTTAGTTTGTTATGTGGCGTACAAAGACAGTTTTGTTTTAGACACAGTATGTCCTCTTAGCTGGAGAGGATGGCCTGCCAAGAAATGAAATAAAGAGGAAGATGCATGTGGTGCTGAGGAGGTGAGTAGGAGTCCTATAAAATGTGTAACTTTGTTACGTTTAAGATTTTTTAACACAATCAAAAATAATCCTTCACTCTCTGTGTAAGGCAAGAACAGAGTATGCGTTTCATTATTGCAAACCCAGATTCTGCGGCAAGCTAAGATTTATGCACATCAAAACATACAAAGATGTCTGTCCTGGCATTCCTTAAAGCCAGCCAAAAAAGTGTTTTGTATGGGAGTCAGGGTGTGGCATTTCAGCAGAAGTTCAAGAGTCAGATCCATCCCACAGTCATACAGAAACGCCTTGGTCTAGTCAAGGGAACAGTCCGTCCAGATCCATGAAGCACTACACGGTGCTCCGAGCAGCCGTGGTCTTGTGTTGGAGGCGAGATGCACAACGCCAGTTGCTAGCTGGAATGCAAATCCTTTTTAGCAGTGACTTACATGGTCCCTGGGAGTTTAGTCCACAATTTAATGACAGTTTATCTAAATGTCATTTGCATACAGTTCGAAAGTTAGTTTATTATGTGGCATAAAAACCTAGCTTTGTTTTGGAAACTGTATGTCCTTTTAGCTAGCGAGAACGCTCTGCCAGGAACTAGCATGGGAAACCAGGGAAAACTGGTGAAGTGTACCAGAGCAAACTGGAGAGTGGTGATAGAATATTACCTCCAGTCCAAACCCATTTTATATGCTGGGTCACTGTTGAGTCACAGCAATGATTTTGAGCCAATTTAGAATCAGCTTTCTTCTAAATCTATGTGGCAGGCTGGAACCAGAAGGAAGTGAACATTTTCAAGAAGAATTTCCATGAATGTGTGTATCTATATATAGATGATTTTTAAAAGATCACTTTAGTGAGTAAATTTCTAGAACCATATTAGAGCAAAAGTTGCATTGATGGAAACTTTTTGATGGGAATAAAAGTTAAAATCTGATTAGTGAATTGATTCCTTAATTTGCTTGAATGTAACTTACTTCACTGCTATAGACAGCTCGGATTAAGGCCAAACTGCAAATGGAACTGGTGTTGATAAGTCTCATTACCATCAATAGCATCATCTCCAATTGGAGAGTGATAGTTATAGCACTAATATAAACAGTAAAACTGATCACACCACAACTTTGGATCCTGTCCTGCTCTTACTGAATTCTAGGGCAACGCTCCTATTGGCTTCAGTAGCAGCAGGAACAGCTCCAACTGAATTATTTGACAAGAAGATTTTTCCTTAACTCTGTACTGGCTAAGCTAGGTAGGCAAATTGTTAAAAACGCTGATACATAATCCAGAAATCTTCACAGTTGAACAATGCTGATTTATGCACTGTCTGCTGGTGATAACAATTTATTAGCAAGAGGATATTTGCTCTATCACGAAAAATTATGCGTCTTTCAAGCAAGGTTTTGTCCTCAGTTTTCTCTTTTCCTGATAGTCTTTGAAATTTGTAACCTTAAAACCACACCTAATGTTGAATTACTGTTATTTATTCAAATAATGGAGACGTTAAATTCACTTTTTTTTACAGACTATTTATAGTTTTTCAGAAGAGTACTTAGAAGGGATATTTTTCAATTACAGCATTTATGTGTTGCCATTAGGAGAGTTTCAGGCAAAAATACTATGTTTTTGCCTTTTTCGTATCAAGACTATGAAAGCAACCTGTTTTATGTATCTTTGGAGCCTGTAACAACATAAAAATGTCTGTAAATGATACCTCCTAGATTTCTAGTGTATATATTGAATATATTTCATACCACTGTTTCGTATTTGCAATAAAATTCACTTGTTTGGATGTCATGTACCACTCTGTGGAGAATGCTATACGTTAGCACCTGCCAGGATATTCATGACCCCCATGCAAGAGTACGGGAGGCAAGTGAGCTGTGCTGCTTCCAGATGATCTGAAATACTGTGTTTATAGTGGCTGCGTGCTGTACCTTCATGGCTGGTGCTGTGGAGAGGTATTTAAGGGTGTGGGCCACAAGTTTATGGCTCTTGCTCCCTGGCCCAGCAAAGGACCTGCGCACATAGTTAGGCAGAAGTTATTTCTGGCTTTAGTTAGAACAGATTGCATACGGGGACCTATTTTGGCTAGCACACAAATAAACTTATTGTTGACTTTCCAAAGTATGTTTGCTCCCACTTGAAGCTGGATTTTACTTTTAAATTTAAAGGTAGAAATGTCAGACTTTTGATGAGGAACTTTATTTTATCTGTGATTTGATGCTGTACAGTACAAAATTGACTCCACATCATCTGTATACAGATAAAGTAATTTTTCTCTGATACCAGTTAAAATGTCAGTTCTCATTCTACGTCTCGTTCATTATTTATTAGCACTGGATTATATCCTTTGCAGCAGAAACAAGTGAAACCTGTGGTAGGGTTCCTGAATAGGAGAATTCTTCTGTCCTTCAGTTTTGTTTGCAGTCATGTATGCACGTGTAGGTTTTTACTTCAATTTGTCTCAGTTTTGGAAAAGAGCTGAATTTTTTTTTTTAATTGACCCTAGAAGAGTGTATAAAACAAAAATATTCTCCAAAATTTGACAGCTGAAAAAAATATTCTCCTTGAGCAGGAGAAAAACTGATCTGTAATTTTCTGTGAGTTAGTGTCTGAATGCCCTGCACCTTTTACTGCCATATCTTTCCCCATAAAGATAGCCTCTAAATTGTTGACTACTCACAGCCACCTTGTCTTCAATACTCTTCACCGTTTTGATCTACTGTCAGTTGGGTAGAGATAGCAGGTAGGCAAGCGGATAAAACAAGTTTGTTTTCCTTGGAAACCTAGAAAAATGATGAACAGACACTTTCGTATTTTGAACAAGACGACTGATTAATATAATCAGCATTGCCAGTCCCATTTGGCAGTAGCTTGTTTAAATATCATCAACAAAGCGTATTTTAAATGAGCTTGTAAGAGGAAGCAATGTAGTCATGTTGTCATCATTTCACTGGAGGCTGTTAGTAGGCAGGAGATACATTTGTCAGATCTTGCTTTTACTTCATCTGGAAAGATCAGTTTGGCATGATAATCAATTAACATTCCGTCTTTCCAGTGTCCTTCCAGGTTGCAGTTCTGTTCTCTTTGTCAACAAAACATGTGAATGACGTTTTAATTTGTTATAAATATGTGTGTGCAGGTTTTCCTTAGTAAACTGAGAGTTGGCAGTGGCAGTCAAAAGTATATTTTAAGATGAGATAAAAAAAGGTTAACTGTACTTTGATGACAGAAGAAATAGCCCTTCAGTACTGTTTACCTTTTTTTATTTCCATTAATCTTCTTCCTAGAACTTGCTGCTTCTAAGCACAAGATCATTTTAATATTAAAAATAAAATTTTTAGATGAATGTAAAGGTTGTGATGTAAACTGTTAATAGGTTTAAGGAATTATAAAAACAAAATTCCACTTTGAGCTGTTTACCAGAATGAAGGTATGTTTGTGGTATTGTTGATATCTGGTATTTATTCTGCTCAAGCTAAAAAAAAAAAACCAACCAAAACAGTGTAAGCTTTTTGCTAGAGGGTATTTCTTAAATATTACTGTTACCATGGATAATGCAAGTTGACAGGATCTATAGTTGAGGGGCAAGTCATACGGCGTCTGCATTCAGGGGTTATATTTTGGTAGGCAGAGGACAGGTTTGAAACACTTCAGCAGAATGATGAAGTTTTTACTGCTTTCAGATACAGGTTCGTGCCAGGCATGTACACAACCATCGATACATCCCAACTAGGCGGGTGTCTTTGACGTACAGTGTAAAAAAAAAATGGTCATTATAAAGGCAAACTGCATTTGAAATGACATCAGGTATTAGAGCAAAAACTTCTCCAGAAGCATCGTTTGAGGAACGTGTGTTTGTGTGTGAACAGAGGAAAATTCTGCATGGTGAAGGTGACTGATGGCAGTGTTTAATTTCAAGACCAGACACAAATGATTTCTAGGCTCTGTGAACTGTTTTTGAGGTCTGATAGAGCGGAATAATGTTCACACATGGTTTAGCCACATTTCCAGTCTGGCAAATCTATGTTAGAAATTTTTCTGTTGGTCTGCGTCTGAATGTTGTTCTGCAACTGTTTTTGAACTTTCGTATGGGCGGGGCACTGAGCTGTAGCCAAGGACACCTGGTTTTCCCTTTTTAATCATGGAATTAGCTCTAGTGTAAGGAATTAAAAACTGTAGCCTCCAGTGAAGTTGGGAGCCTATCAGGGAAAGTGTGGTGGAGACATTTGTGTATTGTATTGCCAGCTGTTAAAGCTAGAAGCTCTTTGCGGCCTTGCTCTGTTGAAAGCAGGGATTTGGTCTACAGGGACTGCACAGTCAGTCTGTCCAGAGCAGCGTGAGCAAGATGCCACCGTTATCAAATACCTTAGTCCAGGCTCAAGTTGTTTAGATACATGTGAACTGAGCTTTCTGTTCCTGATTTCCAAACTGCCTTTCCTAAAACAGTACAGGCCTTCTCCACCCTGCTTCTCATCCTCAGAGTTCAGTTCATTGCGTAAATTTACCCTTTGTTCTGCTCAAGTGATCTTGGAGATGACTGCAACATAACAGGGCAAGCTGAGTCCTAAAATTAGCTGAAGGTAACTGGGTAGAGAAGTTCAGAATAGGGGAGTGTAACACAAGAAGAGGGTGACTATGAAGTATAATAAGGAATGGAAAAGAAAGGGGAAAACAATTAGGAATATGTTGATTTAAGGGAGAAAGTGTGAAGAGCAAAGCCAAAACTGACGGTGGAGCATTCTGCCAAATTTTTCCTGCTCACGAAGCCAGCCCCCAGACAACATGGAGCCAGTAATTATTCAACTGCTAAATGGGAGGTAAAGTCCATTTTTTGAAGGCTGAAGGAGAGAGCTCTACCTTCAAAATAATTTGCAAGCAATGTTGCAAGTAGTGTACCTGTGACTAAAAAATGTATCACAGAGCATAATATTAACACACCTAGAAAAACAGGAATTTCAGTTAGGATGGACTGGGAACCCAAGTGGATTTCTTAGCTAGTTTACACAAGTGAAAAATACCCCAGTGTGTAATACTGGCACAGGATCACAGTTTGCAAGGAGTATTGTGTTCTCCTGCTCTTCATATCTGTGATGTAGAACCATCGGGAGAGGTTCTAAATACAAGCACAGCTTTGTGGACGGGAATTTTCTTGGGGTACATTGTAGTGGTGGTTTTTAACTGCTTTCCTTCATTTTCTTGAGTGAGGAGACTCTATACTTGTAGAGTTTCTCATGTCTGACTAATTTTAAGAACTGCAGTAGACCGTGTATTATGCCTGTGCTTAAATAAAACATCAGCTAAATCTTTGTGCAATCTAATTGGGGAGAAGTTGGGGAAAGATTGCTGATTATTCTTTAATACCCTAATAAAACCTTTTGGCATAACTGTGGCTTCTAGTTTCACTCAATTAAATGAACAAGTCCTGAGCATGCACAAAGACCTGTATTAAACTTGCAGATAGACCTGAGGAGAAATTAAAGGCAATGAAATGAGACTAGCTACTGCCAACAAGGAATTAAAACTGAAATATAATAAAACCCACAACCTGTCAGACTTTTTTTTTTTTAATCAGGCATCTTAAATGGGGTAGTATCTGCTCCTTTTATTTTTCTTCCCCTCCTGCCTCTTCTTGCAGTATTTTGGCGCAGTATTTTATACGGATCACGTGCCAGGCACTTATGTGCCTTCTGCACTTGCTCAGATTCTCCACCTCCGAGGGGACACGGACCAATGTTGGTCCTGAATGGGGGGTGGTGGTGGTGGTGAGGAGCTGGAAGGAGCAGGCAAGGGCTGGCAGCATTCCTCGGGGAGAAGGGGGCTGTTTTCTCTGCACATGCCCTTCTCCTGGTAAAAGGTACTGCGCCAGGGCCTGGTGTGGCGGGTGCTCACATAGGGCACAGCGAGTTGCCCCTGTGAAACGACCAGTGTCTGTGCAGATGCTGACCCGTTCCGAGCTCCCGCAGGGCCTTGTCAATGCTCACCATTGCCTGTGATCTGTAGAAATTCTGTATTCGGTTTTCCATCATTTCAAGAACATCAAGTCTCGCAGCTCCTGTCTTCCCACACCTGTAGTAGCTCTTTGAATTTGGAGCCCCACTTTCGCATTTCATCAATTAATGTTAGTGATTGCTCACTTATGTTTTCTTCCGCAGCAAAGTGGGTATGTTCACACTCCTGGGCACAATGGGTGGCCCTTCAGATGTTGAAGTGCCTGCAAAGAAAAAAAAAAAAATTATCCATTAATGAGGAAATGGAGGCAATGAATTTCTCCTATGCTATTTCTGTACCTCAGTGCTTGCAAGGTTTGTAATTTCTGATCTGCAGTCTCTCCCATCTGTGAGTTTTTCTGTCTGGGAGTAGCAGGTGACAAATAGAGAGTTTACAGCTGAGAACACCCAGGCAAGTTTTCTTTATTATTAAAGTTTAATAACTTTAAATGGATGTGGAGTTTTATATAGCCCTGGCCTAGTGAGGCTGGAGAAGGGCAAGGTGATTCCTAACAGACCATATGTTACCATCTTGGGTTTCATGATTGTTTCCAGGGTAAAGAGCACATAAGAGACAATTTTACTGTTCTGAGTAAATGAGATGCTGTTCTGTGTCCAGAAGACAGTTTCTTTAGCCTTTCCAAAGGAGATTTTAAGTACTGTGATGGCGGTACAGTAAAGTAAGCGGCAGAAACAACGATGTGCAAGAACAATGTTTCTATTACCATCTAACCTAATCAGTCAGCTAAAATTCCAGTTGTATAACTAAATTTCAAGCGTTACGTTTACAGGGAGACTTGGGAAAGTAGGAGAAGGCCCAGAGAAATACTGATAAGAGGTTGTTACGAGTGCTTGTTTGACTAGTAACTACAAAGCGATCTCTTCAGTGGCAAGAAGTTCACTCCCTCCCAGAAGAACAAAAATTATCTGGTAGGAAATTCATCATTGCAGAAATCTGGATGAGTTTTGTATGCTGAAGGGGAGCTTAGCACAGCAGCCTACAGATCCTTAAGACATTTCCCAGGGGAAAAGGATTAACAAGGACAACACTGACATCTGATAGCTTTTGACTGTTGGATGTTGATAAATGTTAATCATTGATGAAGCTTCCATGAAAAATCAAAGTTTTACTTTTCTATGAAACTTACAAGATGCAAATCTATAAATATAGTAATTTTATAAGTTGTGTAATGCTTTATTATTCATATAGCATATAACATAATAGCATATAATTCATATAGCGTATAACATAAAACGAATCCTAAAGGATTAGTTATACTGTGAAACTTTTGGTGTTTGTCTCATGCATATGTTTTCCCTCTTAGGGAAACTGTGAAAAGCATGAAAGTGGAAACAGAGGAGGTACAGAGAGTACTCTGTAAAGGGGAGAAGGCTACCGAGCAAATCCTTTTCTTACAGGCAATACTGCATTGCCACAATTCATTAAATGCCCAAGTGCAGGGGAACCAGGATTCTTCCTGGCTGTGCATTTAGCCACCCTGCAGGAAAGCGCTGTCTCTTTATAATAAAACTTGCATTTCCCCTGCCTGCCCCTGCCTGCTGGCGGCATTTCTCCTGTGAAGAGCATCCCTGGGGAAACCAGCTTTAGTGCTCAGAGTGAACAAGTCATCAGGCGAAGGCATGGAGCCTTGTGGTAGTGTTGCTTCATCTCTTTGATACACACCTTAGTTGGTGCTATAATAATTCCCTTGCTCCCATGCTCAGAATTACAGTGTCTGAAGAATTCCTTCCAGATATTCATCAAAATATGAGTGTGTTCGTCCCACTAGCAGCAAATCTGAGTCACGCCTTCAGCGTGGCCGAGAAAGAGTTAGTCAACGGTCTGAAGCCAGAAAGTACATGCTGAAGTCTGGAGTAGTGCGAGAAAAAGGTTGAACAGTAGGCAGGAGGATCTGAAGTGCCATTCAGCATCTTGGTGGAAGGGTGTAGGACGTGGCTCATAGGACAGAGGAATAGGAAGCTGTGGGATTGCCCCTGGATTGTCTGAAGCTGATGTTCTTCATTCACGGCTACGTGGCAGCCACCATGACATGTCAGTGTGGAGAGCTGAGGGATGGCTGCAGTGAATACAGATCAAGACCTGGCGAACTGAGGCTGTATTTGCCTTGTGAGATAACGTATGGATAGAAAAGTAAAAAGGGGAAGAAGTGAGGTGGAAACTGTGGAAACCTGGCAGTGTGAACATGTCTTCATACTGAAAGCACTGCAAGGCGGGAACTTGTTTACCTATAAATCCACTAAGACTGACTACGTGTAAGTGCCGTGGACCCCTGGTACTGCAGTTTGGTAGAAGCAGCAACCTTTCCAGGATTTCTTTCTGTTCTCTAGGCAAACTGTTTTGCTAGTCTTTCCTCAGTCCGCCTACTACGCTGCCATCCTTCACGTGATCCAGTCACTTCCCCACTTCTCTCTGACCTATTTTTGCCATTAGGAGAATGCAGTTGGTTAATAATGGCATGTTTGGGGAGAAAATGGGAATAATGTCTTGATCTTGAACTCCTGCTTGTGTATCTATATTAGTAACTCATGGATAAATAGACGTTGAGTACTTCAGTTAGGCATTCTTCCCCTTCCTTCCACCTTCTGTTTCTCTTCAGGTTTTAATCTCTGTGGGTTAGAAGATGCCAGCAGACCCATGGGGATTGTCAGAAACTAATAATAATTAAAATTCCTTGCTATAAAAAGCAGCGCACACTGTTTGAGCTGAAAACACCAGAACACTTTCCAAGAATTCCAGCATATTAAATTCTGCTGTGACATTTGACTTATCGCATGGTAATTTTTTTTTTCTGCTTCAGCGCAGTGTAATGACACTGCGTCCCAGTTTTGTAAATAAGTTCCCACACAAATTCTTCATGACATCGCGTGTGGGAGTTCACATAATCAAAAAGGAATGTTCCCCTCGTCTTCATGTTTCTTTACAAACCTGTCTCCATCATTTAAACCAATGTCAAATTTTCTTTAAAGGCAGGTGTCTACCTGCCTGAGCTACTAGATTTGTGCTTGGTTGCCTGTATTAATGTTCAGAAGTGCTGTATTCTTAATTGACCTCATTGATAAGCAGATTAAAAAAAAAAAAAAAGGAAAACCTTTTGCAATATTCAACAGTATAATCCAGTTGCTGTAGTCAATTGGACTGGCTAATTCAGGGTGCTTTGGTGGCAACTGCAACCTCAGAACTGGCTTAACTAGTTACATAGGGATTCCCCAACTGGCATGTTGACATAAAAGCAGCACAGCTACCTTCATCACCGGGCTCTGGCTGAGCTTCAGATCGCAGAGGTGGAAAGGAGAAAGCAAGACTTCAGCTCAGGTCTGTTCTCTTGAGTCTGTACTCTGTCGGATCCTATGGAACTCTGTTAAGGTCCTTACCACTGTAGTTAAAGTTGTGCTGATCGGTTTCTGAGTGATGCTGGAGACTAAAGTTCAGGAGCAAAATGGGTAATTTAAATCCACTTTCCCCACTATCACTGATCTGTTGACACTAACCCTTTATTGTAGCTATGAATTTATTTTTACATGCCCAGGGCTCTATAACCAAAATCTGCAGCACTGGACTAACGTAAGAGCAACTCTTTTTAGTTTCTCACTCATGTACAGGACAGGAAATCTATCCCTTTTTAGTGATCCCTGTTTGGTTAATGAGCACTTCTTTTATATTTGTAAAAAATTGTTGATACTTTGATATTAGCTTCACAAAAGGAGAGCTGTGTTGAAATAAAGACGTTCCATCGACTACGTGGTTCCCTTGCAGTGCTGCAGCCTCATCAGGGATTGCGTTCCACTCCAAAACTGCCCGCCTCGTTCACAGAGCCCAGGCTCTGGCCAAACTGGAATTGTTTGGCACTCACACGTGAGCACATTTCCAGAACAAGATCAAATATTCTGGTGTCTGACTGTTGCTCTTGCACCAAGGCACAGTGGAGATGTGTGGGAACATATTGCCAATTTGGATTTGAATTATAATTTGATTATCAGTTACTGCCTTAGCAGTGTCAGACACTCACATTCAGTTTCTGTGTTGTAGTTGTTCTGTCTGTTCCACCTGCACTCTGAAGCAGTTTTGTTACGGTCGCTCAGAAAAATGTTCCAGTAAGTTTCTTCTGAGGTGGAAGTACGATACTGCTGTTGCTGAGATTGATCTGGGCTACGCACGCAGCTGTAGCTGGAAGGAGTGGCGGGCACTGCAGTTGTCTCTTTGTCTGCCTAGGATACCGACACCTGAATTTCCTTGTTAGGAGTCTAAAGAAAAAAATTAAATTATGAAGCTTTGCATTGAAGTGAAATATGTTTAGAAGCAAACAGAAAATGTTTAAAGAAAATAGGTATTCATGTGTCCTGAATGCTTAGTTGCGGTACCAGTGGGAACTTTTTTTTTCTTTTTTGTTATTTTTTGTTGCGGGGAATTCTGCATAACACATTAAATATTTCGAGGTTAAAAGGTGGTGGGATCTCATTATTCACCCCATATTCTCTTAGTATCAAAAGCCATACAATTTTCTTTGTATTCCTTGATATTTTTTGACCCATGTCTCTTGTTATTAATTTTTTGAAAAGTTATTTTATTACATCTTGTCATAAGAAAAGACAAAAATAAAGCGTTTATCTATTTAGCCCAATGGAAAGAGAAAGAGAATGGAAAACAAAGACAGAAGGGTCATTCTCAGCAATTAGACACCTCTTTCTCCAGTAACAAAGTAATTGCCAATTATACAAGTGAATTCAGATCAACGGTAACAGTATTTTCAGAGCCTTGACCACACCACAAAATAACCTTTTATTTTCTGTGGGCATGTCCTTCGTAATCCTGTTGCATTTTAGATTATCATATTTAATGGAAGTTCTGACATTTTCATGTGCTGGCTAACACATCAATATTTGTTCTGCTTTTCTACTTTTTTGGATGCATATATGCTCTATGTAAAATTAAAACAAGGAGACATGCTAATGTTTCTTTTGTATTGTCTGTTCAGCTTTGAATACTGCACAGCGCACTATAAGGTGCTGTGACATATCAATTACTTATAAATGACTTATGTGGTTCTGGTATTACAGTAGGAGTCATGTGGAAAATGCCATGACCATCTGCAGAGTGGAAATCTGGAAACACTGTAATACCATATACATCATCCATTCATTCCACATGGCAGTGAAATCAGTCTGAAGAACAGTACTGTTTGGCTATACAGTGATCGAGGCTGATGATAGAAATAGATTTGAAGAGTGTCTCCTGTGCATGGCTAAAAGTATCTGTATATTAGTCGTATTCTAAGGAAAATAACAGGGTAGTCACAAACAAAGCAGAAGTGACAATCGACAGGGCAGCAGCTGATTTTCTTCAAGACCACAGCATCGTCACAAGCAGCAGACACGCAGAAGGATGTGGAAGCATGGCATTCCCAATGCAGCACCCCATTGCCAGCCTGGGTCTCCAGCACTTTTCCAGTGCCTTGGCCTCTGTTCAGGTTTAGCTTACATAGAGTTCTATTTTTCAGGCTACAAGTGTAATTCTTATAGCCCTTTCTGCTTCTGACAGTCAATCAGTCAAAGAAATACATTGTCTTATTGAGGGGTAAGGGTTGATTCTATTTTTCACTTAGCTCAACTGTGAGTCTAGTTTCCTCCCGTCCTCCGGTCTGCTGCAGTGACATGGAGAATTTCAGAGGACTTGCGAGAGTCCAGGAGAGAATTCCCATGATACGCTTGATGTTAGGAGGCCCATGTTTTTCCCACTGCAGTTGCCACTGCAGGAGGTCCACTGAGGACATGACGAAGTATGCTTGTAGCATTCTGCTAATTTACACAAGCAACTGTCGTAACCCTAGGCATGGACAGAGTTCAGGCCATACAGATATGACTTAAAGTCATTTTTGCCTTCCCCTGGGCTGCACCTTCCAGAAGAAATGAAGTGCATTAGCTGCCCAAGGAAATACAGACAGATAAAAACTTAACTTCAGTTATCCAGGGTCACCTGGCGAGCAGGGGACTGGAATGGAAGGGCAGCTTTGAAATTCTTTCATTCTGCTCCTGCACTTGGTGAACAAACGCCTCCTATTCTTCCACAGAGCTACTGTAATGCTCTCCTTGTTACTACATTGCCTGCATAACCAGCTGCTGCCTCTTACCTTTATTTTCAGCTGTTACCTCCTTTAAAAGACATCTAAAAATGAGGTAAACGGCATCCTGATCATTTTCTCCTTTCAGATAATTGGTGTGGTTACGGTGCCACTGCAAACTGGGAAGAGGGACACTGGCAACAGATGGGAGGCCTCACTTGGAGCGATAGGAGGAAAGATAGGTAGATACAGGGCACTGTTGTAACTCCGTGACTCTTAACTTGTTTAGATGAGGATCTTACTGTGTGTAAAGAATGACACAACCCGTTCCTCTGAAAAAGCACAAGGACCCCTGGTTTAGAATAGAATTTATTTTTAAATGGAGGCCTTCCCAAAATATCTTTGTTTTGCTCTGGGATTATTGCCAAAAATATGTTTTTGTCACGTTTTGTAAATGTACCTGCATCTTTAGATAACATTATTTTTGTTGTTGCTCGAAGCTACTTATAAAAAGAAACAGAAAGAAAGAGGTATAAACTCTATCAAAGTAAGCGCAGGCAGTTTCCTAGCAAGTACAAAAGGAAAATGACTGAGATGGTGAAAGAGAAGCTGGATTTGTAATGCAGCAAAAATTACTATGCTGCAAAATTCATTGCAGCATGTGAGTTTGTGATAGTGGAGAAATGTAATTGAAATGCTCATCTTCAGGTTCAGGTGAAAAGAAGTTTACAGGCATCACATAAAGTTAGGAAGTGATTCAGTAGGTTAAAGGCAGTCAAGAGTTCGAGATTGCTGAAGCAGCACAAATGAGAGAGCAACTCCTGTCTGGGGATCAGAAGCACCAGAGAGAACAAGGCTGAAAGTAGATTGAGCAGAGAGGGACATCCGTGTTTAAAATCAAAGTTGCAAAGTAAAGGATGTCAGTGAAGTATTATCAAGACATTTCAAATTCTGTTTGGAGATAGATAAAATTGTGAATGCAGCAAAGAAATATTTCGTGTAATAAATAGCATTTATATAACATATCCATCACAAGACCTTGAAGTAGTTTACAAAGGCACTTACATATTTTATTTTTACTTTATAGGTGACCGAACTGAGCAAATGAAGTGACTTTAGCAGATACACAGAAAGCCAGTAGCACAGCCAAACTATTGATCAAGAGCCACTACGTACAGCAGTCTAAATGTAAAGATGCTAGAATATGCTCTTTCATGTAAGGTAGCTGCTCATCTCACAGCTGACATTTCTGTGTAACTAAACCACAAAAATGCTAGACTGCGGTATTATCATCCCTGCGTTACCCTAGTTCAAAGCATCACAAAACTATTTCTAAGCACTGGAAACTGATGTCAAATGTTTATCAAGATAGCTTGCGATTTCTCTTTGCATTTTGTCTGCATTTCACAGCATATTATAAGTGGCCTGTCAGTAAAAAATAGAGTCAGTCTTGCCAGCAACAGAAAGCAAAGAAGGAAGCGGTGGTAGTTGGCTCCCAGCAATGTTCTCTTGGGAACAAGTCTGAACTGAGGCAGCTTTAGGGCTCTTTAGTTAAATTAGAGTTTTCCTTCAGTCCTCTACATGATGGGGTTGTTCTTTTAAGGACACCACCATTTTGCAAACATCTAAAAAACATGAAATACGCTCTTAGGAAACAAGCATCTTGTTGCACTGCCTAGGTTATAGTAGATACCAGTTCACAATACACCAAGAAAATACCTCTCAGTACTGTATGAAAGAGAGCAGAAACATTCCATAAAACACTTGAGGAAAACTGTCTCTGGCTGATAAATTTTTATCTTTAAGGAACAAAAATCTTGGGGGACGTGACAAAGAGCCACAGATATCTTACAAGGAACAAAAGACAGTTGTGGCCATCCCTGTTACTGGGGTTGCGAGGCAGAGCTGGAATGCTGCTGTGCGTGTCAGTCCTCTCTGCTGCCTACTGTTTCATAGCATTACAGGGGGCTGAGTTTTAGAGACTGTTTACATGATTATTTCAGCTGTTTGAGGCTTTTTCCAGAAAACTCATCTTGTGTCCGTATTTTGTTTTAAGTTACCTGCCACTTTTATTACTGTACTGGATTCAGTTCGATCTGTGGATTAAGTTTACGTAGATGAAAGTAGACCTTGGTACATTCCAGTCCCCAAAACAACTGTTTCCCACCTTCCAGGCTCTCATTTTAGCATCACCTTTTTGCTGATTCTCCTGTATTCCCTAGTCATTATATCTCTGAGAGGTGCAACGGCTTCTTTGTAGTCATTATCATGACACCAGAGTGGCTTAACAGTGCTTCTTCCATGTGGCTTGTCACAACTGGAAACTGGTGCTGATTGTCCTGGATGAACTGGATGAGAGGATGAATAGATAATCATAGAAATTATCAAGTTTGGCACCGTGATTTATTGCCTTCCAGTAGTGCTCAGTCCCACAACCCTTGGTGCTACAATCTCACATGTGGTGGACTGAAGAGATCTCTGAGCAGGAGGATGCGGACTTATTTGGAAAGGCCCCAATGTGGAGTGGCCACAGCAAAAGGAAGCAAAAGTGGTTTAATCGTAGGATAATCATGCCCTGGTGACTCACTGATCATGGGTGGATTGCTGTGCTTGCACATCCAGAATCCACCAGGAGCTTTAAGTGTGGACAGGCTTTGGCAAGAAACTGAAAAGTGTACAAGTGTGTGTGCAAACAGAGAGTCCTTTTTTCTGTAACTTAGCAAAAGAGTTGTCTCCTTGGATGCCTGATCATGAGGATGGCAGTACTCTCACGGTTTTGCTCAAAGCTGTAAGCAACCTTCAGTAATGTGGAGAGTCAGAAAATATGCCAGACTTATCTAGTGGCCCTTAAGGAAAATTACTCACTGGAGCCATTTATACCAGCTTATATTTGCAAGGAAAAAAAAAAACCAAACATATTTTGGTCTAGCATTATGGATCTCAAATTCATAAAGGCAAAAACACTGAAAGTGTTTATGTTTGCGTATTGAGTGGTGCTTAAAGGAGATAAATTATCAACAATAATTTGCTGAAAAAATCTAAGTGTAGATAAGGTGGAAGTAAAAACAGTTGCATCTTAGTTGATAATTTTCTAGCTTCTCTTTTTCGGTTCCTGACTCCAGCAGTCATTTTACTAAGTTTTGTATGTAAATTATTTTGTTTTCACATGAGCTTTTAAAGACAGGAGAAATTCTCATATAGATGCCTGCAGAGCTGACCTGCTTTTTATAACTCTTACGGTATCTCTTCAAGAAAAGAATAAGGAAAAAAAAAAGTAAAAGCACACTGTTTGCCAGATGGCAGTAATGTCTGCTGTTAGACAGTAGAAAGGGGGGAAAAAAGGTATAATAAAGCTCACTGCTATTATTTAAGAAGCTTGAAAAAGTGACCTCCACTGAAGGTGGAAAATACTTTAGGAAGCTAGGTAGGGGGGTTGAAAATGTGCAGAACATAAAATTAATATTCTGTTGTAAAAACAAGCTAATACAGAGGTGAAAACCCTGGGAAATCCTAATTTTCACTTGGAAGAAGCAGTAATCGTAGGATTGTGGAAGAATTCAGGTTAGAAAGGACCTAATGAGGGCTCCAGCCTCCTCTCAAAGCAGGGCCAGCTATGAGGCCAGACCAGGTTGTGCAGGGCTGTAGGGGGTCTGATCTTGAAAACCTCCAAGGGTAGAGATGACACAGCTGTAATGCTGAAGGAGAAATTGAGGTGATAATATGAACAAATTAAAAATCATTTTGTGCTTTGCAGTGTAATATAGCTTTCAAAAAAGCCCAGACTGTCTGCACTGTATCTGCAAAAACTATACTATGGAAGAAAGTGACAACAGGTGGCCTTTTCTGGAAGAACAACCTGTCAAATTCCCATACTTTGCCAGTACATAATAAGCTACCTTGCCAAAGTAACAAGCACTTTCAGGCACTCAATCAGGAGAGAAAAAATGACATGAAAATGTTAACGATTGAATGTGCAGGTTGCATGAGTTTTTGAGAATGGCTACCAATATTTGGCTTAATTTTGTCTTTTTCAGTTACAATTTTACAGCAGTACTGTGTATTTATGTACCACCAGTTAATTTCTAAAGCACACAAAAAGCTTCTTCAAGTTACTAATTTGGCCATATAGCCCCCACTGATGTTTTACCGATGTACGGAGAAGTTAAGTGATTAACCCAAGGTCACCGACCATGCCTGTGGCAGCTGGGTGGTAAAACCTAGGTGTCTGTGCTGTTTGTCTCTCAGCGGTCCTCCTCCACGAGGAAGAGGTGACAATACTAAGGTCATACAAGAGAATTCTCTGTGAACTATGAATACTTTCTTCTAAAAAGGTCCCAGAAAATGCTTGAAAAAGGAATGTTGAAAAGCAGTATGCTTCATGCTATATATTTTACACTTTTTTTTCTTCAGATATATAACATAGCAAAAATGAAGAGCCTAGTAAATGATCTCCATATAAAGAAACCCAAAAACTGGAAAAGAAAAAGACTGACTTTGAGGCCATTTACAGAGCTGGAGGGATGTGAGGCTAGTGCGGTCCAGAATTTAACATCTGTATCCTGCTGCTGCTAAAATATGGGTGTAGTCACAGTTGTTTGCCCTTTCGTTGCAAAGTGGAGGTTAATAAACATCCCTGACAATAGAAGCAGGTATGATTTAATCACAGCTGTTACCACAGACAGGACTGTGCCAGTTATGTTTGCATTGCATTTATATTTACAGAAACATGTTTGTTCAGAAGAAAATTATCTGTCTGTGAATCTATGCTTACATCAAAGTATGTCTATTAAATACTTCTTCCATATAACAGAGAATGGCAATGGAAAGATAACATCGCAAATTAAATATTTGTTTAAAATGTTGAAATAAATGTTAGAAACAGAAAAAACGGTCAATTTCTGGAGCATCTTATTAAATATGTTTTCATAATCAGTACCGATTATGAAATCAGTACAGACCTCTCCCAGAGAGGAGAAAGGGCAGAGGGCTGTTTCCACGATAACTATCAGATTGCTTATGAAGGTTACTATAATATTTGTCTTGCCCGTTCCATGCTTTGCTATGCAGTCAGAAACAGATTTCTGTGTTTTCAAGAGCTGTTCGAGCATAATTAGAGGCTCAAAATGAGTTGAAATCTCAGCTGGCGGCCTAGCAATTTGTTTTCATGCTGCAAGTCATTCAAGATTTATATATGCATAACTTTTTGATGGAGTAAGGGGATATCCTCAATCCAAGTACTCTCTTATACCTCTATTTTTATGCAAGATATAATGCACTCAGTGTCCAGCTGCGTGCTGTCTTCTGCCCCTTAATGTGGCAGAATCTTAGTAGCTGCTGTGCTTCTGTCTCTCTGAGGCAAAGGCTGCAATATAATTGTAATAATGTTATATAATGGTGCATTTGTTTCATTTGTAATACATTGCAGCAACAGGGTCATTTCTAAAAATATTAGCAATGCAGGGAGTCAGACTGCTCTGGAGTCTGAAGAAGGTTTCCGTGGCAGAAGCTCTGCCTGGGGGAAGAGGGCTGTGGCGTGCAGATGGAGCATGGCTAAGAGAGCGGAGCAGGTCAGAGCGGGTGTGCGGGGAAGGTGCCTCCAGAGGAAGTGCACTGACTCACTGCGTCCTCTAACCAGCTCTTTTGGGAGGGTTTTGGTGGAGTCCTTTGCCAGAGGTGGAAGCTGCCTTTTCCCCAGTCGACGCAGACTGGGGGTGAACACCAGAACTGTCACCCTCTGTCTTTCAGGTGACTCCCCCCCGACAGTGCAGCAGGACTGTTTGTTTAAGGGGCTGCAGCCCACGGCTGACTGCACACACTGAAGAAACAAAGAAATTACTCCCGAACAACTTCAGATGCATGACTTTTTAAAGCATCTCTGTTTCCTTATATTCAAAGAGCCTTTTAATAAGGGAGTGCTTACGTTGGCTGAATTAATTTCAGTTTCAAATACAAGAACATGCTGGTGCTGTAGAATGCTATTTTTTGTACTGTCTAAAGAATAGTATGAATACTCGTAAAGCAGATTGTACCCAGGTGTACTCCTCACTGAGACGGTTCCTTTCTCTGTCCCTGGCTGCCACGCAGTAGTGTATTGGTGGAGCGCTGGCCATCTTCACTGTTGACACATGGCACAGATTTTGGAAGGGGAGTTGGAGGAGGGTAAGCCTGTATTTGCCTTTTCAGTGCAGGCAGGAAGACAGAAAATAATTGTTTTAATTAAAAATCAAGAAGTTTATCTGCATATATAACACATGCCTTTGGGAGACCTCAGTCAACTTACCCTTGAGACCACTAGAATTATTTTTGCAGTGTCATGAAAAAGGCTGTGATGTAGATATCCTTCAGTTACACAATCTAATCTGTTCACTTAGAAACAAAATACTAATTTTAAAATGAAATATGATACATAATGAAATTTTAATTTAAAAAGTTGTAATTCATATAACAATGCTCACGTGCTCACCATCCAGCTCGAGTCATGACATTAAATCCTGTTTTGATAAGATCTCATTACTTGCGTTGTAGCATTATCAAGTACTAACACAATGACACATTCTGAAGACGCATTCACCTTACTGCTCTTCTGCCTCTCACTAGCAGGTTGTACAAGATGGGGCTTGTGCTGCTGGAGGGAGGCATCACCCTTGCCTCCAGGCCTTTCATGGGTAAAGCTGACCCTGCGTATTTATGAGCAAAGATTTTGCAAAGCTCAGAATTTATTTGTTGTTTTTAATATGAGGGCAACAACTGCTATATTATCCCGTGCCTTTGCAGATATAATAAACATCGTACATGATTTGTAATCCTTGTTGAATATGCTTATGTAGGTAGAGATCATTTCACTGATTTCCCCAAATGATCTAAGCATTCAGTGATTACCCCTCTAATTTAATTCTGTGCCAAGAATAATGAGTGAGTTAACTGCTCATGATGTAGCTCTGGCCGGGGAACAGAGGAGGTTTCATGTGAGTTATGGCAACTCCTCTGGTGTTCATGGGGGAAAAAGGCCTCCACCTCCCCTTCTCCCCTCTTCCGTGTAAATCTCTGTCAGCCACCATTGCTGCCTCCAGATTACAGGGCTTTTAAAGAGAAACAATTAATTATCTTCATAATCAGTTTGTCAGGGCCATTAAGGGCTGTTAGTGCAGCCAGGGCCCTGACACAGTTATAGCAACAGAAAGAACTAGGCTGGAAAGAAAAATTAGTCCATACTGGACTAAGTGTATAATAAAGGTGTTTATTCTAGTAAAATGTTTTTGGATGCTTTCTGTGGTGACTTAGGGGCTAGGCTTGCTCTGTTTTTTGCATGGTCTTGGCATATATTGTTCAGAAAACAGAGATACCCAGTTGTGAAAATAGACTACGGCTACCCTCATAGAAACATTTAGAAGTAGTATGAAGTCTATTTGTCCAGCAGCACATGTCTAAAAAGCAGCGGTGCGTGCATTTGACGTGCTGCGAAATGTCAGTATGACACATAGCCAGGAAGTAGTCACAGGGCTTATTTCAACCTCCGTATTTATAATTGGGTCTTCGGCAGACAAAAAAAAAGTCTGTTTTGAGGGCTGCTCCTTCTAATGAAAAGCTTTTGAAAAGTATGGGAAAATAAGTCTAAATAAAGTATCTGTGGAATACCTTCTTCAAAACACTTGTTACATTTATCATAGGAAGCTGTATAAATCACTTCAGTATCAAACATCTTGTTGTCAATCATAATATTTACTCATCTTAATGGAAGAAGTAAGAGTGTTACGTGACTCATGAAAGTTCTCACACTTGGCAAAATTGGCTTCTCCAGTTTGGAAAAGGCTTTCAGAAAGACTTGCTAGTTAGGGAGCAAGATTTATGGGGAAAAGCTGTATCTTTTATTAGATCAAAGTATAGCATTGGAAATAATGGGCAAGCTTTCAGGCAAAGGGATCGAGGGACTGAAAACAGCCACACTGACTGGGCTTTGCAGGGAAGCTTGCTTTAATGCTTGTCTTTGCTTTACCTGCTCTGAAAACAAGAAGCATTTCAGTCCCTCGACTCTGGCTTTAGCACTTTTCACAAGTATTAAAATCTCACACATTTAAAAAAAGATATGGCAGTTACAGTTTTTCAGCTTGCACACTGGATTGAACTGACAGATGTGTAAAGAAAAGATTTAGCTAATGAAATTGATATAATGTGCACTTCTCTGTGAAGCCTATGCTACCTAAAAACATAGAAATGTAAGATGTGAGAAACACTCATCCAAGCGTGGTAAATACAGCACCTGCCCTGTTAGCTTTACACTGTAAATATTTTTGCTTTGAATCTTTCTGTACTGTCTGTATACATTTAGCTAGATTAAAGCATCGTTCCGATTGAGCCTCTTGGCATCACTGTAATATAGGTTGTGGCATGTGGTCCTATACAACAAGGAAGGTTTCTCTGGTAATGCAGCAGAGTCAGGAAAATTTCTGACTGCCTGTTTCTCAGATTTAAAGTTGGAGTTGAAGTAAATATACACCCTTAGCCACATATGCGTATCTTCTGAAATGCTAATGTTTCCTGAGTAAGCGAATGCACAACCAGTTTTAACGAGCAGCGCTAAGCTAAGCTCAGAATCGAGCCCCCCCCTTCCTGGAGACAGATGCCACCTGTGAGTTTCTCTGACAAACTTCTGGTTTGGCACATGTAACTCAGTTTACAGATCTGTTTGCAGTATAAATACCTAGAGAGCTGGACTGAATCTAATCAACTGAGAGAAATAAGTGAGGCTGGGACTTTGTATCGGTATAAGCGGTGTGGTGACTCATTAAAAATATTCTCATTTAGTACTTCACATCTTTTTGAACCTCTTGTTTACTGTGTTAAACATATCCAGTATTACTCTGTGATCAAAACTTGATTTTGTAAAACTTGAACTAAAATTGTATTTAGATATTTCTAAAAAATACCTTATTGAAAGTGTATTGCAGGTTGCAGTTAATGGAACCAAGTGTAAAAAGCATGCATGTTTTCTGAGGGCTTTGGAGTGATTTAGTGACATCTGGTTTCACTGAGTCTATATACAGCCAATACTATATAAATCGCCAAACTAAAAAAATGTGCATCTAAGGATTTCCTGCACGTGCATGGTGGCATATCTTACAGGACGACTTGAAAAATGTAATGCCATTATCCAAGGAGTGAAGCAAGCAGCCTTACCTCAGATGAGGTATGGGTGCCTTACCTCTGTAAGGCAGAGGATGCCTTTTGTCCACAAGTTTGGACATCTGCAGCTGAGGAGATCTATGTGCTTGAAGTGTGGGTAAATGATATGTAAGTGTAGATACATAATCATGTTATCTTTGCCAGTAAACCCAGCTTAAAAGTCCCCATTTTTGGCCAATGATTCCTGCCTCTGTGCTACAGGGGTAATTTTTTAACCAGTATCACTTTAGTTAACCCCATACAGAGTCAGCTTGATGCAGCTGTGGTGGTGGTGACACAGTGCAAGAGCAGAAACGAGTCGTCAAGTAACATTAGAAGAATGCGGGGCTTCCATCACGTTAATGTATATTGCCCACTGATTGCATGTGCTGTGACATACCGAAGCCCAAAAGCCAACCCGTGACGTGTTTTTTCTTTCCTGACAACAGCAGATCAGGAAATAATGCAATATCCTTCCACGCTAAGCATTTTCTATTCTATTATCCTCTCTTGTATTTTGCCATCTTGAAACTGTTACATAAAGTGAAAACTTTTAAACTTACTTTAAAAACTTGTAATGAGTTTTATTTGTATAATTAAAAAGATTAATATTAACCACACTATAACAGTTACAGATGAAGTGTTCCACCAGGGCATACTGCAAAGCCACATGTTGTCCCTGGGAGCTAAATTTTGCTGTTGATTGCAGACACAGCTAAAATAGAATATGTAATATCACGGATAACCAGATGTCTCCTTAGTTGCTACAGACTAAGAGTGACTGAAAAGCACTCTTAACTTTAAGATGGGAAGTATGTGATGCTCAATAAATTTGTCTTAAATAAGATCTGTTGAGGATGGAGGCTGAATTATTAAAACATGAAGTTAAAACTCATAAAACTATCTTCTACTGTAGTATTTTATAGCAAAGTAATATTTGATACATTCATGTCTCAAGCTTAATATATTTTTTGAATGATGATGGTTTTGAAAGGGAGCCCCAACAAAACCATCGCAGACCAGTGGTGACACCACTGTGCAATATAATCATCCAATAATGTATAGTTAAGAAAGCTGCAGGGGGTGCAAATAAGATAACCTGAGTTTCTTCCACTGACACAAACAGTGATCTTTTTAAAGTGCTTTTCTTTTAACTGTTTTTAATATCTGGAGGTAGAAACAAAAGCAAATACTAAGGTGGAAAGGGTTCATAACCCTATGGGCATCACCATCAGGAGCTTAATCCCCTTACTTACCTCCTCTAAACCTTACTGAAGTCACTCTTATAAAGCAGGTGCTATTAGGACAGAGCTACCAACTAAGGTAAAGATTACACTGGAATTACTGGGTGTAATCTGGTGTTCCTACTTTTAAGTACATCGTTAGTCCCTTGACTTGATGGACTTGTGCATGTGAATTTTAAAAGAATAAATGGAGTCTTGTAGCAGTTGGAATAAGAAAGGCTAGAGGATAAAAATAAATCTTGAGATTCTAGAAGTCAAAAGCTGAGTGGCAATAAAAACGGATTACAGTCGATAAATGTTAGTAATTTAAGCTTCTACATTTTTGCAATTACGCAATAAAGTCTTTCTTATATGAAGAATTAAGAAGCAAACAAGCTCACACTTTTGTGGTGTATCTATAAACTTTGTTAGCAGTGTAAACAGTTTTCAATATATGTTTTTGTGTTGAATATAACAATTTTCAGTACATATTTTCATGTTCTAGATGCATGCCCTTCTCATTAACAAAAATGAGTCACAATAATTTCCTGCGGTACTCATCGCAACTGCAGTATTTGTGCTGAAGAAACTGGAGAAGTGATCTCACGTTTCAGAACTGTCTGGGCTGGAAAACCACACCTCTGCAACCCCCTTTCCTCCCCAGCTTCATTCCTCCTTATACATGGGGATTTCTGTTTGGGTTTCGGAGAACAGTTTTGTCACTTTGTATCTTGTGCAAGGGTTCCTGGAAAATTTCTGGTTTTGAATACAGAGTTGTTTGCCAGCAAGGTAATTAAATCAATCAATTTTATTAAGCTGTCCCCGGGCTGCCTTTCCAAAATATGTACGGTTTGTAAGTAACAAAGACCTTTATCCTGATGTGCGTTCGTTCTTCGCTTTTACTTATCAAAGTTACCTGTGCAGTTAATCTGTGGTACATGTTGCTTGTTGTCTGGGCAAGCATTTTTAAGAATGAACATTTTAAGAATGAACCTTCTTTAAGAAAGCATTTTAAGAATGAACATCAGAGAGCATTTTAAGTCATGCTCTCTGAAAGCAAAATACGAAAAATAAGAATTCTAGATCAGTGGAGCATGTGTGGCACTTGTCTGTGGTCTGCTTATCGAACTGGAACCACATCAGCAGTGAATGTACACCTGCTTAAGTTTCACAGCTGTCTTTGATTATTTTTACTGTCCCCTCTCTACCAAATAAGCTTGGAGAAAGTAGAACCATTCAGAATATCTGACATTTTGACATCCAGTGGCTACTTATAGTGAAACATTTTGTAAAATCAGCCTTGATCAGCTGCAGTGCATTTAAATATACAGTCCCGTTCACAAAGCGTCTGTCTGAGATGGGTAGCAGAATAGTTTTACATAACATTTCTGTTATAAATTAGCTCTGCTGTCATGAACCGAGACTAAAACTCACGGATAACATTTTCTTCAACAGTGGTCTCAGATTTTGTCACTACACATAATTACACAGATGACAAAGATTCTCTAAGACGTGGTCCAAACCAAGGAGACAAGGGTTTCTTTTTATAAAGATATCCCAAAATAATAACCAAAGAGACTACTCTGCAGCTCTACAGTGATAAATTCTTTAAGTATTTTAAGGCTGAAAATAATCTTGCTTTGCTGCTGCAACCTACTTTTAATTCTATTTGTACACTTGCCATTTGCTTAAAAATTGAAGTGATATTCTGACTGAACAGAAGAACCTTGCACTGTGTTAAACCTAATACTTTTTTTTAAGGTGTTAAACAAGAAATAACAAGGGGTTTAGAACAGCAGGAGTTTAAGACAGGCTGACTGGCAAAACAGGTTGGGTTTATTCCCATTCAGGGCATATCCAGCCTCTGGTGTGTTCTTGAGGTGTGTGCTTTAACCTGTTAATGAGAGGTAAAGTACAGATGTTTGGGATTTTGTCTTTGTCTAACAGTTCCAATATGTGAGAGGCAATGAGTTATTGGAAGACTCTGTTCACTGTATATTGAGCAATTATGTGCAGTCGTTTTAGAAGAGGCACCTGCAGTGCTACACAGCCTTTTAAAGAGGAAGTAGATATAGGAAGCAAGCTTTAATTGCGTGGAAGTGGGAGGAAGATAAGAATCATTACTAGACATCATTACTGCATTAATTTATTCCTTAGGGACCTGATTCAGCAAGACACTGAAATTCTGTGTAACTTTAAGGACGTGAATTTCCCACAGCTTTCTTTAGACCACTTTCTTCTTTCTTGAGGTGGAAACAGATACTTTCTTCTCTTGTGGTTTACATGGTGAATTCTGACTTTCTCTTCCCCTTTTTTCTTTGTTCCTGAAATGCTGAGATCAGGTGGCAATTACAAATACAGGACGTACAATATCCACTCAACTGCTTGACATCATTGATAATATATAGGCATATTTATAGCTAAGTATCCCAAGACTACCTCATAGGGCAGCAAAACCATCTGATATCTCTGGAAGATCTTATATGAATTGTTCTCTTTCCGAGCCACACACACCACAAAACCCACCGGAAGTTGTCTCTGTAGCGGCTGCGGTTCTGCAGTTTCCTCTTTTGCCGTCTTTAAGCGGTCAAAACATTTCTTAAAAAGTTAAGTCAACACAAAGTAGAGAATAGACTTCCTGTTCTTGCAGTGTAACAGATAGACAGACGTACCTTCAGTTAGAAAGAAGGATTCACACATCTGATTGCCCTTCTGTGTCCTTTGAATCAATTTAGGGTTATGGTTTGAAATATACTGATTAAATAGTAGTTTTATTTTTAGGTTTCCTACCAAGAAAAAATAATAGTACTTTTTTTAGACATCTCCCAGTAGCAGTTATTTAAAGGATGAGTAAAGCACTTGCTTTTCTTCAGCAATTTTTAGGACAATTTTCTCTCTAAGGATGAGGAAGCCATCCCATTTTCAGGACCTAAAAGAGCAGTATCAGGAATATGATTTAAACTTCTAATCCTTCAGTTAACAGATGGGACTTGGTATATATCTGTATCTGACTGAATCTACTATATATATAGGGCATATATACACATAAACACTGACATGTATATATTTCTCACTATATATTGATATGTGTGTATATGTATACGTAGACATTTGCTGCGTGTTTTTTTTAAACCTTTTTAAAGGGAATACATGAATACACTGGAATCCCAACAGTCTTAAAAAAATGTAACTTGCTCATTTCAGAGATTAATTTTGTAATACTTTATTAAGAATTTTTAAAAAAAGTTAAATAGGAGTATCATTCAAGGTTTCTTTCACTTAATATAATTATTTTAGGTTGATTCGACCAACATTTGATGAACTTTTGATTTGGCATTTTCAGTACTATTGATCGTAGCTTTGCTTGTGAGCAATTTGTTAGTGAAGATATGAAGAAGTTCTCCTGAAGGAAGAATTTGAAAGGACAGAAATGTGGTCCTGCTATTGCTTTGTTTAAAAACAAGCAAAAACATTTGTTAAAATTATTTGTATCTACCAACAAATATATGCATTTTACCAATGCTAATAGAATAAGATGGCATTTCTAGCTCCTCTAATTCATATCAAGAGTAGAGATGGAGTTTTAAACAACTGTTGGAAGGAAGGAGAAGGGAGATGGGGAGGGAGGGATGGAAAGGAAGGAACAAAGGAAAAAACAGGAAAAAGAGATTGAGAGAAAAGAAGGAAGGAAAGGAAGGAAGAAAGAAAGAAAGAAAAGAATCCCATTAGTCTCTGTGGGCCAAAAGAGTTATGTGTGTTCTCCCAGACTGGCGAGAGATCGTCTGTGATCATTTTATGTCCACTGCCAGATGTTTCAAACCCCTAGATAGAAGTCCTTCCTTGTTAAATAGTCTCCTTCCTTGTCAAATTCAGTGTATGGATTGACGGCATTTTCTCATCCAGTGTAAGACGAGGCAAAAATGGCACCTCCATCTTTGCTGGAACTTTCTTTCCTTAATATTTTTCTTTCACCTCTTTATTTGTTCCCCATCGTTCTCCCAATACCCAAATAACTGCTTTTCTTTGCCATGGTCCTTCTCCCTTATTTTAGGGATCCATCTCCACCTCTCTGTGTTTGCATGCCTGTGGTCCTCTTTCATTCCCCTGCCTCATCTTCTTTTACGGTCTTTAATCTTTGTTCCCAGCCTGGCCTCCTCCCCAGCCTGCAAGCATTGCCCACCCTCCCCAGAACTATGCTTATTCAAGGTGGGGGGCAGATGAAAAGGAGGGATTATTTTACCCTACTCTTTATCAGGTCACCCTCCTCTGAGTTTCTTTTTGTGCGTCTCCACACCTTGAAATCTTCCCCCTCCTTCCTGTTGTGATCTCAGCCTTTCCTTCCTGCCTCCTCTGGTGAATACTCGTAGACTCTGGCAATGAAGCATGTGGGCATAAAAAATGTCACATTCCGCCTTCTGCATGTGTAGATAGATTAAAACAAACAAATAAAAAATGTGCAGTAGTGTTTTCATGGGAGGGGCCAGAAGAGGAGCTTTGGCAGAAGGCTGTGCTGCTACGTAGGAAAACTCCCATGGGGACGAGCCCCTCCTGAGCTCAGCACAGCCGCTGTGCCTCTGCAGGAAAAGGGGAGTGAAGCCACGGTATTCGGGTACTCTGGGAGCAGCCAGGTGCCAGAAAGTTGGGACGGTGCTGACGAAAGCAAGAGGTTACTGCAGCTTTGAGGCTGTCCTAGTATCTACTAGAGAGAGGGCTGGCACCGTTTGCTCCGAGGGAGAAGGTCCCAGTAGGCTTGCTCTGGCCTGCAGTGCCGCGTTCTCCGCGCCGTGGCGGAGGAGTTGGCCCTTCCCCCCTGATTTCGGACTGCTGCCTTGGGAATTTGCTTCAGCTATTTCCTGGAATATGAATTTGTTTATTTTCAAAGGAGAACAAACGTAAAACTCATACAGTAGCTTTGGGTAGGGTGTTTCTTTGTAGAGGAGTGACTTGGATCGTCAAATTATTGCCTCTTTTTAAGAATGTAAGTACTTATGATGATTGCATGGAGCACGAAAGCAGCTGGTAGCACACAAAAAGTACAACTGCAAGAAAGTTGTGGCCCCGTTACCATGCCTTTTACTGTCATCTGTGCCTCCTGAAATGTTTGCAAAGCGAGTGCAAAATACTCCAATTTTGGTCTGGGATTTTTTCTCACCTACTCCCCTTTCATTGGTAGCTGATGTATCTGATGAGTCATGGAACTTTTGCTCTAGTCTAATATTTCAAGAGTAAATTAATCAACATCATAAACTATGGGCCATAGTGATGTGGCTAATACACAGAGCATGCCATCTTTTCACTGAGGTTCGAAGCACTTTAGCGGGAGATTCCTTTGGAAGTGGTTTGATTAACTTATGACTTGGTCCTACAAAATTTGGGAGTATGCACTCAGCTTTCTGTGGCACGAGCCGTCCCGTTGCAGTAAAGCGAGAGCGTGCTCGAGTCACAGCTCCAGCTCCTTTTTCAGATGGAGCCTCATCCTGCATGGGTTAGGCACCCACCTCCCAAAAGTAAGATAACATCTTTAAAAAGCCTTTTCCTAAATGGAAAAAAAATGTTTGCACTTTTTCTCATAGTGCTTAAATAAATACTTACTTTGTAAAAGACGCTAAAAATCCTTTGCCTAAAATACTTGAAAAAGTTTATTTTTTAAAGCCACAGGCAGCAGTTCACGGTGCTATAGGAAATGCTAAGGCTATGTAGTCACCACCTGAAACCAAATCAAATCTCCCAAGTTGTTTTCTTCTCGTGTCTTTGTTGCGTTTATATCAAGAACAAAATGTACAATTAGGAACTTGAGAGCTGATGCCCCGCCCCTTCAAACAATAGGCAAACGCAGAAGCAGGTTCGAGCCCTCACTGATGGACATCCCAGGTCTGCGCTCACTTGCGCGGGGGCGGGAACGCGTCGCCCCAAGCGTTTGCGGGCCGGAGCGCGGCGCGGCGGGCCGGTGCTAGCCCTGCTCCGCCCTTCCTGCCCCAGCCGCCACGGCGCTGCCAGGGGAGCGACGGCGCGGGCGGCCCCGCGCTGCCCGCACCAGCCGCCTCCCGCCGGGGCGCGCCTCTCCGCCCGGCGGCGGCGGCGCTCTGGGCTCGGCGGCGGGGCCGGGGTGCGGCGGCCCCCGGCCGCTCGGCTCCCTGCGTTCAAACCGCCCCCCGCGCTCCCATAGGCTGCGGTGGAGCCGGCAGCCGCTCGGCCCCCGCCGCCGGTGCCCGCCGCCCCGACCATCGCGCGGGGGAGCCCGGCGCCGGGCGAGGCCCGCGGGCGCCCCCGCGCCGCGCGGGGCCGGCGGGGCCGGGGGCGGCGGGACCGGGGGCGGCCGCTCCGCCGCCGCCGCCGCTGGGGTGGCGCCCGGGTCCGGCGGGGGGGCGGGCGGAGGGGCGGCGGCGGGGCGGGGCGCCCCCCCCGCGGGCGGGATGGGATGGGCCGTGCCGGCAGTCAGACATGTCAGTGGCTGCGCGGGGGGAAAGGCACGCGGCGGCCGGGCTGGGGGGAGGCGCGCGGCGCGGCCGCTGAGGGGACGGGCGGGCCGAGGGCAGCGGTGCCGCTCCCGCCCTCCGCGCCCCGGCGGCGGCACCCCGGGCGGGCTCGGCGGGCCCCGGCGGCGGGGTGCCAGGCGCCGCCGGCCGCGGGAAAGAGACCGGGCTTTTATCAAACTTGAGCCCCCGCTCCCCTTCCTCTTTCTTCCTCCCTCCTCCCCCGTCCCCGCCCCTTCCCCGCCGCCCTCCTCTTCCTCCTCCCCCCGCGCCCTGGGATGTTTATTCGGGCAGCTGCGTGAGGCGCGGGCGGCGGCGAGTTTCTCTCCCCCGGCCTGAGTAGTTGCAGGCGCGCACACACTCGCCCCACTCCGGGGGAGAGAAGGAAACAAAATGTCTGCCAGGGCCGCGGCGGCTTCCAGTAAGGTAAGGCTCAGCCCCGGGGCGGCGGCGCTCCATCCCCGCTCTAATCCCTGCCGTCCCCCCGGCGCGGTTTTGGCGGCGCCGCCGTGTAGCCGCTTGCCGCGCCGGGGAGCCTGTGCCCCGCCGAGCCCGTGCCCCGCCGGCCGCGGCTTCCCTCGCCCGCCCCGGGGGCGCGGGCAGCCGCGGGGCCGCTCGGCCTGAGGGGGTGGGCGAGGCGGGCCGGAGCCTCCCAGCCGCCTGCCCCGGCCGCCCGGCGAGCCTCCCGCCTGCCGGCCGCGCCGAGCGAGCGCGCAGGTGGCCCGCAGCCCCCCGGGGCCGCTGCCCCGCCGGCCGCCTCCCGCGGCGCTCCCCGCCCGCCCGCCTACCTGTTGGACGTGCGGCGGCGCCCGGCTGGCGGGCGGGGAGCGCCGCGGGCGCTGGGCCCCAGCGGCGGGACGGGTCCGCGCCGACCCTGGGCGCGCTCCCGGGAGGCGGGCCCTGCCCGGGCGGGGGCGGCCCAGGCCCCCGGGAGAAGCCCCCGGTGGCGGCCGGAGCGCGCTCCCGCCGGCTGTGGGGCAGGGGCGTGTGGGCGCGCGCTGCCTGCGCGCTGGGGCAGGCCGTGCCCTTTTGTTCCAGGCTGAAGAGTCGGATAGCAATTAGGAGAGGTTCAACCGGGAGAGTCCAGTACTGCAGGATTTTTCTGCAGCCGCTGAATCGGTCGGGGATGATTATTGCTGACATACGGTAAACAGCTTTGGGGCGGCAGTAATCCTTCAGAAACTTTTGCCGGTCCTCCACCTGATCCGTAGGTGTTTATGGTGCAGGTGCACGTTGCGGGGTGTGTACTCTGACCTCCCCTAGCACTGCCGCGGCGGTGAGTAATGCTGAATGTCCCCGAGGGAAATAGGTGGAGTTAGCAGCGCTCAACAGGTTATTTTTCCTTCGTGTGTTATTAAAGGTTTGCTTTGAAACTAGTTTTAATTTAAATTTCGAACTAATTTTTAGCTGTGACTCCTGAGTAGCTGCCCTGGCTTCAGCATGGCAAGTTCCTATCGTGCGTTAGCTGGTGTTGCTGGAACTCGGCTTGGTGGTGTTTGCTCTCGAGTGAAACTATGTGGTTTCGGTCTGATGTTACTTACTGGTATGCGCTTACTCACAAGTGACATTCTGCAGGCTGAAGCAAAATACACACCTTACCGTGTTACTACTGGAAAACTTAAGACTACTTGAAATACTAAGTTAATGGTAAACTTAGTAGTTGTAAGATATTGTTAGCTGTGGCGATTTTATCGACTCTGAAGTCTTAATTTTACTTTCAAGGTGTATTCAAGGCAACTTCAGCTTCCAGAGTGGGATTTAAAAAGCTTAAATGCCAGTGTTGACCTGCTGAGTTGCATGCTCCTTTCTAAGTATGGGTTTAGAGATCTTTTATTACATTTTAACATATATGTGCACACAGTTCAACAATAAATGCATACGATTGGAGAAGTAACTTATTTTGGGTAATACTTCAAACTGGTGGTGTCACCTGGCTACAGAGACTGATAAAGCATGCTTTTTTTTCCCCCCTGTTCGAATGCATTTGTAGTAGCAACAAACCGGACTTGAAGATAAATGTTGTCTTTGCTCCTAAAAAGAATAGTGTTGTGTTAGAGTTCTGCCACGTGAGGAATTGTGAGGAATTGCATCAGCTTAAATTTTGCAGATTTTCACTTGTATAAAATTGGGGTGCAAGGCTCCCACTTCCAGTTCAAAATACTCTCTTAAAATGTAGCTATTCTGTGAGGCTGTGGAAAAATATTGCCTTTTAAATACAGAAGTATTATCTATTTTGACTGTAGGCTTGTGTACAGACTGGTGTAAAATAGAAAGCTGTATCCTACTGTAGCAGTTATTTGAAACTTCTTCCAGATCATGGTCATATCAGATTGGCCCTTCGAGCAGGTATACATGTATACAATATCAGCCAGAGTAATAGTACTGAAAGGTATGTAAATTTAAGGATGCTGCAAACTATAGTCTGCCTCGGATTTAACTCTTCACTGGTATACTTTCATATTTTATAAAAATCATGTGTTTGAAATAACATATCTCTTTCTCAGGAAAAAAAAATATAAGTTCTGTAACTTGTTCAGTGTAAATTCTTACAGTCTGTCATAGCCTCTTATCAAAGTTATTTCTTACCTTTTTGATTGTGATCACAGAAATGTTTTTAGAGACTAGAATCTTATGCATACAGTTCGTATGAATTTTCTTATCAAAACAGAAATGCTTTCAGTAGATGGGTAGTGTTATTTCTACCTCAGCCATGAATTCCTGGGCTACTGTTCATATACTTTTAAATATTTTAGAAATACTAGAACATTGGAGGACTTCTGTATTCAAGTTTCAGATCTGGTTTCCTTCAGTTACCCCTTTGGACATGGTATCTGTTTTCTCATTTTTGGATTGTAATGCATTAAAAAAAACCCTCTGTGAATGGTTTTCTCTTAATAGTTATTTAACATACTTTTTAGCCTTGTGGGCCTTGTGTCCATGTCCATATTTATCTTGGCAAACCTGACCAGAAGAGAACTAAAAAAAAAATTTTTTTTATTAGCTGAATAATTCTTTTTTGTACATGTGGGAATCTTGGCTGGTTTGATTGATTATGTTATGCCCTATTAACAACAGTCTTTATACTACCTTCCACTGCCCTTCAGTTTTGGTTACTTAACTTTTTCCCTGCTATGCTATAAAGGAATGTGTTTTTATTAAGGTTTTAAACGCTTGCTGTAGCTGTTGGTAGTATACAATGGAAAACGGTGAGAGAAATGAAATCTTGCTTGCAGTCTAATCTAGTGGTGGCTGTGATTGCAAAATGTAAGGGGCCTAATCTCTTCTGATGTCTTTTTGAACAATACTAATGGATGCTGTGGGAATGACTGTGTCAGGGTATTAGTAATGAGATGTAAAGCTTTCCACCTTTAAGCTGAGAGTTCAAATATAGTCCACATTGGTTTAAAAAAAAATACAAATGCTTTTAAGTAGTAAATTTGGGACAGGACTTCTTGAATTCTTGAGCCTTTTTGAATGCTGAACCGGAGTTTTTGAGGCTTCCTTCTAGTTTTAAATACGTGCATAAAGAATATTTCCCAGTCTTTCACCTCAGTTCTGTAATTAATTGGATTTTGGTTGTTCTGTCTTTCTAGCTCCAGGCACATATCTATTATCTACCACTTCAATCAGAAGCTGAGAACTTGATCACGTTAACAGTTCAAGACTTGCTGATTGCAAGGACTCTTTGGTTTCCTCTGCTAGAGGGAATGACCAATAGTTTTCATAAATGTGGGTTAGCGTTCTAGCCCAAATCCTACTTGGAGACACCAGTGTATTTGTTTCTTGTAGAGAATATATACGCAAGCTTTTAAAGTGTTTTCTAATATGCTGTAATCTATGAGGTAGCTAGGTTTGGAACAGTATTTTGTTTTTCCCATTTAAGTCTGCATGAATGCTATAATGTTAGATCAACTGTCAGGTTGTTGGGGAGATTCTTCAACTATAACAACAAAGAAGAAATAAATACATAGCAAATGGATACAGGAAAGTAACAGTGGGGATTTGGTTTAACATCAGAACCTACTTTCTACATGGAAAAAAGATGACTGCATTTTATTTTGATAGTGTTCCCGTAAGTTGTGTTTGGACCTTGGGAAATACTTATTTTAATGTTTTGTTCTCAAAGAAGAAATTGTCTATATAACTTATATTTTGGGCTTGGATTTTCTTGAATTCTTTGACTGTTACAGTTATGACTATAGGCAACTTCAGCTACCAAATGATAGTTTAGGTGTATTTTTCAGTATGAGTTTTGTTGTCATGTGAGAAGAGCCGTGAGCTCCACACACTCTGCAGGTCATTATGAAGTATATTCTGCAGTTTGCTCCTGGTTCAACATGCAGTGCAAAGATTACTGTAATGTAAACAGAGCTTGAAATCTGACTGTGCCTGGGAGCTGGTTCCACCTTTATAGAGTGGAAAATCAGTCAGAGCTTATCAGTGACCAGCTAGCTAATCTTTGTTTCAAGGAAAACGTCTAGAAATGGGTTATTGTACGTCATCGGTATTTTAATGTGCATGTTGTGCTACTTCTTATGTACTATGAAGGCAGATATTGGGCTTCTGTCTATGCAAAAAAAGGCTCAAAACATGGTATTTTGAATTGGTGCTTGAAGTCAAGAGCAGTCATTAAGCTCGAGTATATGTCTGCGTTGCCACTACAATGTACCACCATGGTCAAAACTTTCTGGTATGAGGACTCACGAAAATACTTGATAACAAGTCCTCAGCATAAGATACTGTGTTGAAAACAGAACTGTAACTAGTAACTGTAACTATTCAAGCTGTGAATTATGCTAAATACTTTGGTTTTTTTACTTGAAATGCTGTGCAAAAGTATTGTCCCTCTCGGGTCAAAGTATTCATCCAAAAACTTCATATCAGTCGGTGAAGTTCTGACCAAGGACCCAACTGTTCACTCATTTTGTTACAGGCCATGCCAATAAGCTTCCAGTATGAAATAGGATCCCCTCTTCTATTTTGTTCTCCTGTCCTCTATAGCTAGCGGAAAGGTGATGTCTTGTGTATATCGGGGGGGCAGGGAAGAAGTCAGATTACAGTCACAGTGTGGGGAGAGTAAAGCCATATGTGTCTATGTCAAAATTAATAGTCCCAATGTTTGGTTTATTAACACTGTGTCAAAATCTGAGTATCTGAGTTAAGGGATAGTATTTGAAGTAAAGGCTTATTGTTAAGTTTATAGGATGTCTGAAGTTATGTAATCTGTACAGTAAACTATCCTCTGGTTAAGAAAGCCATTCGTAGTTTATATCCCCCCAATTTTTCCTGGTTATCATAGTACAAATGCAACAAAAATTAATGTCAAACTATGCTCAGTGTTTTCTCAGGCAAATATACTGCTAATGACTTCTTCACTGAATGTACTGATTAAGCAAACAGCCGTAGGGAAGTCTTAAAATGAATTCTGTGATTCTGTGCAGTGTATTTATGCTGAGTCAAAAAAATCCTGAAATGAAAACATTGTCTTGTCTTATAATTATGCTATTTTAGGGACAGATTATTCAAATATGCACCCTACACTCATAAGTAGTAGGGGTGCCCTTATTTCAAGGGGCTGTGATGTGCTTCAAATCTGAGATCCTCAGATCGGTCTGAGAAAATGAACACGTTCATCTGAATGCTGTAAGGTCCTGTGTGGGTCCCTTGGATCCTGCAGAGTGACAAGCGCTGCTGAGGCCACAGGTGTGATGTCTTGTCCAGGGACAGTGGTGTCTGCTTGGTTATCCATGGGATTTTCCTGCTGTGGTATATCCTTAGATAACTTCTTAAGCCACGAGCCCTGTGGGCTGTTTGAGCTGTGTATGTGGACTACTGCAGGGTTGGAGAACTGCCGCAGTGTGTGCAGGACTGGGCACTTTGCTCATGTTTGCTATTCCTAACTTTGTAGGATCTTCAGTAGCTCTTTAGAGTTGTTTCCTGCCTTTGCACATCAGGATTTATTTAGACACTTGGAAAAATTAAATATATTGTAGCTGCTAAAAATTTAAATATTGGCTTTATGTTAAAATAGTATTTATTTTCTCAAGGGTATTTGGTAATCTCTAACAGGATTCTTGTTTCCTAATCCATTATAAACAGATGTTCTACCCTTTTGTGGTGGGGGAGGGCAGCCTCAATTCAGTAAGATGATAGCAGTAGGGAGTGTTGACTGGAGAAGTTCATGTTCTTATGAGAAGTGGGCAAGCATACCCTTTTTGGTCTGCATAACTCATCATAAGGTGTTTTGTTAGTTTTCCATAGCGGAGGAAGCAATAACAGAACTTGGTACTGCTCTGATAGTCTTTTTGTCTCCTCACTGCACCCCTGCATATGCAAAGTACTGATACGCTAAAAATAGAAATTGAGCAAAAGTAGGCAGTTTCTTTGATTTGTAGTTCCAAGCCTTTTCCCTTATTATCTTTTGGACTGCTGTTGCTACGGTATTACTGACTTGGTTATATTCATTATGAAGTTGGATAATAACAAAATACAATAACAGAAATTACAAAGAAGTAACTTGTGGCTGAAGAGACACTGCTCGGTTTCTCAAATAGAGTTAATTAAAGGGAAGTAATAACCTTAAATTATAACTAGAAGCAGTAACGTAATGAAACAAGACATATTGTGAAATTTGAATAATGATGTCAGTTTTTGTGTTACTTAAATTACAAGTAGTGGTGCCATGAGTTTGCAAAAGGACTGACCTGGCACACGTTGCTATAAAATGATTTAAAAAAAACAAATCTAGAAGTCTTAAAAAATAAAAAAAAGCAAAAGGAGGAATATTTACAGTTGCTTTCAGCTTCACTGAAAATATAATAGGCTTAAATTATGCCATCTAAAGATTCATTGTTTCTAATAGAAAGTAACAACTGGAATTACTGTAACTGTAAAACTTTCGGAGAAGTAACTTTAAAAGGTGCTACTGTACAGTGTGGTATCAAATAATTAGTCAGTTGTAACTAATATGGGATCAGGATAGTACCTGGGGCTAAGTATGCCAAGTATTGTTTATCTGAACAAATTCCAAGACTCAAATAAATCTGTAATTCATGTTCATTTTAGATGGCTGGCTTCCCCAGAATTAAATCTGGGAGAAGGCCAGATCATGTTAACCCTCTCAGCACAGGTTGCTTGTTTAAAAACTTCATCTTACTCGACCCAGCATTGTTCCGATATGTTATTTGGAAAAATACTCCTTTGCCCATGAATGCCTCCATGAAGTAGTTTTCCAGCATAGTGTTAGGTGGAAAAGGTGCAGGCTTTTCCTGTAAATCTGGACTCCCTGAAATAGTATTTGAAGTGGGTATTAAGATCTTGAAGCCAAGCTTGAAGGCATGACTTCCTGACAAAAGAACTTGTGTTTCCTTCAAAACTGAAATTAAGTTGTGGAAAGCGTTTGGCCATTGCATACAGGATAAGGCCCTATGTTAATAACCTAGCTATGTAGGAATGGAGACACTGGAGGGTAATCTCGTATGAGAGAACTAAATGGACTTGCATTTTGTTTGGGTTTTACCTCCTATGGATAATGAAGACTGGATTAATGCTCCTAAACCAGGGAGCCTTTAGCTAGGAAATACAAGAAAGGTCTACAGGTTTATAAAAAACATATTAATGGTTTGAACCAAGAACATGTTTCATCTGAATCGGATACAGTGCTGTAGAAGTACCCTGTAGTATGCCAGCTTATCTTTTCCATTCTTGCTCGTATAGTTTATTGTAGTTTGTGTATTGTTGGTAGTTAGATGGTAAATGCCCCCTGGAGCTGCCCAGGAAACTGCTGAGTTTCAAATTAGGGGATCTAAGTGTTTGAATACCCTGTCAGTATGCAACCCTGAATATTTAGTCTAGTATTTAGTCTACTATATTCATCTTGCAGCTGCTGACCCCTGTATTTTGCATTTCTTAGGTGCAGTAGTGGCAGTTAGACTGAAAAATAAGTATTACTTATCTGTAAGGTGGTAAGTGGGCCATGAAATGTCATCATCTTGTGGGTGGTTAGGAAGCTTCTTGACCACATACCACTAGCTTTATCAGAATTCTAAGTTTTTTGTTTATATTGCAGTCAGCAGCAGTTCTGCAAATCTTAAGTAAGTATAGTATAAACCTTTGTACTGTTATTTTCTGAAGTGAACGGCAGAGGCACTGTATCACTGCAAAGTTTTTGTTGTCTGTCCTGTCTCTTCCTGCCCCAGTTCTTCTGATATGATGCGTCTTGGCGGAGTATTCTCTTTACCACTCGATATTTCTTAAACATATCTGAAAATGTTTGCATCAGTGGGCTCTTCATGGAGGTGCCAAGAGTGCATCAGATGAAGTTAGTCTTTACAAGCAAGGAGGATTCAGAAATTAATAAATAGCAGACATGTTCCAGGCTGCTGCAGGAGAGTATTGTCTCTGAAGAATCAAGAGGAGGAAGTTGGAATAGCTAGGTCTATGCAATACTCTGAATTCCATCATCTTCTGAATGAAAGGTTGGCATCTGGTTTCTCAAATGAACTTTCACCAGGGGGAGGCCAAAGATCTGTCTTTGGTTATGTTTTCATTGTATTTGCTTACCTTTCCTGGATTTTTGTGTAAGCTTCTGTTGGCTGAGCCAAAAGTGAGAGCTATGATGGGAGGAAAGGAACTACAGAACGAAAACAGTTAGAGAGGAAAATACTAAGTGATATTTGAGGGGGAAGAGAATGAAAGGAAAGAGGGAGCCAAAGGCAAGCGGACAGTTTTTAATCCTGAGTCAAGTACCTATTCTTCCTCTTTTCTTGCCTTCACCCTCCCCAGCAAAGGAACAAAAACCTTAGCACAAAAGCTGAGGTGTCTGGACTCTCCAAATAATTATTGTGAAACCTTCTATTGTATGACTAAGCCTTACTCACAGAATTGTCTCATCAAGGCTAACTGCATAGTTGTATTTAAAGATTACTATTTAAAAAAAAAGGGTTATATTATCAGACCTAACCTCTGACAGAGCCATAATAAAAATGTAGATGTTTTGCTCAAGTTGCAGGAGTATTTTCTTGTGGCTCTCATGTGAGCTCATTTGCTTATTCCTGTTTTCTGTAAGAGAGGGCTGAAGGCAGTGGGGAGAGGAAAAGAAAATGATAAAAGCTCTTCTAAATGCTAAATCAAATAAAGGACAGTTTGAAGGACACAAGGATTCTATAGGGAAATTCTAGATAATAAGACCTTCCATAGCAAGCTGGAAGTATTTCAAAACCTGGAAGAATGCAAACTTTAGATGAGAAATAATCAGAAGCCGTGAACAAAACACGCTGAAATGCACCTACTACTTATCCTTTCTTGTACTGCATTTGGAAATAATGGAAATCATCACACACACTAATCTGGGTGTTCTTCTTCAGTTATAGTATTTATCTGAACGTATTCCCAGATAAATGGGAAAGGGCAGAATCTTGATAATTTGGCAAGCTACATCCTCTTAAATGCGTATCTATATTCTTTGTAAGTCTTCTATAGATAGCCAACAAAGCAAGCATCATCTGAAAGTCTTTGATCTTACTGGCTTAACTGTTCATGTAGATAGGACCTGAATTACAGGTGGAATAAAATGAAGAGCTCACCTTTCTGAGAATACTCTGCTATTTCAGGGAGAGGAGACGCTGACCTGAAGGCTCCCAGTTGTGCAAAGAGTGGTAGTTTGAATTGGTTCGAAAGATAGTAACAATCCCTGTGAAATGGAAAACTATTCCTATAAATTATATGTTCTGACTTAAGGAAAGTCCTCCTCTCCTCTTCTCTAGCTAAAACAGTCTATTTAAGGAAGGGGGTTGTTCAGAATTACTTGCTTTTACAATATGCCTTTCTCTTCCAGCTGAGAGGGAACGCCACCCCAGTGGTCTAAAGGTGCAACCCCTCCCACCCCCAAAACTGTGAATACTGGCAGTATTTTTCATGTTAAGAATATGGACAAAGAAGAATCATGTCTGTCAGCTTCCTCAAGTGTCCTGGGGTTTCTGCCCTTCGGATACTGGGGAGGAGCTGGGGTGGGGGGGCAGATGCATGCTGAGAAGAGCTGCAGTTAGGATTGAAAACTAATGTTCGTTCCCCCTCACAACAAGAAGAGAATAAAAGTTAGGAAATGGCTGTCCAGCCAATACAAACTGCACTTCCCCTTGGGAGAGGGGAATCGGTGTTCCAAGAAACATCTCTCAGATAGTGCGCTAGTCCTAGTTTCTCTGCTGGTGTGCTATTCCCAAGAACCCGTTCCATTCTTTATCAAGTGGGGTTTTTTCCAGTTAAATTTTCCATCTGAAATATGAGATTATGTAACCAATACACACCTTGGTCAAAATGAAATTTTGTAATTTTTGTCTGATTTCATAGCTGCCTGTCCTGCCTGTTAAGAGGAATTTGGGGGCTGGAAGTTGAAATATACCTTAAGCGTATGTTTGGATTTCAAGTTTTGAGGAACTCTCTTTGCCTTTCAGGGTATATAAAGTCAGAGATTATTCATTTGAAGTAAACCAATGCTAATGTAAAAAGTTTTCTTACTTGTGTTTATCTGTAGTCAGTAAATGCCTCTTTATCTTGGGAAGATGTGTAAACAATAGTAAGAAGCCAGAGGTTGAGAGTTGCTGAGATCATTTCTCCTTCAGAATGACCAGTGGTGGTGTGCTTTTTTTTTTTTTTTTTTTTTTTCCTTCCGGCATTATGAGGATACCTTTTAAGTCAGTTGGATTATTGATAATGCTAGGGCTATCTTTTTGGCTGTAAACTTAGTTTGGTTGACAACAACGTGAGATTTATGTCCTGTACTTCAGATTGTGCTAGCATCTTAGTTAAAAATGCAAACAGGCAGGAGATGACTTATAAACTTGAATGTGATATTTCTGCAGCGTGCATTTTGCTAGCCTGGACGTATTACATTGACTATCTCCCATTAAAAAAACCAAACATGCCTTAAGTAGTTACTGATGATAATATTTTAAACAAAAGCAAGCAGTCAGAGAAATGTTGTATGGGCTTTTTCCCTTCTCCACGATTGAATTAAAATCGGGACTTTTTATGATGTTCTTTGTATTTGTCCTTGTTTTTACTCCCTTCTGTGTGGATGAAGAATGCTTGAAGTCACCTAGAGTGAAGTAGTAGAAATAGATCTGTTAGTGAGATAGTGGTAGAGTAAGCAGACACTGGTCTTCTGTGCAGCGAAAGGGCTACACAGGACAGGGTGAAGTAAACTATGTGGCGAGCTGCAAATACAGATACTGAGCCTTGTTCCATGAGCCTTGTGATCAGGTTGGTGTGCTATATGCTGTGGTGTATGACAGGCGAGAAGCACATGAATCAAATAGTGAGTTGAAATAGTTTGAATCTTACTACAATCCTGATTAGGCTGTTGGCAACTAAATACTAAGTTTTTAATCTTGTGAGGTAGACTGAGGGATCCAATTTTTCTTTTCTGTTTCTAGAAGAATCTTTGAATAAAGTCAATGACTGGCCTTGCTGTGCTATGGGGAAATTGCTTGGGTTGTTTATAGCTGACAGTAATCATTTCTTTTCTCTTACGGAAAGTACCATTTTTCAAATGGAACTGGATGCTTAGTATGAAACTAGATTTTGTTTGCTCTACCTTTTAACTTCCAGAACAGGACCTTTTAATTTACTCAGTAGTTTGAGTCTTTCTGTATTTAAAAATCAGTTTTACAGAAAAAACTGTAAACATTTTGGAACACTTGTTAGAGAAATTAAAAAAAACCTCAAAGATATTTATACTTGATAAAATACTATAAACAGTGTTACAAAACTTCCCTCTATCAGAAAAGCAGATTTTTTTTCCCCATGTTTTGATGTTCCATTATTTCTTATTTGTACGTTAGTCCATATTTCCTGGATATACTTACAGTGTAGAGGTTAATATGTAGCTGACCAAAACATAATACCTAAAATCTGTCTTTACTGTCCTAGCCCTTCAAGCAATGTAATTATGTTGCTTCCAAGCGATAAGCCAAGGCAATTTACAGATTACTGGAATGCTTGAAAACACTGACCTTTCAGGTCACTCTGAGCACTCCTATTATGCAGAGATTGCTGTGGCACTGTTGTAATGTGCTGGCCTGTCACATGCTGACTAACTTGCAGAAAGCTTTGATGCAGCTGTTTTAAAAATGCTTTTGCTGACTGATAGGCACTTAGGCTACTGACTGTGAACAAAGCTGGCTCTCATTCCATGCTTTTAGCCCCCATTTTCTATAACAACACGTCTCCCCTGCTGACTACACACACAGTTCTTATCTGGGCCCAATTGTTGACTTGTCTCCATTTAAATTGTATTTGTGTTAATTTTGACTTCAAAAATAGTCTTGTGTGCGAGAGATTTGGTTTGTGTGGTTTATTCAGAGCTGCTGCAAACAAGCAGCCTTGAAAAGTTGATGTGGTGGCTTTAAAGAGTGGGTGGATTAGGGGGGAGAAAGTGTGTGTGACTGGGCAAAGCAGGGGAGGGAAGGGATTAAAAAAACAATGGTCCTTTATTGATGATGACCAATACAGTGGAAAGTAGTTTCCTGAAATGTAGCATATATCGTATAGAAGTTTGAGATCTAATGTCTTTTCTTGAATTGGTACAAAGAATAGGAAGAAGCTGATAAGTAAGTGTTTCTTTTGAGTATGTCATGCTTAATGGGCATCATACATGGTAACTATAATGCCAGTACTTTCTTGAGCATTAGAAGCAGGACTAGAACATGAATAAAAATTAAACTGACTTCATTTTTTGTTTAATCTCTTTACTTTTATTTGATTTTATTAATAGTTTTTAGGTCAGGTAGTGCCTGACTTGCAAGGATCATAGGAAGAGGAAAAATAAGTTCAAATGTATAAAATCTTTAATTCCAGTAGCCTGACTAGAATGTTACAAGGATAAAGTGGTTTTTGCTTTCCAAAGACACTTACAGAGAATCCATATTCTCACTGAAAATAAGGTGCTGGATGTTTCCAGGAAGTGGATGTTTAATCCAAGTAAGCCTGTACAATAAGAAGCATAATAGCCCATTACATATGAAGGGCAAAGTTTATCAATTCACAATTTAACGTTTGACTCCAGGGAATATATTTATATTTAATATAATCTATTGGTTACTTGTACCTCAGATTCTAAGCTTGTTTGCATTCAGTGTGTTTGGATCAAAAACTAAGCATCTTTGTTGTATTCTGCTGAGAGGTGGAAAACAAAGTAGTAACATTTGATTGATATTGTATATGTGTATCATGCGTGAAGCTTTATATAATTCTAAGACTGAACTTCTGTTTTGCAGCATGGCATCATCGCTTTGTCTGGGGGGAGTGTGATTACAGGTATTCACCTGTGTTTACTGCATTTCCAGTAACTGCAAAATATGCACAACCCGTGCCTAAAATCTCTTGAAGCAGTAGTGCATATTCAGGGATAAGCAGCTGGTGTATTTAAAATTGCTTTTGCTATTTGGCTAAATAGTATACAGTGACAGTGATAAATTTGAAGTTGTAAAAGAATGTAATATATTTTTCCTGCTACAGTAATGCAGTGAAGAGAACAGAATGAGTAATGAATTTACAGCAGGAACCTAACTGAACAGTGTAACTCCATAGTGAGTATTTTCCTCCTCTTCTGGGTAAAAGAAGTCTGCACTCTTTGTAGTGATTGGTAGGGCAAGAAAGTTTGTTCTTTTTATATATTAAAATTAACTTTTTGTAGCTGCACTTCAATTTACATAGAGGGAAAATATTTTCCATGGCTTGATTCAACATTTGTTAATCTGGATCAGCTTAAATGGCACAGTTGGGAAAAAAAGATGCATTACTACACCTGTTGATAACATTACAGTATCTTTTAGAGGATTAAATTCCAAAAGGAATGACTTCTGAAGGTGAACCTACAAAAATTAGTGGAAAAGATGCAACTAAATCCATACATTGATACAAGAAGTACAAATGTAGATATTGTCACTGCACTTAATTTTCTCTTAAATTATTAGAACTTGCATGACTATGAAGGTACAAATATTAAATCAGTCAAGCTTTGGAAGCACCTGTTTTTTACAGTAAGTTTTCTTTTGCTGTTCCGTTCTGATTTTAGTGAAAAAAGACTGTACTACAACTGTCTTTCCTGGAAGTACTGTTTCATTTCTCATTGCTTCTTTCTGACCAACTTTTTCACTCTTTCATCCTTACCTATTTAGTCTTCAGGATTTTTTCCAAAGAATACTCTGCATTAAATGGTTTCTCTGCAAACTGTGGCCTTCTGATGGTATTTTCCATTGAACTGACTCATCAGACAGATTTCTCTGGTGTACTGAAGCTGAACTCTTGAGGTTTCTTACTCATTTAGGAAAGATGTTCCTTTTAAAAAAAGGCAGGCTGATTTTGCAGGTTTGTAGGTGATTCGGTTGCTTCCTTCTCCCCCCACCATCCTCAGCATCTGGTTCTTGTTGATATGTAACTTGATAGTTTTTTGGGGCAACAGTTGAATGAACTGTAGCTGTAACCTAGGATAAACAGGTCATTGGCCAAAATTATACAGGCATTTTAGCTGTTAACCAACAGCTTATCCAGTTTCTTCTCCAGCTGGTTGGATAAACAGCTAGAATGTCATTCATGCTTTTTCATTTTAAAAAATGTGCTGAGTAAATGAAAAAGACATCTGCCCATTAAGCACAGATGGGAAATACTTGCTAAGAGGTAGGTTCGATGGGTAGCATGTCTGAGTAGTTATGTATCGACTTTTATTTTTAGTCTTTGTTTTCAGAGTTCCTTTTCTGAAATACTCTACGTGCTTGTCATCATCTTCACCATAGCTTGGCTAGCAATCAAGGATTATTCTTTATGAAATGATGATTACCTAGGGAGAAAGAGCAGCTTCTCATAAGTCTGTCTCGTAAGCATGTAGCGTCTCTGCTTGTGTTACTTATTGCATAGTTGATTCTTATTTCAAAGTTGAGTTGAAGCCATGACACCCACTGTTGCTTTATGGACATGGCTTTATGTAGGGATTAGTTTGGGATTCTTCATGTGTTTTATCTATGCAAAACCAGAGCAACATACTTGAACATAATTCATTCTTTTTGTTTGTGTGTTTATAAAAAGTATCAAACTGACTGCTATAGAAAATAATTTCACTGATGTGCCTCTGTATTAATACCTAAGTTGATAGCTTCATAGGCTCAGAATGAAGGTAGCTTTTCAGGCCTGTACGGATAGGGAGACCACCAATAGTTTAACTGTAATGACAGTTCTCCTGAAAATGCCATGACGTTCTCTTGCTATTCAGCCTGCCAACAGAACGTTTTCAGTGTTAGTTACAGTGATGATATGTCTAGATTTTCCTTGTGAGACGTTCTTGATGGGTGTCACGCTGTTGCCTGTATTTACTGGGTTTTATTTGTAGCTTTCTTTAATACCTCAGTAAGTTTTGTTTTTGTTTTGGTTTTTTTTCTGGTGAGTGCTTGTAGAGTATGCAAACTTTCTTCTTCCTCTTCTCAATTTTGAAAACAAGGCTACGAAGGTAATTGAAGCTCATTTAATTATGAGCATTACTTTAGATCGTGTTGGATGCTTTCTTGACTGATACAAATGGCTTATGCTAAATGTTCTTTTAACTTGTGCTGGAGTAGACTAATTTTTTTGGTGGCGGGGGGAAGAGCCCCTTAAATGTATTATGGAAGAAAAGCAAAGCGAGACTACTAAAAAGCAAAAATGCTTTGTCATTCAGTCAGCTGTACCATTCTATCAGACTTGTTTAGGCTGACTTCCAAGTGCAAACTTCAGATACTACAATTGTGTGTGTTTCGATGCTTATCACTTGCTTACACGAGAAGCTCAGATTTCATCTTGGAAAAAGTGTGTACCCAGTTCCAGTAGCAGTAGGAAAAAAAAAAAATCTTGAAAATGTGGTTGTGTTGTATCCTAAAAATAAAGACAATATAAGTCTAAAATACTGTTTTTGAAAATTATTTCAAAGTAATACTAATGTTTGTGTTCAATTATACTGATGCAGTGATGTGCACTATGTAGGTATGTGGGACTATAGATTATTTGAAATAATGACATTAAGCTATCCTGTACCTAATGCTTTGCAACAGCCTTCCCTCCAGTTTGGAGGAAGAAGTTAAACCCTGCAGAAACTTCTCGTGCTTTCATGAAGTGTTGCAGTGCCATTGGTCTCAGTATTTAAGTATATTAAGTATATGCATCAATGATCTGTACTATCGATATGATAATGCATGTGTTGTCTTTGATCTTTTGAGAGTAAATAGGCTTGGGAGCACTGACTGCAAAGTTGACAGTGCACTGTCAAGGAAAAATGGCACCAGTATGATGATACGTATGTGCAAGCTGATAGTTGGTACATGCTCATAGAACGTTAATGTGATCAATTTATGATGTATTTGTCCGGATTGGGCAGCTAAAATATGTCCTAGTTTGCTGTGTAGATGCAAGATGTAAAGCAGAGGTAGAATGGGAAAAGAGCTTTTAAGTACTTTTTAAAGCTTTTCTTAATCTTTTAAGTAATTTTTTCTGTATTGCCTTGTAACAACTTAAAGTTATTTAAAAAACAGTCATGCAGTAATTCTAAAGCTATGTTGCTGATGTATCCAAGGCCCAGAAAAGACCATGTGTTGTCACAAAAATGACCACCTGGGTCCTTGACTTGCAGACGGCAATGACACACCTGATGTTTGGGCTGCTGGTGGTGAGGAACATCCAAGGGCAAGAGTGTGGTACAAAAACCAAAAATGGAGTGAAGTTCTGCTCTTGAAAGAACTTAAGTTTAGCTGTGAAATTAAATTACTATGTTTTGATGTGCACCTTCCTCCTCAAGGGTCAAGGGGCTGGCTCAAGTAGGGCAAGAGTGTGGAAGCACTTTTGCCGTTGATTACTTTTTTTTTTTTTTTTTTGTGGAACAGATTGGAGCTAATATGCAGCAATGTGAAGAAATAGATGCAGAGGGGGAAAATGCAGCTAAGTGGGATTTCTGTTATCTTTCTTCCTTGCTTCTTTTTGAACTTTGTCACTCTTCAAGTGAATTTGTTCTCTTTTGTCAACTAAAGCTTTAACTTGCTTTAGAACGTGAAGCTTAGAGACAAGGTAACAGATGGGGAGAGACTTAAACTTATACAGTAGTAATTTTCCCTGGTCTGTAACCTCTTGTTATTTTCTTAGAATATATGACATTCAGAATGTAGAAGTTCAATGGAGCTGCTTTCTGTACCGCAAGGAGTGCTGGAGTAATAAAGGGGTGAGGTAAAGGTTGTGTAAACTTGAGCGAATTTTCAGCTTGCAAACTGGAGTGTCAGGTTATACTTCTGACTCTTGCAGTTTTTAAGTTGAAGTACAATTGGAACAACTTTCAAAAAGGGAGAAGTTTGCCCTCGTTTAAGGGCTTTGGGTTTGCAAGGTCTTGTTTTTTTAAATGTGGTTCCAGGTAGTTAGAAGATTCAGTTCTGGTAGAAACACAATGCATATTTTAAAATAGCCCTGATCGTTTCTGCCCACATAGTTTTCTCGCCTATTTGGCGTTCCAGAGTGGTGATGAATGGACATGATGCGGTTTTGGTCAAGAATATAATCCTGTATCCTTGATATACTTGAAATTGTGGGAGGAGAAGTTAGTGTCGTGTGGTTAAAGCTGCTGGTGAGGCAGTTTGTTCCACTTAAATAGGTTTATTTTTAATTGCTGATGTAAATACAAAAGTAGCTTTGTAACCATTTTTAAGGTTAACCTTTGGCTTTCTGGGTGTGGTTTTTTTTTTTTCCTTTGATGGAACTGTGCTTTTAGTTATACTCTGGCTTTTTTTAATCACCTTAAATGTTCAGTTGGGGAAGTAGAACGTGAAGTTTAAACTACAGAAGAAAGGCCTTGAAGCTATTTGATCTGAGAGATTGTAATTTTTGGTAATTCCTTACTTACAAAGCTTTCTAAATTTGCATACTAAGTTTTACGTAAAATTCAGTGTTAGTTCACCTACAATAGTCAAATAATTGAAAGTCTACCAAATGGCTCCTCATGAGAAGAGGGCATTTTATTGGTTTTGAAGTGTGCTGTTTTCCTTTGTATGCATAAAAGCAACACGCTGTTAGGAAGTTCTGATCTGGTCAACCATTAATGCTCTTGAGCATGTTAGTTAATTCCCTTGTCCCTTCCCCTGCTTTGATGTGCAAACAGGAAAGAAAAAATCCTAGCTGTATGTCTGTAGGGTGGGATGGGAAAAGGCATGATGGTTATGTAAATCTGAATACCTACAGAGTTTAATTTGAAGCCTGTGGAAAGCCTCTTGTCCAGTAATTACTCTGTCATTTTGTTCTGGTGACTGTAGCCAATGTCTCTTCTACCCTGGCTTCAGAAGGGAAAGGAAGGAGGTTGGGTGTTGTCTGCTGACTCAGTGAGTGAGAAATGGCTAGGGTAATTCTTCAGCCTGGGATTCATGGGAATTCATAGTCAGTTGGAGTGGGGGTATGGATGCAGCCTCCAAAAGAGAAAATCCAAACCCAAAAAATCCAGAGCATGCTGTTTTAAAAAGGCTTGCTTTTCTTAGCTTAAGTTTAATATAAGGTGATTTGAATCCAACTTTTCTTAAGAGGTCTGCAAATTGGAAGAGGTTGTGAATCACTGGTGTAGTGAAAGGCAATGGTGGGATTGCTGCCAGTAGGAAATCAAAGAGGAGGATTGTAATCAAGGCAGCTGTTGGTGCTGGGCGGTATCTCAGGCTTGCTTCTATTGCCTCTTGTCTGGTGTTGGCTCCCCAATGGAGCTGGTTTCATTGCTGTTTTTAAGAAGATGAGGAGTTATGATGGGAGTAAAAAGATGTTTCTGGCTTGTTTTGGGTGGCAGGGGCGTCCCTGTTGCTGCTGCATGTCCTTTTAAGGGAAGGGAAAGCAAAGTGTGGAAATGTCTTGCTGATTCTTCCTTGCTTGCTGATTCTTCTGGAGGTGCTGCTATTTTCTCTTGCGCTTGTTAGTGGCCGTGGCTCCTGAAGAGAAGGAAGCAGATAACTTGGAAAAAGGGAAAGGATAATAAATTGGAAGGTGTGCGTATTTTCTGTAAAACACATTTGTGAGTCTTACTTTGGTAACAATGAATCTTCTTTTGCCTTCTGAAAAGAAACATCTGTATCTTTCAGATATCTAATAGTATAGCCAGGATTAAGCTTAAAAAAAAACAAAAAAACAAATAAAAAACCCCCAAAAAGCCAAACAAACAAAAAAAGCCAAAAATGGCACTCTATAACTGGCTGTGAAAAGGCAATTGTTTGTTACCCACTAAAGCACCTAGGGTTATGAAAGTGATTGCATGTATGTTGTTATATGGGTGATGTTTCTACGTTCATAGTCAATGAATAACCCACCAGAAAAGACTTCTATTTTTATTTTGTTAGCTTCTCTTCTTGCCTGCTCCTTTTCCACCTCAAGAAAGCCATCACCAATGCCAGACTGATACCTTGATTCAGTTCAGAGTAGCTTTGGAAATAAAGGAGGTACTTTGCCCTGAAGATGAGAGTAGCCTTAAACTTAGGCTTTTGCTGCTCCTTAACCCTTTGTATTGTCAAGCAGCTGAAGGTGCTATTTTAAGGTTTATACTTGTTCTGACAAGAGAGTTTGCTTAAAGTCCTCTGGCTGCTACGCTTTGCCTCTGCAAAACTGTTGGACACCTGCTCAGTTCGTTCACACAATTACTGAAATAACCCATCCTTTTTCTTAGACCCCACTCACTCCTTTCCACCAGTCTTGTGAACCTGAACTTTCACAATCACTTCAATTTTTCTTAGTAGTGGATAATTTTAATCAAGTTATATTGCGTAGACACTAAACAAAAGGGTACAAGGCACTGATGAAAATGAAGCAGTTAAATGAGCTGTAGGAATAGGCTCCCTGGGATGTGGGAGTTCATCTGTAGATCTGTAGGCTACTGAATGCAATGTAGTGGCTTGGTATAAAAAAGGAAGGGACTCCTGTCTCCTCTCTCCTCCTGCACTATATTGTTCAGAATTTAAATACTGGTAGTATTGGCTAATATTTCTTAACATAATTTTTTTCATTCTACATCTTCAACTTAGAACATTACCTGGTTTTGAGTTCTGTCAGTGCTACGTTGTTCTGTTTTGTAATTGGATGTAAGGACAATTGTAGCATGCTAATTTTTTTTCTTCATCACTTAGTTAATAGCTAATGTGTTAGCTTTAGAAAGGAAGTTTTTCAGGAAGAAAATCCTGGAGCAGACACATGTTGTGCATGTAAGTAGGGAGACTGGGAGACAATTGTTGTGAAGTGTCAAAGCGTACTAGATTGTGCCTGCTTAAACAGATGCCTCTTCCCTTCTTCAAGGTACGTGTTTTGGAAAACTAGGTAAATGAGTGCTCCATTTCATGGTGAAGTAATAACAATGTCTAGTTTTGTAATAGGATGAGGATAGTCCTTTCTGCTGAAGAAAAATGATGTGCTTTCCGTTTCCCATACTTGCCTGATAAGAAAGTTCAGGAATGTTTTCCTTGCTGATAGCTGAATAAGCCTTTCAGACACATTAACATTAATCACTACTGTAGTGTTTGTTACCTTGTCCTCCCATCCAAATTTCATGTCTGCCTCTGACCAGCAGGGTATTGCAATGCTGCTCTAATTCTCATTCCTTCTCTCCAGTTGACTCCTTGTACTTTTTTTCTTCCTCTCTCAACTTAAAAGCACTGCACTTAAAAAACTGAACAGACAAAATAAACCCACCAAAACAAAAACCTGTTGTGTTCCCTGTTACACACGTCTAACCACACTGTTACTATAGACTCCTTACTCCAAACTCACTAAACTTCCTAACCAAAGAAGTTACTCTTTTTCAAAGAGCTGTAATATTTAACATTATTCATCATCTCATCCTCTTTGAACTTCTGCATTTCTGTATCCTTGGCTTCTAACTTGCTTCCTTTGAATGTGTAAAGTTAATGTGAGCTTAGAGTTGTAATGTGTTCTGCAGATGCTGTAGCAGCCATGTGACTGCTAAAATTGAATCTTCTTAACTGACAGTTACCCAAATTGCGGGTGGGGAGAAAAGCCATTGTGTGTGTGTGTGTGTTTGTTTGTTCAGGGTAGGGAAGGACACTTAACCCCAAATTTCTTACTAAGAGTGGTTGGTTGAGATTCAGAGGAAGAAATTTTGTACCTATAAAAAGGAAAAAAAAATCTGACTAGACAAAGTGATATATTTCTTCATACTGAGATTCGGGGGGAAAGTATCAGGAAAAAAACCTCATGGAGTTCTGCAGCTACAAAAGTAGTTGTCAACTGCTTCTATCAGGCAAAAGGCAGTGTGTGTTTGTTCAGAGTTCCTGCATTTCAGATCTTAATTTCAGAAGAATTTGGTAAATTAGCCATAAAATGTATTGTTTTGTTGTGGCTCTGTGGGCTTTAAAAAACAAAAAAAACCCAAACAAAACCCCCCAAACATTTTAAGGCGAAATTAACCTATGTGTGCTGCTGGTTTATTGTCAAGGTGGGGGATGGCAAGGCCATAATTCTGCATCTGTAACCTGAACTGTCATGCAAGGCTCGTATTTGGTCTGATTGATATTTGAAAGCTCTGAGAGTATCTTGGGAAAAACAACCCTGCTCTGTCTTAGTGGGATACTGTTGCCTATCCAAAGGCTCTTGTTTGGCAGATCTTCTGAGTATAACAATCTAAAATTGACACGGTGCAGTGCTTGGTAACTAGGTTATGATTTTTCTGGATTAGAAACAAGGTAAGAGGCATTCTGGCTTAGTGAGGTGCTTGAATGCTTTGACTGCTGCTAACTTCATGTTGGTAATTTTTTGGTTGCTGTATCTTATACATGTGTGTGTTTTTTGGCTTTGTATTTTTTAATTAAAAAGCAATGATCAGGTATATAAGCCTGATGTAGGTTTCTTATGTAAAACTAATACAGTATGATTTTTGTTTTCTGTGCTACTGCTACTGTGCTCCTCTCCTCCTCCCCCAAGGGGAAAAACAAACTGGAAGAACTCCAACCAATGTTCTTAACTGAGTGATAAAACAGTAACACCGGGCTGTGTATAAGAGCAGGGATTGGAGGCTTTGTCTGCAGTTGGATGATTGAATTTGGTTTCAGGAATGTGCTGGAAATGTGACTTACACAGAATCACAGAGTAATTAAAGTTGGAAGGGACTCTAGAGATCAGCTAGTCCAACCCTCTCCTTAAAGCAGTTCTTACTAAATCTGGTTTGTAGAATAATTGCAGAACAGCGAGGTCAGAAGGGAGCTCTGGAGATCATCTAGTCCAGCCCCATGCTCAAAGCAGTGTCAGCAACAGCAGGTTGCCCAAGATCTTGCCCAGTTGAGTCTTGAACACTCCAAGGATGGAGATTCCACAGCCTTCCTGGGCAGCCTGCACTGCTGTTTGACCACCCCAGAGGTTTTAAAACAAACCAACCAAGCTGGTAATATCTGATTGGAATTTCCCATTCCAGATTGTGTCAGTTGCTGTGGACACCTAATGAGCTTCACTTGTATACTTCAATATAGCTCATTTTACTTTGATGTGAGGCTGTAGTTTGAACTTTTATGTTAATAGGGCTGGCTTACAAACTGTGCCCCTTGCAGCTGCTGTCAGTGGAGTCAAGATGAACTGATGGGGAACTGATGCAGGTAGAAACGACCACATACGTAAGCGTAACACTTGCACAAGTGTAATATGAGGGAGAGGGGTATTTTTGTGGATGAAAACTAGTGGGAGGGCAGCGTGTGCTACTTAAGCTGTTACTTGCACTAAAAGAAGCGCTTTCCAAGTTGCGTCCTGAGATTTAAAGAATTCAAATATCATGTTGAATTCCTTTAAGATCTTGTTTTTGAAATTATTTGAAAAAAAATCAGATCTGAGCTAAAGTTGATCTTTAAATAAAGAGAAGATAAATACTTTGAAGTACATATTAAAAACTGTACTCTTGTTTTGGAATCTCTGTCCTCATAATACTGACCTAGGTCAGTATAGTAGAGAAATGACTTAAAATGAAACCAAAAGCAAAGTGCAAGCTATCTGTGCTTCCCTTTGGCAACATCACTTGGGGGGGGAGAGAGAAACATGGCTTACCACTTCGGTTTTTAGCCTTTCTGTTCTGTTGTGATTTTGGTTCCGTTTTGCTAGCATACTGGCCTGGAGTAGTGATCTGTGAAATGCTGCTTGCCAGTGCTTTGGAATTTGTGATCCTACATGATTTTACTGCCAGCTGGAAAGCAAAATGGAAAGAAGCAAAGCAGACAAGGATCCCAAATTCTGAAGTACAGTTTTCCCACGCCTTAGAGATCACGAAGCTAGTAGGCTTTGCTTAGCTGCTGGCTGATACTGTTACCAGGGTGTTTGAGTGGTACTCTTCATCTGAAGTAACTTGACCTAAGATCATTTGAGATGTATCTGCATTTGGGTCTTACATTCTGGTTTGTTTTGCCTTCTTATTCCTGAGTGTCAGCCTTCTGCCATTCAGGGATAATGGTATTCACTAGACCTGTATCATAAAAGCTTCTATAAATACTCAGATTTAACTGGATCTATAATCCAGTATTTAATTATTTCACTAAAATGCAATATCCCCCCAAATTTCTGCATACTGTTCTTGTTTAGGGCTTTTTTGGAAGGAGGGTCTACCATTTTTTGTATTGAGCAGCAGCAAAAATGACAAAAAGGTTTTATGACCCTGGGAGATAAGAGTTGTCTGTAATGTGTGAGGCTTGGACTTGAGAGGCCATTCTGGAAAAGTGAGTCATGCTAAAAAAGAAGCTGGGTATTACATGGGATGAGTTAAATACTGAGCTACTTTTTTTTAGTTTGGAGAGAATAGTACTCAGAAGTCTGAGCAAAAATGTCTTGCACAAAAATTCATCAGGAAAACTAGAGGGGACTTTTTAGATACATGCAGTATCTGTGTGTTCAAAATGCAGCAAGTAATCTTAGGAATTTTGGAGCAGGAAGCAGTGGAAATTGTATTTAGTAAGGTAGTATCCCATGGAGCAGCATGTGGTTGTGGAAGGATAGGGAGAATTGAGCAGAATGGTGAAACAGCCTAGCTATTATTAAAAATATATATAAATAAATAAAGTTTAGTCCTAGTTTTTCTTCTCAAGGTTGCTCTTAATGATGTAAAGATGACTTCTGTTGTCCAGACAGTAGGTATGTGCTATTGTAGTAGGGACTTTGTACTTCTAGATTGATCTAAGTAAAATTAAATTCCTTTTATTAACATGCAGTGTTGAGAATTCTGTATGTCTTTTTTTAATTGGATTGCACATTGTCATCTGAAGACCAGCTTTAATAATGGTGTCTTTTTTAATACAGGCTTTTCATGAAGGTGCCTGTTGAATAGAGACAAGGGTTTGGGAGGAGTAGAACTCTTGACTAGAGCTTAGGATCCATGCAATGTATGAAATAGCCCCCCCCCTAAAACCCAAACAAACAAAAAAACCCCCAAAAACAAACAAACAAACAAAACCAAAAAGTGATGTGCACTGCTTTACTTTTAGGTGTTTAGTACATCTGCTTGAGAGAATAAAGTTAGTATTTCTGTTTCCAAACTAGATAGTCAATGTCACATGGATGTACATTCAGACAGAAGACGAGACTAAAGACTAGCTTCTTAGCTTCAGTGATGAATGAGAATTTTTTTTATACAGATCTCGCAAGAGAATGCTTTAGTGGGTGTTTTCTCCTCCACTTAGCATTGCTGTGTAAAAGAGATAAACAAATAGCATTAGGTGCATGTTGTTTGTCTCTGCAACAGTCCCTGAGCTGCTCTGTCTGATCTCTCTTGAGTCTTTTCTCAAAAATACATTCAGGGAAACAGTCTTCCCTCCTTGCAAAGAGTGATGATCAAGTAAAAAACCAAGGATATAGGCTGCTTGCAAAGTCTAGTACAGAGATACCACAGTTCTGAGGGCAAACAGCCAGTTTTAGCAGTGTGCAGTTTGCTGCATTTATCCTGCCTCAGAGTACCCTCAGGTTTGGCTACGCTTGCTCTAGTAGTTGGCTTCCAGTATTTGAAACAGCTCAAATATCTCTAAGGTGCTCTGTAGAGTAGATGTGGTGCATTGGTACGTGGTACAAAGACTATGTAAGACAAAGCTCTCATTTCAGTAGATAAAATCGGTCTGGTAATAGGATTCTGTCCTAATTGCACTAATTGCAGGGGAACAACTGTTAATAAAATAGATTTTTTTTTTTTTTTTTAAAGTCAGCTGAGGGCTTTTGTGATAAGACAATTGGATGCAATCTGCTGGAATTTAAGGTGGCTGTAGTTTGACCAGGCAAGGACAAAGGAGAGTGTCTGCAGGAAGTCTTCCTGGTCCATGCTGGAAACAACATGCTGCTCCAACTGAGTGCTGAAAGATGCTCTGTGTAGGAAAATGACCTCTTCATTCCCTGCTCTGGGCTTGCTGAGGAAGATTCAGTTTTCTTTTCTGAACTTCCTCAGGAAGATGTTTGTTTTGGATATTGACTTTGATTTTTTTTTTTTTTTGAGTCAATAAATATCACCCCCTAGATACCCAACGAACCTGCAGAAATTCTTCTAACAGTTGCAAATGCTGATTGTTACAATAAGCACTTTTAATTCTTGTTCCCACGAGTGCAATCAAAATGTATTGATTCTGCATTTAACCTTTAAAACTTTGAATTTCGGTAGCATCCTACTGCTGAAGTGGACTTCCCCAAGAATAACTGAGAATTAATTTTAGAAGCCAAATAGAAATGCAGCAAGATAGATAAGGCGTATGAATGTCTGGTGTGTCCTTCTGAAGAGATTGACTCTAAATATAAACTTATTTCCTTCTTTTGATACAGCCCCTTACCAGTTCTTCTTTCTCTCTCTTTTTTTTTTTTCCTTTCTTTCTCTCCATGTCTTGAATGAGAAAACTGTCTCTCAAGGTTGTTATGATCTTATCAGGACAACTAGGAATGTTTTTAGATGTTGGCATTTTGTTGGAAGTAAGGTATACACAAAAGCTACAACATGAGGCTGCAAGCTTAGAGCAAAGATAGTATTCTTTGTATGGTTGAGTTTGTGATCTGGTCATTCGATTTCTTGTAGTTTGCTTGCTGTGGTTGAAAGGGTTAGAGCAGGGACTTGGATCCATCACAGATAGCTTTCCTCTCTATTGTGTTTTGCGGAGAATGGAAACAATGTGCCCCCTGAGGTAGCAGAAATAGTTGCTGCATTTTATTGTCTGCAGGACAGCTGTCAGTGCTGATCTGCAAAACCCAGGTTTGTAAAGATACTGAAAGTGCTTTACTGCTTCCCATGGTAGGTTACTCTTGTGTTGGCCAGAGGAAAATCTACCTGTTCTAAGGTAGATACCTAAATATGATTTTCTGTGAAAACGTAATAGTCTCATCGTTAGTGAGAAATGTATGGAAATATGTAACAACAGTGGATATTTAATGCTTATTGTTTATTTATAGGAAATTACTGTTGACTTTTACAAAGAAATAAGGTGATGGAAATCTCCTTTGACCTCATGTCAAAACCTGATCATAATTGAGCAAAAAAATTGCTTAAAAACTAACTTGTCATTATTGACACAGTTAACTTATGAAAAGCAGTTCAGTTAAAACAAGAAAGATAATTCCCCTAGTAAGTCCCCCCTAGACTTGCAAAGAAACATTGGGAAACAATTCTGGCTTTGATTTCAAGAATATGTAGGAGCTTTGGCCTTAGTCCGAGCTCTTCCTGTAGGTGTAGAAGTTTAAAGAAGTGTTATCCTGCAAGAAACTTTACCTAAGGAACCCTGCATTATTTTAGGTGTAAAGTACTACTTTCTGTGGCTGTTGGTTGAGTCTTTCCAAGCGTGAACTTGAATTGTCTTCTCAAGCCTATGGGTGGCTCCAGTGCTGCTGCTGCTAACAGCTTTTCCAACTGCAGTAGAGGTAAACTGAGCAATGCTATTTGCAAGCATGACAGCATTGCTCAAACTGGTAGTCAACAAGACTTTTTTTTCCTTCACGATGCTTGAAGGAAAAATCTTGATGCATAAGTACAGGATTAATCCGTTGGGGAAATTTAATCTTATGTATGTGTGCATGTGCCCGGACACGTGTGAAGGTAAAAAGTTGTATGAGTAAAAGACATGTTTTTAAAAAAGAAAAATAAGTCCAGCCTTTGAGAAGCAGGAAAGAAATGTGGTGAGAAGGGGAACAAAAAATGTTTGTTGTTGTTTGAAGGACCCTTTGAAAGGGAGCTTTCTGGAAAGATGTTAACTTTGGTATGTTTATATCTCAGGGCAATTTCAAAGATAAAAAGGTTGAACAAGATTTGATACTGCCAAGATTCTGAGCAAATGATAAGTTGCATTACTTCCATATTGATGAATTGCAACTTCATGTATGACTTTATCCTTTAAATAATAATAATAATTAAAAAAAAAACCAAAACCAAACAACCACCACAAACACATCCACTTGTGATATACAGAGCTGGGAATGCTACTAATTGTCTGTATAAGAGTGTTTAAGATGAGCTTAAGGACACTCTTCATTTTAACAAAGCATAAACATAAAATAAGTCTCTTTTTCTAATACAAGTCATGATACCATCATTCTCTTTCTATTCTTAATACCTGTAGAAAAACATAGATAATATAGACATAGTATCTGGAGTTTGCAAAGTTCAAATGCTGTCAGTTGTCCACTTGCATTTCAAAGACACTTAATGGTCTCTGTTAAGTTACTCTAACCCTAGACTGTAGCATCTTGGTATTCTCATATATTCCTAGTTTCTGGGGTGTTAGGCTGCATGTATTTCTCTGTTCCTGCTGAGTCACCTTGATTTCCCCTAAATCAGTGGTGGGTAACATTTGGGGTACCAGGCTTGGCACCAGCAGTCAGCAGGGCTGGCACCATCACTGTAGACCTACGTTGTCTGCCCCCACCCCTTAATTACAACCAGTGTTTGCCATTTCTAGAGACTTGGGAATTAAGTCCTTAAAAGATTCCTGAAATTCAAATGTTGCATGAAAAATGAGTATGATCTAAGAGCAGCATCACAACAGGGACCTCAGCTGATGGTAGCACAAGCTAGTTCTTTTGCCTCATTTGTCAGTGCTTAGTAGGATGAGTACCTTCACAGGTCTTCATCAAACTTCTCAGTCTTTTTTGAGTGAATGCAATTCTTTATAGATGAGAAACTAACTCACATAAGCAGTTTGTGTCAAAGCCAACAACTCACCTCAGGCTGCCTTTGAACTGCTTTCACTGTTCTTGATTGGACTGTTTGGGCATGCAGAAAGAATGAAGATAACATATTACTTGGTTTGCTGTCTAACTAATGGATATTTGATGTTTCTAAGTCTTGTGAATTTGAAATGAATGTCTTAGTAAGATCTCGGGGAGGTGATAGCAATACATGATAGAGGAGATGGTGTGAGCAAGAAAGTGGAGAAGAACAAGCAAAGAAAGTGGAGAGACTGAGCTTCTGCAGAAAGGAAAAAGGCATTAAAAATGGCAACCCCTGTCAGTAGACTGAGCAGTGAGCACCCTGTCCAGTTTTAGAAAGGCTGGTGAGTTTATGTGGATGTTTTGGTTTTTTTTTTCTGGGGGTTGTCTTGGTTTTTTGTGAGGTAGTAAGTCTTCTCACAGTTCTCAGAAGCATGCTACATAGGTCATTTCCATTTTTCTTAGTAATTGCTTGGCTGTTTTTGTTGTTTTATCCTGCTCTGACTCTGGGATTGCTAGTTCTCCCAGATCCAGTGGGAGTGGTGCTTAGCTGGTTAAACTGGGTTTTATCAGTCTTTGCCAGAACCAGTTGTGTTTGCACTGTGTTCTCTACCAGGCTCCAATGGTGAGGCACAAGAACTCCATTGAAATCTGGTACCTTGTTAGCCAAGTGGCTCAAACTGTGCTGTGCAAAAGTGCCTCTGACTGCCGATGGAGTGTTGTTCCTGTGCGGCATTGCCAGGACAAATGCAATAAATGAGACAGGTTAACTTCTTTGTTGATAATTGCAGATAGAAATGAGGCAGCCTATTTAAATTAAAATGTGAATTGTGACTTTGCAGTCCTTTATTGGATTCCTGTTGCACCTTTTTCTGAACAGGAGCCTACTTAAAGCTTTTTCTTTTAGAAGTTTACTTGCAGAGGTAATTCTTCACTTGTTGATGAGATGTTTAGCCTGAGAAGCTCTTGCCAAAACTAAGACAGAATGAGAGCATCAGAAATAGGGAAGAAAATCAGTATTCATTAACTGTTTAGCAAGCAAAATGTTCTGTTTTGTTTCAAAGATGGCTTTGTGTGTGTAAATTGTTAGTATTTTAATGTATATTTGGTCTACTTTTTAAAAGCTGGAGACAAATAATCTAATTCTGGGGTAGAGTAGAAGCAATTTGTAATGCAAAGGAGTAACATTTGGTACTGAATGGAGGGGAAAAAAAAGCTGTTTGAATGAAATATATCCCAATTAAGTTGCACCAGCACTTTCAGGAGAAGTGAACCCTGAAAGAGAAATGAGCAGTAATGTAGCACATCCTAACAGCTGAAATTAGAGCACAAAATGTGGAGGAAAAAAACCCCACAGCTTTTTGGGATCATGAGAAGAACTCACTTTTTAAACCTAGTTGTAAATTCTGATGTTACAAAATTGGATAAAGTTTTCAGAGGTGTTGAATGTGAGAGTAAACACTACTGCTGCTGTTCTCTGTTATAATACAGGACTGGATTAAAAGCTAGGAGTACTTTTTGTAGTGGCTGAGTTACTCTAACTGAAACAAATTAAGAGTAAAGTAGATTTTCAAAAAACCAACACTCCCCTATTGTAGAGATGTTCGTGTTCTGATTCTGTTCTTTAGTTAGTGGATTGCTTGCTTATGAGAGGGGAGGGTGTGGAGCAAAAAACATGGGGCACTCTGGAAAGATAGAAGATGTAGCAGCAGGATAGCAGGAGACTTCATGCTGTTCACTATGTGTCTCCTGCTGCCTGTATGCCTGTTTTCAAGCCTTTGGCTCTGCTAGTTTTTCCTCCCTCACACCATCTTCCCCTTTCCAAACGTTTGCTTGTCGTGGCACGTTAAGTAGTGCAAGTGTCTGCTCTTTTAAGCAGAAATGCAGGTATGTAAATATTGTCACAATGTTACTGTTTAATCTAGTTCCCTTAGAGAGGACCTCCTTTATTTCTGCAGTGCAGTAGCACTGTTCACCAAAGAAATTAGTCTATGCTAAACAGTGGAGTCTGTTAGAAGTGACCTGTATGCATAATACAGTAGCACAGGTACTGTAATCTATAGCTGGGTGTTGATGAATTGGTGTTAATCTGCATACAGTTAGAACAAGCAAAAGGAGGATGTTCACAAGAGTATGAAGTATGTAAGTTAGAATACAAATACAGCTGATGACAGTGGGAAACTGAAAGTGGGCCTTGGACCAGCTTTATTTACTGTACGCTTAATGAGCAGCAAAGAGACCCTACATCATAAATGCTTCTTGTAGTCCTTAAACTTCTTTGTAACTTGAAGTTCTGAAATATATAATGATTGGAAATCTATTTTGCCTATTCTTCCGCCTGCCTTCCTTCCCTAGGAGCACAGGAAGTTCAGATGTGACATATAAAGACAGGAAATGTGTAAGAAATGAGCCAGCCCTACTTCTCTGTAGCTATTCAATATGAATATTAATGTTACTTTTGAGTGTAAGTTGCTACTTGTGGTATTATGTAGTTGTTTAGTTAGTTATTCACTGTCAATAGCTGTACTAATCTTTGGGTTTTCTCTTCCTTAGAGCACAACAATGGAAGAAACAGCTATATGGGAACAACACACAGTGACTCTTCACAGGGTAAGTTCATACAATTGGTTGTGTGTGCCTAATGCAGGATACTGGTAGCTTTTGAAAACAATAGGAAAAAGCCAGATGTCAGGAAGTAAAAGAAAAGGAAACTGTCATATTCCTTTGTTTAAATTTAGATGTGTTGTAAAAGTTCTATTTGATAGTAGCTCTATTTGTTTGTTGGGTTTCAGAGATAAGCCTGCCTACAAATAACCATGCCAGAAACAAAGCTGTAGGTTACTTCTCTATGTAACTGAAAGTAGTTAGAAAGCTAAGTGTTCATTAACGGTTGTGCCATAACTGTACTTAAATGTTTTAAAACTTTATTTGCAGGGGCATAAAACAATGTAGTTAAGTAAAACAAAGGTGTTCAAAACTACCTTAGTTGCTTGCCACTTTCTTAAATTAGTGATTTTGGGTGGTCCGAATGTGCACCTTACACAAACGAATGTGTACTAGGAATCTGTGAATAGAAAGACAGCTTTTACATTTAGACTCGCCCTTCTCTTATTTGAGTTACTCTTAAATTGATTTCTGATGTAGCTATTGTGAAGCTGTGCAAGAGAGGCGATAAGGAATGAATTGTTTAGGGGAAGTCAGAACAAGGTGGGATGCCATTTCTGGTAGCAGCTTAGTATTAAAGCGACCATGGAATCATGGCTGAAATAGCTATATTTATTCCAACAAAAGGGAGATGCACAAGACTTTTCTCAAGGGAGAAAGTTATATCATTTGCCTTCAGTTCTTCAGCATAGAATCAAGGCATTTTAGAATTGTAGCACTGATCAGGTGAATGGACCTTTGTGACTAAAAATGTGTACAAATAGATCAGCTGGTCAGATAAAATGTTAATTCTCTATACAAACCTATTATCTGTTGATTCTAATGAGTTTAATGTTGTTGATTCAAAATAACCATTTGAGTACCTACCCTCTTAAGAAGAGAGCAGTTACGCTCAGTTTGACCAGAAGGCTGTCTAACAAAGTACCCTGTCTCTAACTGCAACCATGTGTTGAAAGAAAAGTATAGTGGTATTTATCTAGGCTACTCTTCAAGCTTCCAACAAGTTCTTGAGCAAGAAGTATTATTTCTGTATATAATTGCCCTTTATGTTTTCTTCTTGAAGCTGTCCAGTCACCCCTGGAACCTGTGTAGACCTAAAGTTCTTTACTCGTATTACTGATTAAATCAGTACTGTCTTATATTCAAAAACAAACAAAAAATGCTATAGCTATACAAGATTGGCTAGTAGACTTGGTGATAGCTTAGTTTCTCTTGAAGGGGATATTTTTCTGGTTAAGTGGACCAGTAGCTTCATAGAATCATAAAGGTTGGAAAGGACCTCTGAGATCATTGAGTCCAACCGTTAACCTAACTGCCAGGTCCACCTCTAAACCATGTACCTAAGCACCATGTCCGCACATTTTTGAACACTTCCAGGGACTGTGATTGCACCACTTCCCTGGCAGTCTGTTCTAATGCCTAACCACTCTCTCCATGAAGAATTTTTTCCTAATATCCAATCTAAATCTCCCCTGGCACAACTTGAGGCCATTTCCTCTCATCCTATCGCTTGTTACTAGGGAGAAGAGACCGACCCCCACCTCACTACAACCTCCTTTCAGGTAGCTGTAGAGAGCAATAAGGTCTCCCCTCAGCCTCCTCTTCTCCAGGCTAAGCAACCCCAGCTCCCTCAGCCGCTCCTCATAAGACTTGTGCTCTAGACCCTTCACCACCTTCATTGCCCTCCTCTGGACACCCTCCAGCACCTCAATGTCCTTCTTGGAGGGAGGGGCCCAAAACCGAACACAGTACTCGAGGTGCGGCCTCACCAGTGCCGAGTACAGGGGCACCATCACCTCCCTGGTCCTGCTGGCCACACTATTCCTGATACAAGCCAGGATGCCATTGGCCCTCTTGGCCACCTGAGCACGCTGCTGGCTCATGTTCAGGTGGCTGTCAACCAACACCCCCAGGTCCTTTTCTGCCAGGCAGCTCTCCAGCCACTCCTCCCCAAGCCTGTAGCGAAACCTGAAAATGATGAGTTCAGTCAGTGTGCAAAGGAATAATGAAATGCTGCAATATGGTGTTGCCTTGAACACATTTTGAAATAATAGGTAGGAACTAGAAATCATGTCTTTGGTTGTGCTTGCAGCATAGTCTGAAGTCCTGGTATAGTATAGAAGTGAAAATGTGATTTGATTATAACTTTGATTATGACATTTTATGTGCCAAACTTCTGCCAACTGTACTGGTTTAACTGTTCTGTTAGCTGAATAAGTATCTCTCATTTAGATATTGAAGGCTGATGACATGTGTCGTTAATAATTCTGATAGCATTAATTTAGCCAATTAAAAATGAACAAACCATGTTTTCTGTCTGCCAGATAACAAAACCAAAACTCTTATGCTAATGTTAAGCAAGTTGGTGCTTAGAATTTATCCTTAGTGCTGGGAAGAAGATTGAGGAGAGCGCCTGCGTATTTGGTTGTGGGGTCTTTGATTTTGCTTTTTATTTGTGACATTCTCACAGTGTTAGATCATCAAGTAAATGAGGTTACTTCAGTTTAGTCAGGAGTGAAATGCATCCAGATATCGGTTATCCTCAAAGATATCTAGAAGTTAATAGAATTGGACTAGACTCGAAATGCCACTCTGAGTGGATGTGGAATATTTTCTGTGTGAGTTTCTCTGTTCCACTTGGCTGATGTACAGAACTGCTAGAGACCATCTACTTGTCAGCCACACAAAAAACATTTTGAAGAACTGAACTTGCTTTCTCTAGTGAGGCACGCTAAAGTCCCTCTGATTTTGGCTTGGCTGAGGGCAGTAAGGTGGCTGTGAATGATGGAATAAATGACACTTAACGTGCTGAATTTCTACAGGGTAGATGCAGGTCAGGCTTCACATTATACTGGCTTCCTCTTTTATTGGTACACCTGTGAAACTCTTGGGATTCACCAAACTTTTGTAGGTTCTGTCAGTATTTGCCTTCAGAAATGAGCCTAGACAAGTCATGGGAAGAACCTGATCCAGAATAAATTTGTTCAAAACCTTAGCAAGTGCCCCCTGGGAGAGGCAGAGAAGTCTGGAGTTGGTGTCAGTCTAGATCAGCTCTTGTCTCTTCACAAGTACCTGCTTAATGGCAAGCACATCTGTTGTCCCTCCAAGTGCCCCAAAGAAACTATGTAACCGTGGTTTCTTTTTCCATTTTAATTTGTTTTTATTAATGGCATTTGATCAAACTTAGTTAATAAGTAAGGACCACTAACATCTATTATAATGACCAGCCTTAAAAATAGGGGGGAAATGCAAGTAGTTTGTTAGCTGGCACATGTGTATATTAGCAAAGATACACAGAATATTCTTGACTACATTTATTCCTGTTTTGAGACTCATTTTTGTCCTGTTGGTAATTCCAGCACTGCTGATTTTACTTTGTTTTAAGTCTGTGCTGTTCTCTACTGTAACACCATTGCTCCTGTGTATGGCAGAGTAGGATTCCTTTAACTCTCCTTGGGCTTCATAAAGGTAGCCAAAACTGTAAAAACAAAAAGCAGTTTTGGTAGTAATCATCAAATTTCAGGAAAGTAGATATCATTTGTATGCAATTTCTTTCTGAAGAAAAAAAAAAAGCCGCATTAGTGTGTACTATATAAGGTATTCTATCTGTGTAGTCGACTGATTAGCTTCTTTAACATGTCAGTGTCTGAGGTATTAAACATTTTAAAAATGTTTCTGCTTTGTTTTAGGGGGCAGTTACTGATTTATAAACCAATTAATGGCAGTTCAGAAGTGTTGTTACATAGCTTGAAAAGATACGTGTTTTCTTTTTTGAATGTGTTTTGATTCTGTAATGGCCCTTTAAAAAGGGAATAGTATGATATACAAACTTTGGAAGATGAGCCTTACAAAAGAGAAGGGAGTGCTTTACCTAGGGAGTTCTTATTGAAGAATGCAGCTTTGCTCAGTTCTTTTGAAGGGTGTCTTTCTATGACCTTTACTTTCCAGAGATGTCATTACAAATTAGGGACAGAGTATACTTAATCCCTGTAGCTGCAGTATAGATGTGTCAGTTCAGGCACTTTGATTTGGTTCAAACATAGGATTTTTTTTAGTCCGTCTGCTTTAGATATCTTAGAAAATCTGGAATGGCATATAAGCAGTCTGACCGTGCTGTGATTTAATGCAGTAGTTGACTAATCACAGCACTATTGTCAAAAGACTTATTAGAAACTTTTTTGGGGGAGGAGAGGCTTGAACTTCTAACCAACGCTTTCTGTTCCCTTTCTTTACTACCCTTCTAACTTCCTGGACTGCTACTTAGCTCTTAAGAGATTGAGCCAGTCTCAAGTTCAGTTAAAACCTATCAGGTAGCTACAGTTTATCTTTTATTGAGAAACCTTCTGTTTTTATATACTTAACTGTCAAAGACTTTAAGGAGGAACCATGTACTTTGTATATTATGTGGGTTTCTTCATACTTGGAACTCAAGTTCTGTGTGTCTGTGTTAGATGTGGCTCCTCCCCCAAAGAACAGAAAGCAGGTATGTACATACTTTCCTGCTTCTCCTATGCTGCCTTACTGTGGGAGAGCAAAATAGTACAGTTGTGTGTTTTTTTTTCTTGTGTTGTCACTGCAACATCTGACAGGTGAATTTGTGATGTGGCAGATTTGTTTTACCATGCAATTTTAGTTAAGATACATATTTCTTGTATAATCTGTACTGATCAACATCTTGCTATTTCCAGACATGTCTAGGAGCTAGACTCAGTTTTCTGAGGGTAGTTCAGTTTATTGTTTATCTCAAGATGATGGTAGGCAGCAGGATAAAATGAAAAGTAGTAAGATCAGGTTTACTGGAAAGTTTCTTATTTGAGCTCTTAAATTTTGAGAAAGATTTAGGGTTTGATTTGAACTTTCTAATTTGGAGTATTTCTTAAGACTTTGATTTATGTTATTGGAGAGCCTTTATCTGACTTGTGGTCTTTTTTGACTGCTGTCTGTATATGAGACTGCATTGTTTTGGCACTTCTTGAAAAGAACATTAAAGTGTGAAATGAGTCGCTTTAATACTGGTGATTTGGTTTGCAAATCTACTCTAATAAAATAGAATGGCAAGCAGCAAGATAAGGTTTGCAGTGAGTTTCTGCATATCTGCTGGCCTTAGCCTGATGATTGTATTTCTTTCCATGAGTGGAGAACTATGAGAAATTTTTTTGTTGTTGTTTATGGTGTAAGGAAAGATAAAGAACATCTAAATGAAGTTTGACATAAATGTCTTTGTTATCTCTCTTCTCCCTTTCCTTCCCCACCCAAATATAGTGCAGACTGAATTCTGTTTTAGAGTAATGGAAAATGAAAGATGAAGCAGTGGCATGAGAACAGGGAAATATTACTGTTTTGAAAGGGGGTTTTGTTACATATTTTCATAGGCTATTATATAGTCTCTTTGTCAACTGTTTGAAAAATAAAACTCAAGGAAAACCTCAGCTCTGGTCATAAGTAGTCATTATGATCCTTTAGACTGTCCTCCTGCATGGCACAGGGATTCGCTTAGTAATTCTTGAATCCCAGACATGATTTCTGGTTGATCTGGCTGGAATGTGTCTTGAAAAGATGTCCAGTCTTCCTTTAATGAATTTAAATGAGTGTAAAAGAAGCAGTAAGGTGTACCCCTCCCCACTCCCCCACACCTGTTTGACCAACTTATTTCCTTCATACCTGGCGACAGTATTTGCTAACTGTTGAAATCAATTTCTGAACAGTGAATCTCCAAAGCTTTGGTTTAATACTGTAGGTCCTATTCACTGCTTTCAGGCTAAATCCAGACCATCTTTTTATGACCTCTGTTTTGGGGGGGAAGTAGGAAACGGGTTTTTTGAGCAGTAATTACTGTCCAAAAAGCTGAATGTCATGTGTCTTACAGCCAGATGCAGACTGCCATGTTGCTTCTGCTGTCACTGTAAGGTTATGAAACCCATTGCTAAAGCTGGGTCATGTTTGTCGAAAAGTCTGAAAAAGAAAGGAATAAGTCTGCCAGCATGGAGTGTATGCTGTGTGAAATGGAGAGGAGGAATTGACTGAAACCTCGTCTTTTCATCCAGTGACTGTATTTACATAGTTGAAAATTTCAAAATAAATTCTTGAGGAAAATACAGGATTTAAATGGTAATATCCTTCTGACAGTGTTTTCTGGGCAATGATGGAAGAGCTAGATAGTTTGCAAATCAGTTATATTTAGAAAGTTTATTCCCCTCCCTCACTGCTTCCAGGCAGAAATGTAAGCATCATTGTTTTATCTTGAAATATCTAACGGGAATAACTTTTCAGAGGCATTGACCTTGCTGTAGTGGCAGGTCACCCTAGAGCGAAAAGATTGAAGCAAATTACTTTTGTTAAGATGCAGATGATTTGCAAGTGCTGACAAGGTTTTGATGTATTTAATGGTACAAGTCATCTTGGTATTATTCCGAAGAACTGAGCCTGCAGTAATACTACTGTGTGCTGCGATCCTGTCGGTTCCTGAGCTACGCGAGGTCAAGCTGGGTAAATACCATAATGTGAAACCTCAAAGAAAGTGTTGCAGGAGGTGATACGGGTTTGAATTGTGGTATGGTATGTTGGGCTTACTGAAGATTGAGGTCTTACTGATGACCACCTGAGGCCCAGGCCATAAAAACGCACGTGGGAACTCTAATATTTTGCTCTTGGGAGAGATTGGGTAGTTAGTCTGAAACTCTGCCTTCTAAAGGTGTGGTTTGTTTATTTTTGTCTTCTGTTCTTGGATTGCATAGCATTGCATGGCTCTTTGATACTTCTTTCATACAAAAAGCCATGTTCATCTCATAGGACCTTTTTGTGTTTGACACAGGAATGTGAATTGTGACCATGTAAATATTAGAAAGTAAAAAATATTTTTCTTGTTACATTATAGGCCCCTGGATTTGGATTTGGTATTGCAATATCTGGAGGAAGAGATAATCCTCACTTTCAGAGTGGTGAGACCTCAATAGTTATTTCAGATGTGCTGAAAGGAGGGCCAGCAGAAGGATTGCTACAGTAAGTGCTAAACTATACCTGGATTCTGATTTCGTGGGCATTCATCTTTGTCAGTGGTAGCTTAATTTCCTAATTGTTTTGCTCTCAAGGTATCTCTCTGTAACTGTTTGTATAGTAGGTTTATAATACAGGTAGTTTGTTCAGGGACACCCATTCCCCAGTATTTTCCCCTTGGCATAAAGTATTTATACTGTGCATTATGTTTTTCATTTAGAGAAAATGACCGTGTTGCAATGGTTAACGGAGTTTCAATGGATAATGTCGAGCATGCATTTGCTGTTCAACAGTTGAGGAAAAGTGGGAAGAATGCCAAAATTGTAAGTGAATTTCTCTAAGATTTAAGCTTACTTAAATTCCGTAGAGCAAAAGTGAAATGGTGTAATGTCTGCTATGAAATACATGCATGATGCAAGGTACTTGAATAATACCTGTATGATGCTTCAGGTTTAAGTGATGATCATGACATGTTTATCATGTGGGTCACTCAAAATTTTTTTTTAAAAGGTGAATGATGATGTTTGGGTGGTGTGGCACTGGATACTTCAGACTCCTTTTCTTTATGGTAGAGTTGTTCTCAGTTTGCCAAAAGCTCAATTCTCAGCTTTGTTTAATATTTCTTTGCTTTCTTGAGTGCATTTTTATCAAGTTTTTCAAAGGCTGGTGTATGCTGAAGGACTTTGCCCACTGTTCAGGCACTAACATAGTTCTTTTTATGCTCAGTAAACAGTTTGCCAAAATAAAGTATAATTACCTTAATTCCTATAATTTTGTAGGCTTATTCAAAGTGGTTGGTTTTTGAACTTTGCAAAACAGAACAGGTCATCACTAAAGGGTAGTAATCCGGCTTTCTGTAGAAGTTTGAGATTTATGTTACAAAAAATAGAACACAAATGCACAATGTTTAATGATTTCTTAATTCAGGAAAACAGGCTTCTGGGGCTTGTAGAAAAGCTTTTGTGCTGACAGATTCCTAGTGCTCTTGTGTGCTTTAATACAGCTGCAAAAAATTGTCTTCTGCATTGCATTTGTAGATTTAGCAATTCTTTGAAGCTTACACAAAACAAAATGTGTGGCAAGCTGTGCAGAGCTTTTGGTATCTTAAGTATTTGGTGTGTAGATTCATGCAGAGAAAAGTAATTAACGAAAACTTTGTAACTTGGTTCTGTTCTGTAACACATAGCAAATAAACCTCTAAACAGGGTTGGGTCTTATTCTGGAAACAGCTGTCTACGTTACTGCAAACCAACTCTGAACTTTCAGTGGGAATGTTCCCCTTCCTCTGTGGCTTGCATAAACATTGCTTTGGAAGATTGGGAGGCTTCAAACTTGAGGGGAATTACTGTCAATAACACACTGAGTATACAATAGATCACATGTTAGCAAAAGAAGTTTTTAGCAGTGCCAGTAACTGATTTGTGGGTTTAAGCAAAGAGAGAGGGCATTCAAATATGCAGCTCTGTGAAGACAGAATATTGCGTTATGCTATGATGGCTGTTATCCTTCTGCCACTTTTGCAGAACCAATAAAGGACTAAAACAACTAGAAAAACAAACATACCTCTCCCCTCAAAAACAGGTTTCTAGTAATCTGTATTAATGAATCTCCTGTATTAATTGGATGGAATTTTATAATGAGGATGGAAGAACTCAGAGCATTCACAAATACATCTGTATGTTTTGAGTACTGGGATTAGCTTGGCTTCTGACATTTAGTAACACCATTAGCATTACACAGCCAGAGGCTGATATCTAGTGTTTGGTTGTAGACTATCCGAAGGATGAAGAAAATTCAGATTCCAGTGGCTCGACCAGAACCTGAACCAGTGTCTGAAAATGAGGACGATAGCTATGATGAAGAGATACACGATCCAAGAAGCAGCCGCAGTGGTCCAAGTGCCAACAGAAGGCATGAGAAGAGCTGGGTAAGAGATCGAAGTGCTAGCAGAGAGAGGAGCTTATCACCGAGATCAGACAGAAGGTCGGTTACTTCCAGTCAGCCTGCAAAACCTACCAAAGTAACACTGGTGAAATCGAGGAAAAATGAAGGTAACTTGTGTGTAATTCTCTTGCTGAGACTTCTGTCGGTTTTTAAAGGCCAGCTGCTTCAGTTAATGTTGTGTTAAGGGCTTCATGGACTGTGTGAACAGTGCTGTTAACAGTTTGTTTGCCTATATTACCAGTAGTAAAAACTGCTATTGTATTTCTCGTGGTATTTTTCATATTCCAAAATACATATGCTTAATTAAGGGCAAAGTATTATGTAGTGTAAACAAATCCCAACTATGCATCTGACATCTGGTAGTCAGTGGCTACATACCTTCCATATACTTTAGTTGAGTCTTCAGTGTCTGTCTTGTTTGAAAGAGAAGATTGTAGGTAGCATCGAAATTAAGCTGTTGAAGAACAGCTGTGATTACAGGCAGAGTTAAAAAGAAATTGATATAATGGTAAATCCATAGTGCAATTCCACTACAGCCCTTTGTGTCAAGTTCGCTCTCCTCTTTGTGTTTCCAGTGTAAATGTTGTTGTGTAAAGCAGTGTTGTAAATCTTCAGATACCTCCCTCCTTTTTTTACTGTAACTTCATCAGTTTTCTTTTTTCTTCTATTACTGTTATATAAAGAGTATGGTCTACGGTTGGCAAGCCACATATTTGTGAAAGAAATATCACAGGATAGCCTGGCAGCAAGAGATGGCAATATTCAGGAAGGAGATGTTGTACTTAAGGTATAGTAAATGGTGATGGTGTTTGTTCAAAGGGAAAACTCATTGATAGAACTGTTCTTAGAATTAGCTATCTCTTAATAGCATAGTTATTGTTAGTAGAAGATGTATTTCTTTTTTATTAAATTACCTCAAAGATCAATAAATTTAAGTATAAATCAACCACTCTAAGGAAAGGAAAATTTATAAAGCCTTCCTGTTTTTGGTATTATTCCACAGGTGTTACTTAGACTAATAGTGCCTACTGTAAATGCATAATTGAAAACATTTGGGATGGTACAAGACTTTGGCCCTACGTGCTTAGTTATACAATATAGTGTTGTGGAATTGTGCTGTTGAGCAACACTAGAACTTGCCTTCAGGTTAAATTTTGATTTTTCTGGAAATAAATATACCCAGGGATTTTTAATTCATAATAACAATTTTTATTTCAAGGTAACTGCTGTAAATGTGTTGGTGCAGAAGAACATACCATTCCTTACTCTGCTGAGTATAGCAGTGCTGGTTCAAAAAACATAACTAATATTTTTAAAATTTTGTATTAGTGGTAGAGGCTTTGTCTTTGAAAGATGAAAATAATTTTCTATACTATGTGTTATAGTTTGGATGAGCCCAATAGCCTTCCATTGTATTGTAGTAATTTGATAAATATCTCTAGCTATTTCTAAATATCATCAGACAGAAAACCACTGTCTTTACTGGAGACTCGCTATTTTTTTTCAGTAAGTTTATATCTGCTCTTTTCTTACTCTATTCCAGATAAATGGCACAGTGACGGAAAATATGTCCTTAGCAGATGCAAAAACACTAATAGAAAGGTCAAAAGGCAAGTTGAAGATGGTTGTTCAGCGAGATGAACGAGCTACACTGTTGAATGTCCCTGATCTTTCTGACAGTATTCATTCTGCTAATGCTTCAGAAAGAGATGGTGAGTATAAATAAACTTGATTTCCAAAGGGAGAGAAGAATTCCCTGTGTTGTGAAGATGTGAAATACCTAAGTGGGATGAGAGGGTGGGGAGGAGAAGAGTTAGGAGTAAGATTGCCATGTGGGTAAATTCTTGTTTGAATGGGATTGAAATCCACACCTTCAAAAACAGTGGAGAAAACGATACAGTTCCTGTTCTTGCAATTGTTCTTTCAGGAGTATTAAGTTTAGTTGTTTTGAAATAATAAACGTAGATTTAACATCTTCATAAAAATTTTCTACAAAAGCTTATTTCCATTTGAGCAGGTCATGCCACCATTTTAATTACAATCATTTCATGAAAAAACAACTTTTATTTAACAGACATTTCAGAAATTCAGTCGCTGGCATCAGACCATTCCAACCGATCACATGACAGGCCCCGCCGCAGTCGTTCACGATCTCCTGACCAGAGGTCAGAGCCTTCAGACCATTCCAGACATTCTCCACAGCAGCCCAGCAACGGCAGGTGATGGCAGCATTGTATTATTTTTAAATCAACTATTTAATGTGACATATAAGTTGTAGGAGTGCTTGGGTTTATACAGTGTGACAAATGTGATGCAGAGCTATGGTAGCAGTAGTATGGCATTCTTTCTCTCAAGAGATGCAGCTGATAATGATCCAAATTCTCTTAGTCTTCGGGAGAAACTGAGCCTTTAACTTCAGTGTTACCCCTTTTTTAAGCGTAATCTTAGAGCATGATTGTATGAATGACAATGTAAGTTTGATAGTGATATGTTATTGAAGCATATGTAATGATACTTTGGTTTTAGAAAGCAGTTAGCTGCAAGGATATTTGAGATGACTAGTAGCACAGTTCCTATTGAATGTCCAACCTGGGTAAACTTGTTGAAATCTTGCTTTATTTGGGCATAGTCTTTTTATTTTCCTCACCAGCCTTCTTTAAAAGTTATCTCATGCTTCTGAATACGTTTGATTCCTCCAAAATAAGGTGTATTGCACAGCAGATATAGCTTTTGGAATGTAGTTTTTAATATTTGAACTTGGTAGTGGGACATTCATGATAATTCTGAAGTAAGTCTGATTTTTATATGAATTCAGAGAGAAGTAATTTGTTGTATGGTTTGGAATTTTTTCTTCTACCATGTGAAACTTTAGTCTTGAATAACATAAATCTGTCCTGTTTTGCATTTCCACAGTTTGTTGGAGATGGACGTTTCAATTCATTGAAATAGAATTTCAATGTTGGATTTTAGATTCTAGTAAATGTTTGTAAGAGAAAAGTTTGCCTTCTGAGTGCTCATAGACAATGGAGCAAAAGTTAGAATTGATTTGCTGCAAATTCCAAATTCAGAGCCTGTATTTGAAGATTTTTAGATGTTATCAAAAATTCTGAAAAACAAATTGCAGCTGGCTGTTCCATAAAACTAAGATATGCCTGATTTGGTTATTAATAACGCTTTGTTTGCCCAAGCGGAAAATAACACACCTTCAAGGTTTTTGGAGTCTTTTGAGGGTTAATAAAACTGCAAGACAAGACTTACCTGCATGTACGCCTGGTTGGGGGTTATGGATTACAGACACTTTTGCTTCTCTTCCATGTATGTTGTTTGGAGGGACCACAAGGCGTGAAAGTTTGTTTTCAAGTAGGGACCCTGTATTAGTGGGAAAAACTTAAAAGCAGGGTCCCATATGCAGGGATTTGATTGTGAAAGTTATGAGGTCTCTGTCAGACTTAGAACTTTTATTTCTTGACACGCATTTCTAATGCAGTGTGAAAAGGGCTTGTGGAGGGAGGAAAAAAAAAAATCCATCAAAATTGAAACTATGACTGACTTACCCTAGCGTTAGTGCTTTCCTGTCCTATTACAGTGGTTTAGGTAGATGGTCACTTCCTCCCTATGGACTACACTGTCAGAAGAATTAAATCCTTCCTGAGAAGGAACTTTGAAGTTATCTCAACTCTGAATGCATCCGCTATTATCTACTTTATGAACAAGAGCTACCTTGGCATGGATTGACTTCCTGTTGGTCATGTCCCTTTCAAGATCAGAAAATCTGGGCCCTGAGCCACATAAAGAAAAATATGTTAAAAGCAGCTTCTTTTTGTAGTGGTTATTTGTGCAAGTTCAAATCTGCTGTAAGATCAAATTAGTTGCAACTGCTTCATTTTTTAAAATTCAGTGGAAAATCTGGAGGAGGGGAAAAAACTTGAGAACAACAAGCTAAGGAAGAAAAGGTGCAAAAAATTTCCAAACTGAGCTTAAGGAGGACATTAAAAATGTATTGAAGATAACAAGTCTTTATTTAGACCCTGTTCTGCCAAGTGTTTGTATGTTAATGAGGAGAGAAATTCCAGGGGAATCCTTAGTCCTTTCATCCAAACTTAACTATAGACCGACACTTTTAGGTGTGCACTAGAGGACAGAAATCTGCCAACAGACTTGCTTCAGTATTGCTCTGGGGTCTGACAGGGTCTTCAATGTTGTCTGTCTTTCAGTATTCCACACTGGTATGTACACCACTGTGCCTGTGGTTTTCCTGGATATAGAATTTCCATAACAATTGCTATTTGAACGTTCTGTCAAAGCATTAAATAGCACTTGTAGTTTTCTTTAGTCCAGAGGAAGCTTACAGATGTCTCTCGAACACTCTTTCTAAAACTCAGATTCTAGAACATGTTCTTAATTTACTAATAAAAAGGACTAATTACATTTGTATGGTTTTTTCACTCATGGAGGATTGCAAATTATCCATAGTCAGTCTTAAAAAGAATCCAGAGAATGAGTCTTACAAATCTCCAGATACAGATAAATACTCATAGCCCTGGAAACTTGCAAAATTTATAGCTAGCTGTTACTGAATTAGGTACTAAGTGAAATATAAGATATAAATATGTCCTGGCTTTGAGGAGGAGCTCTCTGAGCAGATCATGTTTTAAAGGTTAAGTATAGTTTTAAAAGAGACATATAATTTTAAAGATATGCAGAACAACAACTGTTTAGGCAGAGGAAAAATGCATCTTAAATATAGAACGTCACATAATATAAGGCAACTTTGTATAATCTGTTATGTAATCTGTTAAGAGGTCTCTGCACCCTAAGTTGAAGAGTACTTGGGGGGAAGTATCATTATATACTCTTTCTTACCTGTCTGGTCTTAGTGCTGGCAGTAACAAGCTGTTGAGCTAGGTAAGCTTTTGGTGCGGCCCATCCTGAAAAGTGGCATTTACAGCCAGGTGCTGGCAAGCCTGCCACATTAGGTTTAGGATGAGAGGAAATGTTTAGGACAAGAGGAAACGGCCTCAAGCTGCGCCAGGGGAAGTTTAGGTTAGATATTAGGAAAAACTTTTTCACCGAAAAGGTGGTCGAGCACTGGAACAGGCTGCCCAGGGAAGTGGCTGAGTCCCCATCCCTGGAGGTATTTAAAGGACGGATAGACGTGGTGCTCGAGGACATGGTTTAGTGATGGACTTGGCAGTGACAGGTTAACGGTTGGACTCGGTGATCTTCAGGGTCTTTTCCAACCTTAACGATTCTATGATTCTGTGATTACGTCTCTGGACTGCCCTTTACCAATTGAAAGAACTCGCACTTGAGAACTCTCTCTCCTATGCTGTGTTCTTCACCTGCGTACTGGAATAGCAAAAACGTTTTCTGGTATGTTTAACACTTCAGCTTCAGCAACAAAGATGTGGTAGCTTGAAGAAATCCCTGTAGAGGTCGTCATAATTTCTGGAAGGATGAGGTTGACTTCCGTAATACAGTTGTCAATTTGTATATATAGCATGAGAGATTTGTTGTTCTGTCCATTTTCAAAAAAAGCTGAAAAACTGGAATACAGGACAAAAATCAACCCTATTTAGAATGTACTTAGGAAGATGTCTCTTGGCTCTTAATGTCCTCTCATGCTAAGCAGTTTGCGATGTGCTAAAAAGACACTTGGAAAGAGCCTGCATGTTCATTTTTCTGAAAACTTTTTCTGTGCAAACAAACATTCCAACTGTGTGTTGCAGACAGTCTTTTTTTGTTCTGAAGTAATTGACACAGTTGATGGCAGTAGTGTGTAGCTGACTGCATTTTGTGACTGAAGGTTATTTAAAAGTGCTTCTGTTAGGCATACTTTAAAAAAAAGTGGGGGGGAGGAAGTGAGTTAGAGGGCCCTGACACAGCACAGATGTTAAACAATAGTGTCAGTGCACGCAGTGAACAACACTTTTGTCTCTTGGGGAGTGCAGCTGTCGGTTTTTAACAAGTTTCCATCACCTAGAACCAGCGACAGCATCAAGTTGTTTCCTGTATCATCTTGCAATGTGAAATATTCGATGCTTACTGGACAATTTAAGCAAAATCCAGAAAAATTCTACTCCTCTTCTGATTTTGCCTTTTTGTTCTGTCACAATTGTGTTTCTATCAGCTTTTTCCCATTTAAACTTTGTTGTCTTACGTAGAGTAGAACTGACCTTTTGCAGGCATTTTAGTTGGCAGGGTGTATTTGCCTACATGCATAGCAATAGCCTAGTTTAGCAGCATATTGCTTCAGATATTTTCCTGACTCTATTTTGTGCTGTGCTCTCAGTGTCTGTATTTTAGTTACTGTTCTGGAGAGCTGTTTTCTTCCATATTTATGCTCCTTTTTGATCTATACAGGTATAACAGCAGCATAAAATTACAGAGGTTTTGGACTATGTGGAGAGGAAATGTAGAATGAACTTTGTCCTCGTGTACTCGCAGCGGTATTTTTGGCCTTATTTTTAAAGCAAAACAGAGATACTACTATTTTGGAATAATGCTCCTGTTAAGTGTTAGGGATCATAGGGAAATTTACTGTAATATCTCTAACTAGTGTTCATTACCCAAAAATCTTTGGACAGGGAGGGGAATTAGTTGTAGGTTACACTAGTACAGGACTTTTTTTGTTTATAAGACACTTAGTATGCATTTAAACAGCTAAATGTATGTGTCTGTTTTTAACAAGCCAGGAACTATTTTCAAAGGAATGAGGAGTCCAGTCATATTTTAGCCTAGTGATGGAAGTAAAATACATAAGCTTTTAGCTTATGCACTTAATTTTATGTACAAATGAAAATATGCTGGAAATCTGAAAGAGGAATAAGAAAATTTTTATTGGTGAAGTTTGGGAACAAAGTAGAAGAATAAATACTTACTCTTCATTTTGCTAGATATAATGGTTTTAGCATCATTTTAATCAACTCTGGAAGCCCCAAAAAGGGGTTTATCTAAATAAAAAGGACACTAATAAGGATTTTAAAAATTAGGCTGCTGTACTTTGTTTTTACCAATGACTTATAACAAGATGATTGTTTACAATGCAAGGGTGCCTGTGTCTTCCCAGATTGTTGTGATGATTACAGTATTTTTCTGTATTCTTTTTTTTTTTAGCTGCCTTCAGGCACATAGTTTTAGAAATGGCAGAAGAAAGTACTGAAAAGTCTTGGCTGAATAGCTAAGCTTTGTTTCTGATGTTTGACTTCACGTTGCTTCAGGAAAGCACATTCTGCTTGTATTTAGATGCTTACTATTTCTTTTATTCTTTCTTACACATCTTGGATGAGTAGATTTGCTGGGATCTGTTTTCCTAAGTCATGCTTCCAACTCTTGAAGTATCGGTTCTGATTAAAATAAACAGTCTTTAGTCTGTATAATGGATTTTGGTTTTGATACATTTGTACTTTATGGAAAGTGATACTCATTATTGCTTAGTAGCACCATCTAGCTGTTGGTAGTGAAAAACTCCCCCCCCCCCCCCCGACCTCTCCTTTATGAGAGGAGATGGACTTGCACCTACTGACCAAGACGTTGTTATCTTTAAGGAGGTACCTTTTTTCCCCCCTCCTTGGCAATTAAGTCTGATAGTATATAAAAAGCTGTGATTTGTTTGTGTCTGTCTTCTCTCAAATACTTTTTATATCCTCGCTTATTTCAACATACAGCATATGTTCTGTTCAGTTCTGCTATGCTACAGCTGGTAGCTATACCTCTCTATAACAATATAAAAAATATCTGATCTTCTGAGCTAAATGAGTAGAAACTATGTTCTTTTGAGCTTTAGTTGCTCTCATCATTTAAAGAACAAGAGATATTTTTTCTTTTGTAACTTGTCATATATGCCTTTGTTTTACACAGTAAGCGCGTATAGGAAATGCATAAGAGGCAGCAAGTTGTCTTTTTACTAAAGTACATGGATGAGTGTATGAGAAGTACTCTTGTCTTTGTAATAGCTGTGGATTGAAGGCCTCATCCTCTCTGAAGACTGAGAAATCAGGGGCATGTTTATGTTCTACCTTTTTATCTTTGCAAAGCCCTACCAAGAGCCACACTGGCAGCACTTGTGTTCCATGGCAGCTGCCACACAAAAGAGCAGCTAAATTAGCTTGATCACAGCAAAGCCTAAGAATTAAGTTTAAAAATCCATGATTTCTATAGGGAGGGGTGAGGAATAAAAACATTGTAACTGCTCTCCCCTTCTTCCCTTTGGTTCTCGGTTTCTTATGTAGCTTTCAATATACAGCATGTGTATGACTTTTCTGTTTGAAGCAGAGAGCAGTCTGTTTCACCATGTCCTTCCTCTTTCTAAATAGCCATATGTAGAGAAGTCCTTTATTAACATGAATTTAGGGACAAAATGCTTGGATTTAGAAATTGTAAAAGTTTATTAATAATGTGATAGTCTAAGAACAAAGCCTTGTTAAGTAGCAATTGGTAATTCCTTACCCACCAGACCTGAACTTTGTGAATGAAGGGATTTATTCTTTAGTCTTAGTAGACCAAGGTCATAGAAACAATTCTGTATGCAGAGTGGAATTTTTTTTTCTAATGTAGTCTTCGAAGCAGAGAAGATGAGAGAATAACTAAACCAGGAGCTGTCTCTACACCTGTAAAGAATGCAGATGATATTTCTAAAACTATGGAAGAGGTGGCAGTCGAAAGAACTGAAAAACAAACTCCACCGCTCCCAGGTAAAAACATTAAAATATATTAATTATGCATGTTGTTGAGATGGATGACCAATAAGGACTTTATGCCATGATGTATTTGTGGAATGATTTTCAAAGTATTAAAACAGACCAAGTCCTCATTATTTTTATTTCTGAATACAAACGGTCTTTGTAATCATAACCCCATTTATATCTTAGCATTTTGGTCCTGAAAACCTAAGCTGTGGGGTCTGCCCGTTATATAGGAGTCAAACTTCAGTGTTTAGAGCTGTATCTATAGGTGATGGTTGTAAAGAGTTTTGTCCTGATTTCTCAAGCAAGGTTAAAATTCATCCTTTCTTTTCTGAGAGTCAAGCAGTAGACTAGTTCTTACAGGTTACTGTAGCAAACTATATTTAAACAAGGATGTAGTTAAGCCTGTTCAGAACTACTGTTCCCAAGACGGAACTCAAAACACTCTGAAATGCTTTGTTACTGTAGCACTTACTAACTACAGTCATGGACCAAGAAGGCATTTTTAACAAGTGCAGTACAACTAATAAAACCAGAACGAAATCTCATTCCCTTTTTCCCAAAAGGGAAGGATAAGCTAAATGGCAGCAGACAAAAGCCAGTTGGTGTAAAAAAGAAAAAACATAAGACAATATGGTGACAGGACACTGTTCTGGGCAGGCTGACTTACAAGATTTTTGTTTACAGAATGAGGTACTTTAGCAAAATTATAAGTGGAGAAAGAGGATCTGTGCAGATGGTTTAGAGGGAGCTGTTCTTGAAAGGCTGGGTAGAATGAGAAAAAGCACATTCAAGCTTGAAAGTATTTGAAGACTTAAGAGATGAGCAGTGACACTTCTACACGCAGTATTTAGTAGCTCAGTAAAGAACTGGAAAAGTTATGATGTTGATAGGCTCTGAAAGATCTTGAAAATGAGAACAGTAGGTTTTCTGATGCAGCAGCCATTATTAAAAAGATTGTCATAGGAGGTGACCTTTTGCAGGTTTTATGAAAAGATGCAAATGAAGTAAGTTTATATTTGCCAAGATAGAAAAAGGATGTGGTAGTAAGATTAGATGAATTCTGTATTTCTATAAGATATTGAAGATTAATAATTGGCATAATACAAAGCCAGCCAGGATAGGAGACCCTTGAGATGGTTCTTAATCCAAAGTAATGTACTAATAATTGGTTTGAGGGACTGGCAAGCAAGTAATAAGTACTGTGGGGATTTTGTTGGTTAGTGGGGAAGAAGAAATGTTCTGTTCTTGGGTGAATGGGAAGAGGTATATGGAAATATTTAGTTTGGATGGGAGGACATTTAGGCTAGTACATAAAGATAATATTTCAATTGGTGTCTGCAGATAAAATTAACTAGCCATAATATATAGTCTGAGATAAAAAGGTGCAATAAAGGGCATAATCCTTCAACAGCCTCACAGAAAGCTCTAGGGAAATGAGGATCTTTCAAAGACTAGTGAATATGTGGTTAGAAAAGTAGTTGGCAGATTCTGTGTCAGTTTGCTGCTTAGACTAAGGGCAAGACAACTGTCATTGTTGATTGTGTCGAAGGAGGGTGGAAGGAGAGTATTTGTTCAGAGGGATCATCAGAGACTTAGGCTAGGAAAGGGTCATTAAAGACTTAAAGGAAAATGCTATGTTAAGCATGGTATGGTAAGGACAACAGTCACATTAGAAAAGGCATTAATACCAAGCTGTTGTCTGAAATTCCCGATTTCAAACTAGTCTGTTCAGTGATTTGAAAGGAAGACAGCACAGTTGTTGGGAATATCAGTAATATAGACTAGTTTGAAATCAACTTTTTTCAAGTGTGTAGAGATAAGCCTTAAATACAAATTCTTCTAACATGACCAACCGCATAGCCAAGAAGAGCCCCTATTAGTGTTTATTACTGCGGGAAGACCACAATGGTGGTTTCCTCTCAGTGACTCCAGAGAATCTATGCAGCAGAGCCATAGTAAGTGCTTATCTTTAAGAACCACCAACTGGACCAAAGTAAGCGTTCAAATCTGCTGACCTCAGGGCATGCAGCAGTAGTTCGAATGTTTGTGATATTTTTCGTTGCGAAAATTGAATTCTTGAGGGAAGAGAGCTGATGGAAAATTAACAAGTTATGTCAGATGATAAATCAAGGTGAGAAACAGCAGGGTTGAAAGTGGTCTTGTGAGCATGAAGTCTTCTAGTTCTTGTAGTTTTATGGTGTTCAGAGTACTTAATGAAGTACAAAGGAAGTTTTGGGATTTTTACTGAAGTAATAATTAGGCCAGTAATCACGCTGCTTTGAATGGCATGGTGAGGGTGTCTTCCGTTGTTGTAAGTTTCTAATATTTCATGTTTAAGTGGGGTAGAGGAGGCTACTGAAGAAGTCATTAAGCTCTTAATTAAGTTAAGCTTTGCCGTCTCATCTTCAAATGTCCATTTGGTCATTTAATATCTTTTGATATTTTAATAGAACCAAAGCCAGTGTATGCACAAGGAGGTCAGCCAGATGTGGATTTACCAGTCAGTCCATCTGATGGTCCTTTACCCAATTCAACCCATGAAGATGGAATGCTTCGGTAATGTAACTCTAAACTCTATTGGAATCTGCCTGGTCCTTGAGCAAACGAAGCTTTTATCCAAGGTGATGAATAACCTGTATAAATCATCTGATGTAAAGTCTAATATGCTGTCCTGACACTTTGGTGCAGAAATATTAGGATGAAGACTTTAGATTTATTCCTGAGCCTTGTTGGCACTTACATTGTATAATATACCATTTTAAAGTCTAGTAATTTTCTATGGAAATGAGCAGTTACAATGATCAACTGGTGAAAAGAATTTCCTGTGTTTATCTCTCCCTGGGCACCCCCACCCCTCCTGCCCTGTCCCCATCTCCAGAGAGAGAAGAGATACTGTAGCATATTCTTTTCCTTTCATAATAATTGGAGAGCAATGAATAAAGGTCACTGCAAAAATGTGCAAAGTCGTGACGTGCAAATGAGTCTACTTTCAATTGGGATCTCCTTTATGGACATTAGTGTACATGAGAATAGATTCTAGTTTGATTTCGTCTTAATCTCTTTAGAGCCAAAATAGATCTATATGCCAGCACAGCTCTTTAAAAGGAGGAACATTTTTGGAATAGAGTGTCAAAGTGCCTCACTTAAATCACTGTACGAGTCTAAGACAAACAAACCCCACTAAACAAGTAAATACAAGTGGTTTTTTTTGAAGTGCTGCTAATGAGTGTGTTGTAATGCTGCAGCTGATAAGCAGTTAATGGTACGCATAGCATAATATCCTCTAATTGAAATAATAGGCAAATTAGTTCTTTGCATGTGTTCAGTCTCAAATTTACCAGGATATTTTATGCTATTACACCTCTAAATGGAATATTTTCTAAATCTCTAGGCCAAGCATGAAACTGGTAAAATTCAGAAAAGGAGATAGTGTGGGCTTGCGACTAGCAGGTGGCAATGATGTTGGAATATTTGTAGCTGGTGTTCTGGAAGACAGCCCTGCAGCGAAAGAAGGATTAGAGGAAGGGGACCAGATTCTCAGGGTATGTCAAAAACAATAACAGTACAAATGTTCTGTTGTACCAAAGTAGGTTTTCTTTCTGTAGTAGTATTGCCTTTGAGGTTCATACAGGTTTTTTTTCTGTATGTACTTATTAGATGACTTAATAGCAGCAAAATCTCCTGTTACGGTACTGTTGCTAGGAAGGTTAGTAAGTTTTACATCCAATTTCTTAGACTAATTCAGTTGATAAAGTTGTTTGGGTATTTTAACTGTTGAGTCACTAAATTGTCAGAGGGCTCTGTATGTTACTGATGTTTGTAGGTGCTCCATAATATTGATCTAAAGAATACAAAATTAACAGCTACCTATTATTCTGGAAGCTATGCTTTTATCAAGAAATAAAGCGGGACTATTTAGAGGTACAAGAGACATCTAGAGATGCATACACCTGGTGTGTAGGTATGAAACTGAATTTTAAAAAAATCTTAGCAGTAAGTTGATTTAGATTTCCCATTGTATAGTTAAATCTCTGTTATAATGTCATATGCTGAATCAAACTGATTCCTTCATTGATACCAGGTAAATAATGTAGACTTCACAAATATCATCAGAGAAGAAGCTGTCCTTTTTTTGCTTGACCTTCCTAAAGGTGAAGAAGTAACCATTTTGGCACAGAAGAAAAAAGACGGTAAATATTTGTATATCGTGAGCAATGTAGTAGACTGCTTGGAAGAACATAAAAAGTATAGTGAATGATGTCTAACTTCTGGCTTGTGGGAGATTAGCACCGTATGAAGACTAAGTTCTTTTGGCTTTGGAATAGGTTACTAGTACAGATAGACTACAGATGGATATTGTAACAGTACACCCCCCCACCCCCAAACAAAACCTCCAAAACAACCCCAAAAAAACCTAAACAAAAAACAAACAAACAAACAAAAATAACCCCTAGCATCTGACAAAAGTATTGGCGTTAAACCTTGGGAGAGCAGGAGAGTCTGTTGTTATGTTGTTGAAGATGAGCAATTGCACTGATTTGCGTGCACACACAAACTTCTTCCCCAGTGAGATTAATTCCTTCCAGGGGAACTGAATTAAGCTTTCACTAGCACCAAATTTTTGACTGTGAAAGTTGAATTTATGTTGGTAGTTTGCTATTAATAGTTATGCTGCTTAAAATAGAGCAGCTCTGAGATATTAAGGCTTCTTGTTTTAAATATACAGTTTTACTTCAAGGAGAATTAATGTGAGGCACTGCTTTGAGTAACTCTTGTGAGCATTAGGACATCACTTGAACTTACATAACACTTTATATTTTGGTGTTCTTTTTTCAGTTTATCGTCGTATTGTTGAGTCTGATGTAGGGGATTCTTTCTATATCAGAACTCATTTTGAATATGAAAAGGAATCTCCTTATGGACTAAGTTTCAACAAAGGTGAAGTGTTCCGGGTGGTGGACACTCTGTACAATGGCAAACTGGGTTCGTGGCTTGCAATTCGAATTGGCAAGAATCATAAGGAAGTTGAGAGAGGTATCATACCCAACAAAAACAGGTATGATCTTAAATTGCTGGTTTAAAACTACAATTTTAAATTCTGCATCTGTACAATGAATGATTGGACTTGTTTGCAGGATGCTAGTTTATAGAGCTGGTTCTGTCAGAAAAAGTGACAGTGTTAAAACAAATTGTAGTTAGTTATCTGATTTATGGATTTGCTTTTGACTCTTGGATAGTCCACAAAAAAACCTTAAACTTTCTTTTCAATACAAGAGACAAGGCTATGTAAAGCTTTAGAAATGTGATATCAGCCTCAGTAGTTCAGTCTTGTACTTTCTAATACAGAAACAATGAAATCTTGATTCAGCAGGTGGTAGTGTTTTCTGGAAGTATAAGCTTGCTAGTCAAGCATTACTTCAGGAGCTGATTTCCTCGATAACTGGTTGGGATTTGTTGTCATCTTAGAGCTGAGCAACTAGCTAGCGTACAGTACACGCTTCCAAAGACAGCAGGAGGAGATCGAGCGGATTTTTGGAGATTCCGAGGTTTGCGTAGCTCAAAAAGAAATCTCAGAAAAAGCAGAGAAGATCTTTCTGCCCAACCTGTTCAGACAAAGTTTCCTGCCTATGAAAGAGTTGTTCTTCGGGAAGGTATGGCTTTATTCTTACTGTTGCAGGTTAACAGGTTTGCGTAGTTTGCTTTGCATTAGCCTGTGTATTTAAGAGTATCTTGCATTTGTTTTAAGTAGTCAATATATTTTGACTTTTTTTTTTCCCCTTCAATTCTAGCTGGGTTTCTCAGACCTGTAACCATTTTTGGTCCAATAGCTGATGTTGCGCGGGAGAAACTTGCTAGAGAAGAACCAGATATCTTTCAAATTGCAAGTAAGTGTGAGATCAGGGTTTTTGCAGTTATGAAATAGTCAACTTCCTTTTGCTAGATTGTTTCTACTTTATTACTTTAGCTGTTCATATGTTTAACAAGATGTTGACAGTGTAAAGGAACAGGCTATAAATGTAAGCTCTTTCACAGTTTGGTTGCTGATAATTCTGTGAAGGTAGAAGTAATATTAGTTCTATTTATAGTCATCTCAAATTTCATTTTAATTCAGTACCCTATTATCCTATTTCTAAGCGCATTTCTAAAGATGTAGTGATTGTTATGGCCCAATTGGTGGGTAGTTTTTTGTGTATCCTTTTGAAGTAGAAGGAGTGTCTTCAATCTGAATTGACAATTTGAGCTATGAAATGGTTTGTTTTATCTTAATGAGGGAACGTAGAATATGTTGTAAACTTACAACAGATTTTTTACTGTGTCCTCTTTACCAGAAAGTGAACCAAGAGATGCTGGTACTGACCAACGTAGTTCTGGCATTATTCGTCTTCACACTATAAAACAGATAATTGATAGAGTAAGTCTTTTATTGTCACTGTACTTTTAACACAAGAAGAGTAAAACTGGTATCATCAAGTAAAGTTTTGGGTGTTTTAAATGTAGAAGAATAACTAACGAGTGTGTTTGCTTTAAAAATAACTTTGTCATCTTTCTATTGGTTAATGGAGGAAAAAAAAAACCACCCCTTTCCTTATCCATATTAATAACTGCAGCCTAGAAGTAATTCTAGGCTTTGTTCCAGGGGGTGTTGTCCTCTTGCCACTAAGGCTGTTTTAAGCTGTTTCCTCTTTCACTTAAAGCCATGGTGTGACATTACCGCTAGAAATTGTTAATTTATTTATTGGGTTGTTAGTCTTCCCCCACCCCAAATTAATAACTTGACATCATTTTTTTGTGCAAGGACTAGGGGAAGGGGTCCTTCAATCTCGCTTCCTTAATATCCTTAAAACTTCTGACATTAGTTCATGATGTGAGGCTCTACTCCTCACCTTTTTATTTCCTTACTTAAAAACAAACTGCAAGCCTTTCAGATGCCCAAGTAGTGTGTGGGGGGAAGTTATTCTTGCAGCAAAGTGGGGATACTGTATGCTGTGTTCTTGAAATAAATCTTGCACTGGATGAAAGCTGACCAAGTTCTTGCATTCAGAGTGATTTTGATTTTTTTTTTTTGTTAAAGGAAGATGGAGGTGTGTAATGAGACTAGGTCTTGTGTTTCAATCTTTCCTTTTTTTCTATTAGCAGAATACTGATAGGAAACTGCTTAGTTTAGTGCCTGCTTAGTCTGAGGAGAATTTTTTTTGAAATAGGTAGTTAAATGTTAAAAAGCTCATAGTTACGCAGTCAGTCCTACAGTTCAAAATATATATGCCTATGTAGCCTGGTATTGGAATTGGTTTGGTTTCTATTATTCAAATAGGAAAAGAATTTAAATCAATACTTTGAAACAATGAACTCTGTAAAGGTAATACAAAACAAATTTGTGGAGGATGTTTAAAAAAAAAATAAATCCAGTATATAAGTGATTCACTTTCTTGCCTCTGTCCTTTTTATCACAACAGGACAAACATGCTTTATTAGATGTCACTCCTAATGCAGTGGACCGTCTGAATTATGCCCAGTGGTATCCTATTGTAGTATTCCTAAATCCTGATTCGAAGCAGGGTGTAAAGACTATGAGAATGAGGTTGTGCCCAGAATCACGAAAAAGTGCCAGAAAGCTGTACGAAAGAGCTCACAAGCTACGCAAAAACAATCACCATCTCTTTACAAGTAAGTAATTAGATATACTGGAATAGTATTTCTGAGAGGGAGGGGGAGGTGAGATGAGAGTAACTTCTTCCTCCAGACTTTTCTGCAAATGGACTAAGTCAAGCAGTTGTTGACTTGTTCAGGCTCCCCCATTCAATAACCAATAGTTCATTGATGTGCATCGTTTGCACGTGACTGCACAAATGTAAAGTGATCGGAAGCATCAAAATTGCATTTCTAATGGATGTGGTGGCTTTGCAGGATCATCAGCCAAAATCAGACATTTGAATAAATATGAAGATGATGTAATTTTATTTTTTAGTCCGGCTAAACTGAAGCCTCGCTTTATTCTAAGCTACCGTTAACTCAGTATTTGCTATAGGATAAAATGTCCCAAACCACGTCAGGCCTTAAGGTTGCTTTGTGTACTAATATTTACATTACTATTTAAATCTCATAGTTTTAACCTACCAGTTTATATTGCTTTTATTACTGGTGGTACAGATCCTTCTCATAGTTTTGCAGAAATCGTAAGTCAAACTAACCCGCTGTACTTCTAGCTACCATTAACTTGAATTCAATGAATGAAGGATGGTATGGAGCTCTAAAGGAAGCGATTCAGCAACAACAGAACCAACTAGTGTGGGTTTCAGAAGGAAAGGTAAGAAATAATATGTTTGGGGAGAAGTGACAATACTGTATTTATGAGAGGTTTTTTGTTCTTTCATTCCTTTTGGTATTACAGGTATAGGCAGATACTTGTGGAATGAAGTTTGTTTTCCTTTTTTCCTCTGCATTTTAACCATCATTTGAAGATCTAAAGTAGTAATGCCTCATGGCTGTGTGAACTGCTCAACACTGATTTTTCACTGTATTAGTGCAGTTATTCTGTTAATGCCTGTACAGTTGTCCTTGTGCATGTAGCAGTGTAGTAAGTTGAGAGCATTTGCCCATTGCTGCTGTTAACTGGAGGATATACTACTGCTTTGAAGACTTTGTGGGGATTGGATGCTTTTTCATGAAAGGACTTCTGGCTCTTCTGCTGCATTGGTGCTAGGGGCTGGGATTGCCTGGTGATGAATTATTTTTTCATTAATATAAAATCAGGTGGCATATTCATGTTCTTTCTGAGAATTGTGTTCTCTCAGTTGTGAGAACACAGATATAAAATCACAAGTTAGTATTCAGTATTCCCCACTAAAACTTCACTTGCCTTCTCAAGCTGCATGTTACAGTATGCACATTAGATTCATCCTCTTGAAGAACTAATAGCAAGTAAAGTGCCAACTACAAGTAAGCAAATGATGAATCAGCCATTGCTACATGTTTCTTAATATTTGGATCATCTATTTCTGTTCATATTGAGCTCCTTTCACCTCCTTATATCTGCCTTCAAGTTAATGATTCCAATATCGTAATATCGCTTTAAAGTGCAACTTTATATCTTTCCAAACACTTTGATTTCCGTGGACACTATGCACTATCCCCTCCCTTACACTGACAGTCATCTGACCCCTTCGTAAAATGATTCAAAGAGCTAGACTGCAGAAAAGGCTTTTAGGTGTAAGCTTAACATCTTCAACGACTGAAACACGATTTCTCCTCCACTGCGATATTCAGAACTGTTGAATTCTCATACTGTTGCTGTGCTGCTGGATTTGGAATATAACTAACTTTTTTAACTACCAGACTTTCTGTTGTGGTTCTGAACAAGATAGATGCATTCCATTTGTTCAGTTCTTAATTATTCAGAAAAATATTTCATAGCTTTACACTACAAGGAAAAGGGCATTCTTTAAAAGGTACTTCAATGAACATGTACTCTTATTTTGTTTGATACAGGCCGATGGTGCTACAAGTGATGACCTTGATTTACATGATGACCGCCTTTCTTACCTCTCAGCTCCTGGTAGTGAATATTCTATGTACAGCACAGATAGCAGACACACATCTGATTATGAAGACACAGATACAGAAGGGGGTGCTTATACTGATCAAGAACTGGATGAAACTCTGAATGATGAGGTTGGGACTCCTCCTGAATCTGCTATTACACGTTCTTCTGAACCTGTTAGAGAGGATTCTTCTGGAATGCATCATGAAACTCAAACTTACCCTACTTATGCATCTCAAGCTCAGCCACAGCCAAATCTCAGAATAGATTCTTCAGGATTTAAAACAACTACTTCTCAGCCGGTAAGAAAATAATTTTATACACTGACCGCTATACATTTACTTCAGGTTGCAAGTTCTCTTGAACAAGAAATCTGTGTTTATAGTCTGCTTGCTAGTATTGTAAGTGCATACAAGAATCTGTCAACAGCAACAATGATATGTTATAATGAATTGGAGGATCAGCTTGCCCTGCCTGTTTTAGTGACTCATTCTGACAGGAGGGGGATTGAAGTACCATTCTACTTCGATTAAATGTTTTGCTTTTTTAATCTTCAACATAATGAATTTCTGGAAGTGCTAGTGCATGATACTTGCAGTACATTTCATTCTACATCTAGCTGCATTGATCAAAGCATCACTTAAATTACTTTAATATAAATCAAAAAGTCATACAGTGATTCAATAGCGGTATATTTAAAATATTTTAAACACTTCACAGAAAGCAGAAGCCTCACCTGCAGTCCCTTACCTTTCCCCGTCGCCTGAATCAAACCCTGCAACCTCATCAACCTCTGCAGTAAATGCTAATGTAAACCTAACTAATGTCAGACTGGAGGAGCCTACCGCTGCTCCTTACAACTCTTACCAACCACAAGTGGGCCCCTTAAGAACATCAAGTACTGAGGGAGCTCATATAGTCCTAAGAGATCAAGAGCCATCATCCTTATCGCCGCATATAGATCCAGCAAAGGTACCTGTGCCACATTGTTGCGCTGATTTCCTGCTATACATCAAGCTAGCACATGATCTTTTTGTTTTGCCCTTACTTGGAGAGTTTCTTCTAATTTTTTTTCCTATAAGCGATCATGCAGGTTACAAAAAAGAATTGCTAAGCATCATCTAATGTTTTGTGTGCATGGCTTCAAACTATATACTTTTCACTTCTCAAAGATGACATTTAAAAAAAAAGGCTGCATTCTGTATTTTGATTTTACTTTACATGCGACTTTTTTTTAGCTTGTCAATGTTCTGCTGTTTACTAATGAGGCCTTAAGAAAAATCTTGTTTCCCTAAAATGACACTAGATCTGTATATACTTTAAATCATGCTAAATCCTTGATCATGAAGATTAATCCAATTTGTTAGGTGACTTTATATACTTCCCTAGTAATGCTAAAGCTAACTTAAATGTGTAAAATCAATTTACTTCCACTCTTCCCACCCACTGCAAAACAGTGTGTGTTCTCCCCTACCCCGCCCCAACACCACACCCTAAAGATGAGAGACTATTATTTTTGTCTTTCCCTTTTAATCTAGTTATGTGTGTTTGCTTAAAAATAGGACTGGAAGGGATCTCTTGAATCACCATGTTCAGCTTCCTGTGATTGCAAACAACTGCATCAAATTAATCCGCTTTTAAACAAAATTAAAGCCAATATTTAAAACTTAAGTTTGTTTAAAATACTACATTTCAAATGCAGCTGCGGTTACTCTTCATTTTAACTGAAAAGTATGCCTCTCTCTTAACAGGTATACCGAAAGGATCCGTATATTAATGAAGAAGCATCCAGACAAAGCTATGTCTTAAAACAGCCAGCAATTAATCACCCAGTACAGAGACAGGAAAGAGACCCAAATCTGATCTATGAATCCCAGGCTCAGTATGCAGAAAAACAACCGAGTAGGGACTATGAACAGTCAACATATAGGTATGATTCTACAAACTATGTAGATCAATTTTCTCGTGGTTATGACCCTCGCCTACATTATGATGACCGTGTGCCTCCCTATGAGGAGCACTGGGCATATTATGATGAAAAACAGCCCTACAACCAAACAAGAACAGCTTACGAAAACCAGCCTCCTAGGGATCTTGATTCTAGACAAAATATAGAAGAGAGCACAGAACGCAGCTATTACCCAGCACAACCTCGTTTTGAGGAACCCCCTCCAATGAGCTATGATGGCAGACCTCGCTATGAGCATGCACCCAAAAACTTCAGCTTACCACAAGTGCGATACGAAGATCAACATACTGTTGGATATGACACGCATGGTAGATACAAACAAGAAGCTCAGCCATACCAGCCAGCCATATCTCGATCTCCTGAACCGAAGCAGTACTTTGATCCACATATAAGGGGCTATGAACAAGGTCCTCCTCAGGCTTATAATGCTAAAGCTGGACAATATGAGCCTTCTCATAGCACTTCAGGTGTTTCTCTTCCTCCTCCCCCTTCATCACAAACCAAACAAGAAGTTTTGCCTTCTAACAGTAAACCACTGCCTACACCGCCATCTCTAGCAGAGGAAGAAGAAGATCCAGCCATGAAACCACAGTCTGTGCGAAGTAGGGTTAAGATATTTGAAAGAAGACGATCACCATCTTTGGAAAAAATGAAGGACCCAAGTGATACATCGGCTGTCAAGGTAAGTCGTTTAAGGTTTTTAATTCCTGCTTTTCGGTAATGAGACTACATTGCAAGAAGTAAAATATTGTCTTGGAAAGAAAGCTTTACTGCCTGTGCAATAGCCTCTTAGCAACCTAACTGCAGTATGTTTTAAAAGCAGAAGCTGAAAACTTTTGTGAAAACACTGAAGGGGATCTTGCCATGCTGAACACTCCTCCAATTCATCTTTCACTAGTATTTCATTCTGTTTTTCCTCTTGGGGGAAGGGGGAGCAGTCTTAGTTTTCTTAAGCAAAGTGCTGTATCTGTCTAAATGTTAGAGTCTCAGAGAATATGCTGTGCTTTTCTTTACAGCCTCCAGAACTAGCACCTAAGCCTGCACTCACAACTGTGAGTGGTCCAAAACCAACTTCTCAAAGCCAGTATGAACACGACAAAACAACTTACAGGTAGATGCATAACTGATTAATTAAATTTAGTTTTCAATATGGGATTAGAATATTCAGAAAACACATCTTAGTGGTTCAAACTGGAAACTGCAGAGTGGAGAGTTGGAGTGTGTCGGTGATTTCTGTGTCAATAAGGCAGGGCATAAAGTCAGTTCTTATGGACATGATTGCTGGGAGGTGGGGGAAGGGCACAATATGGGATTTTGGCATTTTTGAGGAAGAAACTTAGCCAGTATCTCCATCTTACTTTTTTCTATGTCTAATGGAGATAATTAGAAAGTAAAACAAAAGGGAAAAGGTAATGTAGAAGGGAAATAAGGATTTTCTTTCTTTATGCTGTGTCACAGCTATGTAATTTCCATGCAATATAGGTTAAAAAGGCAAGGTGTGCAATTGTAAGAATTACATTTTGGTTGCTTTATTACTAGCTAGGTTATAAAATAGAACTTTAATTCAGGTACTTAATGCTTGTTCAACTGTGCAAGGCAACTCTTATGTTGTTATTCTTCGTTAGGGCCCCAGAACCACAGAGACCTCAAGTGAAGCCGCCTGAAGATATTGTGCGTTCAAATCATTATGACCCTGAAGAAGATGAAGAGTATTATCGAAAGCAGCTCTCATACTTTGATCGCAGGAGTTTTGAAAATAAGCCATCTGCGCAGGTTCCTGCCAGCCATCATTCTGAGCCCACTAAACCAATACATTCACAGAATCAGCTGAATTTCACAAATTACTCTAAGTAAGTTTGGGGGATTTCCTTTTTTAATTTGAAAAAGGAGGGAGGCATATAGGACTAAAACAGAAAATCTGCCTCTGTCAGTGGAATTCCAGGGGTTCATGGTATCTAGTTGAAATTATTTTGTATTCACTAAGTCAATTTCTCTGTTAAGATGTAGCTTTAGTTTGAAACACATAACTGTATAACTTTTTATTTTGATAAATGAAATGACTAATTTTTGTGGGTTTCAGGACCTTCAACATGTTACTTCTTTTGCTTACCACTTACTAACAGAATGTAACAAAGTATTTCCTTAGTCTGTCTAATACATGAGTGCTTAAACATCTTTTCAAAGCAAAGGGTTTGGCTTATTTCAGTTCTGCATGCGTTTATTCTGCAGGCAGGCTTGTACACGTTAGCCATGTTTGACATTAGGAAACTGAGCCTTCAGGGAATATTGCTGAGGCCAGAATTTAATCTGTTGATGGAAACATCTGTTTCCTGTATTGTTCTGCTTCCTTGATTTGGAACATTTTGATACAGGAATTGTGTGAAAGCTCATGCAAAGATTTGGCTCAGGTAAAGAACTGGCTATCTTGGAGGAGGATACTTACGCAAACTTTTTGAATACTCTCCACAGTTACCTAAATTTCCAAAATTCGTTTTGATTCAAACCATAACAATGTGTTTGTAACTGTTACTGTGAAAAGCTCTCTTGGCTTGCTGCACGCAGGCCGAAAATCAGGTATTTTTGAAGGCTTTTGTTGCATTCCTGCTTGAAATCTGGACTATTCAGGTCAAGCTGAAAATCTGGCAACCTTAATGTAAATGAGATCTTTAGAGTGAAATAATGGACTAGCTTGCTGAAGTTTTATAGTGTTTAAGTGTATGTGCAAGCTGTCTTTCACGTACTTGATATACTGTGTTCTGGTGCTTGTCTTAAAGGATTTGAGCTAGGACCCAGGAATCCTGTTCTTATTTGTATAATATTGTCTATCACATCCAGTGTCTTCCTCTGTGAACTGAGAATATTGAAATCTTTCTAAAAGCTTGGTAGGTTTTAAAGGATTCACTTTTTTTCTAATCAAGAAGTCTACATATGGTAACTATTTCTTATTTTACTTTTTTATATGCTAAGGAAGGGAGTGCGTATAGTAATCTGTAACTAGTTCTGATTCTCAGTCAAGGATGTTCTTTATCCTTCCTTTTCACTTGCCCTGTGTCTTCTGATGGAGAGATGGGAGCATCTGTCCTGATCCTTGGGCATCATGGGAAGAGACCTAAAAAAAGTCTTGACTGGCCTCATAATGCATTGCAGTAGCTTTCAGAATTATGTTCCCACATGCAAAAAACAATGTTACCCATAGATGGTCCATTGTGATCTGTAGGCAAGGACTGTGTGGCTATCGTAAACGCAAGTAATGCTTTGGGAGAAATGTTGTAAGCTTTCATCGAGTAATTCTGAAGATTGTAAAATTCTTCAGATAGTGTGTTGTAAGCCTTCTTTGTACATTTGTTATCCTCTGCAGTGCTGTCACACACACTGAAAAACATGAGAAATACACAACTATTGAATTTTTGCTGCAGAACAGCTAATACTTAACAGAGATTGTTCCATACTTCTACCTACCAGTTCTGTCTGACATGACACTTCCATTCTTTGGCTGCTCAGTTCTGGTTTTGTTTTGATTGTGAGTTAGTGTATAACTTGAGGACTTGTACTTACGGGAAGGTGACATGTTACTGCCACAGTGGAATAAGATAACACTGTTTTTAAGGCTGATAGTTTCATATGTCAGGGGACAAAAATATGTTGCTTTTTTTTTTTCTTTATGAAAGAATGTAACCCTTAACAGAAAGGGACAGACATGGGAAAGAAAATTTACCCAGGGTAGTCCAGTGCAAATAGACAAAGACTAAAATATTAATGGAAGTAAGTGGAAAGAGATAAACAAGAACACTGCTCAATTGGACAGTACTGCCTCTAGAAGCATACTGCGATGTCCTTGTGTGGAAACACAAAACAATTGCTGTCTTGAGAAAGCATTCGTATTTAGGACTCTCCTTTCACCAGCTTCCAGTTTGTACCCTGTTACTTGCTTGTTATTCATCTTTTTTTCCCACTGAATTTATATGGTAATTGCTATTCTGTGAATAAACTCTTCTAAAAATAAACAGGACTAAATTTGGATGATACAGGAACTGTTGATTATGCAAGCTTTTGCTCCTGCATAATCCATATGATGTATTCTGGGTATGGAGGACAGATTTTATTTATTCACAAGCAATAGTTACAACTTTTTCAGTTTTAAATATTAATGTTAAACATTAAGTTATGTAAGTTCTTTGCCACTGACTAAGTATTGTGAAAGTATGTATTCTTCCCATCGTGTGTACGAATTTGTTTACTCTTTTAATTTGTTGGGGTTTTTATTTGCATCGTTTAGGAAGTGTATGCCATTACTAAAGCTGCTTTGTATGGGTAATGCCATATCTGCATGTTAGTTGTCAGTAACTGTAGAATAAGGGATAGTTTCTCTTTATGTGAGAAAATAGGAGAACTTGTAAATGGACTTGTTTCAGTGGCTCTAGTTAGAGCAATTTATGATGCTACTATCCCTGTGGCTTAGAGTAGTGGATTTGTTCCTGCTTGGTTCAACCTGCATTAGTTTGACATGCTTCAGAATGAGGTAGCTTATCTAAATTTTGTATTGAGTAGGGTTAAGGGTAATCGCATGATCAGTTACAGCCTCATCTGAGGAGGCAGTAAGGAACAGTCTTGTGTTAACTTCTTAAACTGCTCTGGCTGAGCTCTTACGTGTCTGTTACAGAGTTGGAGCTTTTTGAATGGGAACTGAAGATCAGCAATGCAGTCTAAGTTTTCTGTTGTACGCTGAGGTTTATAACCTGTTGCACACTGGTTCATTCTAGTGGTTCATTTCTGCTTCGTTTCAAATTTGAGTAGCAGTTCTGTAACAAAAAATAAGTGGGAAACGACTTAGAAAACAGCATGTCAGTAATTAGAGGAACTTCACTTATCCACACACAAGTTGTAAGCCAGCATTTTGTTGTGGACCACTTCCATTGCATACAGGTTCTGAACAATGTGGTTGAGATTGTGGCTGACCCTTGGTCAGGAGCCTGTGACAGAAGAATGTGCTTCATATTAAGCACAACTTTGTGCTGGTTGTGTTTCTGTTGTCACAGCTTTCTCTTCTGCTCTCTCCATCAAAATGTACTACCTTCCCCATTTTTTCATTCCTCAGAAAGCTGGCAAGCAGTTCTGATCAGGTGTGGAGTGTGGTGGGTTTTTTCTGCAGGCTTTTGCAGTGCTGCTCTCCCCTGCTTAATATCCCCTCTGGGAAGCAGCAATTTCGGGGGGGGCAGTTTTCTGAGAAAGTAGCTACTACCCACCTGGAATAAAGACAACAGTGAGTGAGCATGCAGTAATAATGCCTGTTGTTGGATGAATGGCTTTATATAAAATCAGTGGGAACGGAGGCTTGTACAACAGATCTAAAATGATCTTTTTTTTGCAACACCATTTTTAGAGGTACATTCATACAGATGCTGCGTAGCTCACTGAGCATCACATTCATGTGGTCATCAAGCAGACTTTTTCAAAAGTTGATCAGTCCTTTCCTTGGTTTCCTAACATACTCCTCTGAAGCAGTAAGACTGTTGGTGTCTAAAATCATTGTCTGTTACATTTTTATGAGCATACAGAAAGTGAAGGGACGAGGGAAAGCTGTCCTAATGTAAAATGTATTTTCTTGCAACATATAAGCATGATAAGTGTTAAAAATCAAGGGGAAGTCATCTGTATACTTATGGTTTTCTGTCTCTCCTAGTATTCATAAACAGTTGTTCTAAGATGTCCTTTTAGGAATTCTTGAACACAATCAGAAGCATTTTATGGTGTGGGTTCCGCTATTGGATGAGATGGTAGTGCTGTAGAAACATTTGCTATGAATGCACCCTCAGTACCTGATCTGCAATACAAAACCATCATCAATCTGTGTATGTTAAGACTGAAGAAATTAATGCAAAGTGGACCATAAGTGAGAGATTGTTAGAATACGGGATTTGCATTTTGTTCGCTTTTTTGAATATATTGAATAACTTTTTTATACAGATTGTAACAAATGGCTTAGTGTAATCCTGTTCTTACTTTCAATATCTGTCAATTTGCTATCTTGACCGCCTCCTAATTCACTGACAAAGTCTCATAGTAAATATAGTAGGTGATCATTGTACATATGCATATGGTAAAGGTCTTACCAGAAACATCACGGTTAAAAGTAGTGTTTCTTTGTTTCAACAACCTTGTCATGTGAGAACTGCTAGGACTAACAAAAAGTGTGAAGAAATAATATGCTTAAGATAGAATGACTGTTTTCTTTCATTCTTCTATTGCTGTTTGCTTTGCCATCACCTAGATTTCTTGGCTCTTACACTAGCTATGACTACTTGAAAAGGAACATCAAGTGGTAAGACTGTTGTTGATGTGAGGATGTTTTCAGGTGTCCTCTCGCTGTTACATTTCATCACAGGCATTATGTGCACAAATTCTGAAAGTAAGTGCAATATATTATAGTCAAAAATTACATGTATTTGAAATCCATCATTTCCTGAAATAAACTTTTGGAGAAATATTTCTAGTATAAGAAAAACGTTTTGAAAATAAGATTTTAAAGTTATCTACACTATGCACATAAAGCTAGTGAAGCTTAAGCTGATTACATTTCTAATTGAGATGGCATTGTTCAAATACTAGGTGTATTTAGAAAAGTTGTACTAGAATCCATTCTCCTATTGGCTAATTATGCTTTTCAAAAACAATCCACTCACCCCCCCCAAAACGTGGATTTATATTTTTATTTTGAAGATGTGTTAAATTAGAGAATACTTTTTTGTCGAAATTACCGCAAATGAAATTGAAAAATTAAGATCTTGTAGGCAATTATGCAAATACACCTGAAATGTCATCTGCCTTTTGTTTGCCATGGTTTGTGTTACTAATCTTCTTCTAAAGATTCAATGTTGTCTTAATCTCTTGTGCTTATCAATAAATGTTTTTATACTTGAGACAGGATGTTAAAGAAAATCGTGTTTTAATGTTTATAGGAAGAGGTGGAAATCAGGTGGTGATAGAAGAAAAAAAAAAAGTGGTGAATGCAGGAGCTCAGAGCCCTGAGGAGACTGAACAGTCAAATGTGTGTTTTTTTTCCTTTTATTTCAACAGGGGGAAACCAACTGATACTGAACCAATGGATAGGCCTATTGGTGAAAAACGCTATGAGCCAATCCCTCAAGTTACAACTCCTCCTCCTGCTCCTTCAGTCCAGTATACACAACCTCAGTCGATTAATAGTCCTGTCCTGTCTCTCCCAGCACATCACAAGCCTGCACTTTCTGAAGGTGAGCAGTTGGAAAGCTAACCTGTCTCAGTGGTAACAAGTATTACTTGCCAGGTGCTTGTGTGGTTGCTTCAGCATGTCTACACTGGTGACTGTGTTGTTCTCTAACTGAAACTTGGAATAATTAGTGAAAATAGCTTTTTACTATAGTGAGATTGAATTTTGTGAAATGATTTGGTGATCCTGTCTGAAACCGTAACTTACAGGTGTTAATAGTCACTATAACTGTCTTTTCCATATTTAGTGGTCTCAGCAAAGATGAAGTAAAATTTCCAGTACTTAAAAAATATACCTCTTTTTATGCCTTGGACCAGAATTCTTTAGGCATGAGTAACAGTTGTAGGCTTCTAAAAACAGAAGAAAAAGTTGTTTTCAGTTTCACATTGAGAGGATTGCCCAGTTCAACTGAATTTTTCAGTTTGTGCAAGTGCATAATAGTATTTCAATACTTTTTTCCTCTTTTTTTTTTTTTTTTTCTTGGGTTCATGGTATAAATCAGTCTAACCTTTTTATTGAAAGGTCATACCATGGTATCTAATGTTGTTAAAGGAAACATTGGATAACTTGCCTGAACATACAAAATATAACAGGAGGACAGATGATCTAAGAGAGCTAAGCTGAACTTGTATATAGTAGATTAAGAATTGACTAAAATGTATTCTTATGCCATAGTGTATGTGAGTAGAAATTTCTGATGGTTACTATGGGTTCTTGTATTTTTATTCGTGTTGCAGTTAACTCTGTGTCTGACCCTCCTCCACCTCAGAATAAGCCAGCAATTTTCAGATCCTCTAGAGAGGACACTGTGCAGTCCACTTTTTATCCTCAGAAAAGCTTCCCTGACAAAGGCCCTGTTAATGGAACTGAACAGATTCAGAAGACAGTCACTCCTTCTTACAACCGCTTTACAACAAAACCTTACACTAGTGCTGCAAGGCCCTTTGAGCGCAAGTTTGAAAGTCCTAAATTCAACCATAATCTCTTGCCAAATGAAGCTCAACATAAACCAGAGTTGCCATCAAAATCTCCAAATTCTCCTCAACCAATTTTGAAAGCACACAGCTCATCGCAGCCTCCCGAGTTTGATAGTGGAATGGATACCTTTGCTGTACAGGTCGACAAGCCTAAATATCAACCAAATAATGTTAATGCTGTGCCTAAAGCCATTCCTGTAAGGTAAGCTGCTGTTTTTTTCTTTCCATTAGTACTTCTATAGGAGCTCATCTGTGAAACCTGTGAAAAAATACAGCTCTTCTTTTTTTTTTTTTTTTTTTTCTTCTTCTGTACTTCCAATTTCTGTTGATATTATAGTTGAAAGAAATTCTGCCAAAGGGCATTGAAGAGCATTTGGATAGATACTTAAAGTTTGTCCTATGTCCCTGTATCATCTTGCATCCTCTTATTAGAAAGTGGCATGGCTTTTATTTCCTGTTTCTCATACTATAATTATAAATCTTCTGGTAGAGAGTAATCATTTGTCCTCTCAATTTGTTTCTAGAAGATGTAATTAATTTCTAAGGATAGCTGTTCCATCAAATTGTGTTCATTCTGTGTGCTTAGAGAGAGACCTCATGGTACATGTCCGTAAGGGATATTTTAAAAATACTTGTAAAAAGAGGAAGTCACTTTAGCAGTTTCATATTGATTCTCTTTGCTATGAGACAAAGCAACAACTTCTTAAAAGTAGCTTGTGCTTGCCTAATATGCTTTAACTATAAGAACTATTGCAAGAGCAACAGATAGTATTACAATCTTAAGCTATTTGCTGGCTTGTTAAATTCTTTTCACTAGTATTTGCAGAACAGTGTTTTATTATTCTTTGATTTCAACATAATAATGTATGAACCAGACTTGAAATCTTGCTTGATGTTTCAGTAACTCAGAAATTTAATAGACTAATCAATCCTATTTGTTCTTAAGCACCTGAGAAATTTTTTTATGCTATATAGTTTTGTAGACTGCTAGAAATTTTGAAATTACTGGTTCTTTGAATGAAATTCTTTAGAAATTGATCTGGAATCTACTCAAACTACTTATCTGATAATGTTATATGCTTCTCTTTAGTTATATCCTGGCACCCTGGAAAAAATTGTGTGGTTTTTGTTTTTTACGGGCTTTGTTTTCAATGTATATCTGAATAGCAGAGTTCAGTGTGGCTCGTGTAAGAATTATTACTCCTTATGTTATTAGTCACAATGGAGTTGTGGGAGGAAAAATAAACTTTCAGTCTTAATTACATTTGGTTTTACTAAGCTGAAGTGTGTAGCCGGGGCAAGCTCTTCCTGTAGAATCCCAGAAGCAGGCATTTGAAAACACAAGATTCAGATGGTACATATTGTCCAAATTCTTGCTTTAACTACTTTCTGAACGTTTTCAGAATTTGTGGGCTTTGCTGGGGGGGCAGGTTGTGAAAATGTTCCCTTCTCGTGGCAGAACTTGAACTACTTTCATCTTAGTTGTCCTGCACAATCGAGTGTGGGACACATTTAATGCTTTCCTAAAATCAGTGCTAGCCTACTCTAGGCTGTGCTCTGCTTAAATGTTAGAGGAAAATATGCCACTGACTTACAGGAAGAAAATATTGATAAAACTGCTAAGCGCTCTCTCTTATATTCAGCCCTTCAGCACTCGAGGATGAGGAGGAAGAAGACGGACACACTGTTGTTGCCACAGCAAGAGGTGTATTTAACAGCAATGGTGGTGTATTGAGCTCCATAGAGACTGGAGTTAGTATTATTATACCACAAGGAGCCATTCCAGAGGGAATAGAGCAAGAAATATATTTCAAAGTCTGCAGAGACAACAGTATACTTCCACCTTTGGACAAGGAGAAAGGTAAAAGCTGGCACTGTACACTGTTCCGTTATTTCATACAATTCTAACAGAAGCAAAATAGAATATGAAAATACTTTAATATGCTTCAATATATGACCTATATTTCTGTATAAAGATACAGAGTATACATCTCACAAGAAGTATAAGGGAAACAATATTCTGCTTAATATTGAAAGTTGTAAGCAAGATGGAGGCCCTGAATTATAACTTGAGAATATTTAGTTTGTAGACTTAAGTACTGATTTAAAACTTAGCTAGTACACTAAAGGAAGGTTCTAAATTCTTTTTTAAGAATCTTTGAAATTGTAGATTCCCTCACAAAGTGCAGGGATTTATTCTAGGCGTTCTTATTAGAAATATTTCTCCATCTCACAATTAGGACCAAAAGAATTATAAAGCGCATGATTTAAACTAATTTGACTTGAGTTAAATATTTGGAATTTACTTCAATGCTTGAAAATACTCAGCATTTTAATTTTTTTCAATTTCTCTAAAGAAAACAGCTTCAGTTTAAAACAGTATTTTAAGTTTTATATAAAGAAAAGTATATTCCTAACTGACTTATTAATAAGGGTTGAGTAGTGTATCTTAGTTGAGCAATTTTTTCATAGTAAGTCTCTTTCATGCCACTAGTCCGGTGTACATGCATTTTCTGACCTGCCAGATTCCTAATTTCCTCAAGTCAAGAAACTAAAGCGGTTAGTTTCATAAATTTGCAGTTAAGGCATTACTTGCAATCTGCAGTTACTTTGAATCTTTACGAACCAGACATAGCTTCTTCCTCAGCTGAAGAATCTTACATTAACAGTTGGAGTTTTAAACTAAAAATAGAGGCTACGTGTTTGTATGCTTTATCTTTTGACTGTTAGAATAAGGGTCATAGGCTCTTAAGCTGCTGAAGGCTTCATTCAGTCCAGTATGCCATAAATCTATACAAGCAGAACATCACAGCTGTAGTGCAAAGAGAAGCATGAACAAGGCTGCTTACAGATTTGAGGATTTGTTTCTTTTGATGCACCTACTTAGAAATTAGTGGGGGAAAAAAAAAATCACAACATGATTTCATCATCAGACTTGTTTATCCTTTTTCATTTTGAGATTGTGATATGGTCCATTGAAAAGTCACTTGACTGCTCCAAAAGAGACTAGAGAAATGATCTTGCTAAGTGCTGTTCTTTACTGACCGGTCAAAATGTTCATATTTTTTTTCTAAAACTAAGTGGCTGAGCATCTCTGTAATGTAACTATGTAATAGTTTGAACCTATGTCAAGAAGCACCAGTAACAGATTTTTCTTTCTCTTAACTATAGGTGAAACACTTCTTAGCCCCTTGGTAATGTGCGGGCCTCATGGACTCAAATTCCTGAAACCAGTGGAGCTGCGCCTGCCACATTGTGCGTCTATGACCCCTGATGGTTGGTCTTTTGCTCTAAAATCCTCCGACTCCTCGTCGGGTATGCTGTCCTCCCTCTGTCCTTTTGGGGCTTTTGGGTGCTATCGTATAATTTAAGTTAATTTGGCTAAAGGTGATGCTGTGTAATATAAAGAACTCGATCATTGTATTTGTGTCAAACTCTCCCATTTCACTTTCATTACAAATGTCTTTCTTACATTTACTCATGGTGCAAATTCATAGCTAAAACCATGATAGCAGAAAAAGAGTAATATCTCTAGTTTACTAAATATTATCGTATTTTTCTATTCTGTCTTCTTTCTTGAGGACTGCTACAGCTGAATACACTTGAAATGATAGTCGCACTAAAATTGAGAGGAAATGATTATGTACCTCTGATTGGCCTTTGTAACATAACTGGTGTTTGTCTGTTGCTTAATTAACCATATAGGACTCTGGCAACTCTTAACAATCTGCATGCTCATAAGTCATGATTTAACACTTGTTAACTGTTTCCATGTGTGCAAGTTGATGCTAACAATTGGCTCATTTAAGAAAACTATAGTGTTCAGTAAAAGCATTTACAATTCATTCTAATGTAGCTGGATTTTCCACAAGACTCTTCTTGCTTGCTTCTGCCTATTTCTCCTCTACCGCCTTTTACCCAGAAGTTTCTGGTTGATAGTAAAAGTTGCAACTAGGTTGCAATTTTATTTACCTGTTCATTTTTACCTCACTGTGGCTTTCTGGGATGAGGGGGAGAATGTATTGGCTGAAATTGTCAGTGAGGAGCCTAATTGAGAATTCTGGGCAAGTTTCAAGCAATTTCATGAAATGGCTGTGAGGTTACAGAGATTTAAAAAGGTATGTTTGCACATCTGGGGAAAAAGTCTTAAGCTTTTATTCAGCTACCTTCAAAACTTATGGTGGAAGGTTCAAACCATTTAAGTGTATGTATGATCTAAGTAATGACTGAACGATGTACTTCTGTATACAGCATTTAAGCCACCATGTATGCATATCTTCCGTCACTAATGTATCTATCACTATCAACACCAAAGCACTGATGCTTTGAAAGATTAAAGCATCAATCCCCTTGATGGGGATTCAATAACCTAGAGGTATTAATGGCAATAATTTTTAGTTGTTTTTTTATAAGCTATTATACGCATGTGTTGCATGCATCTATTTAACAATGTATGTATACATGGCAGTATTAAAACACAGACTCATAAATGATAGAGTCCCAAAAGATACGACAACTATGTACAAAAATGACACACCACTTCCTTTGTAACTAATAGCACCTGTTCATGAACTTACTTGAAGTGAAGGGAGAGGACTCAAATGACCTAAACAATAACTGAAGTTACTGAGACATTTTTCTCCCTTTCCAAAGTGGGATATGTGTGTGTGCGCGCATGTGTGGGTGAGAGCAAGAGCAAGAGCGTGTATATTTAAACTCTAACACTTTCTGTACTGTAAATATAACACCACATTCTGTTAATCTGAAATGGGATGTATATCATAACATTGCTCTTTTGAGACAAACTTTAAAATTAGGCAATTCTGTCTTATGATATGTAAGTAGACCATACTGTGTCTTAAATAAATAATTGTTTTCTCTCTTTCTAAATTAGTTGGTTATGGGACTCTGATTTTTGAGGTGGCTTTATAATAACAGTTTATACAATTCTGTTTTTTTTTCTCTCTTCAGTCGTCTGCTCTACCTCATCTTTTCTCAATGTATGCATGTTCTGTCCTAAAAGCAACATTCATTTGCACTTACTAACATCCTTTCTGCCACATTTAAGCCTCATATATTGATATTTTACTGTTAAACTCCTTCAAAAGCTTGAATGATTCCGGTATTAAAACTGACTGGGGAAAAAACTGCCTTTTGTGGCCACACCTATCAGAATGTATTAGTAAAAAAATACTGAAGGATCTTCCCCCCCGCCCCCCCCCCAAAAAAAAAAGCAGTTGTATTTACATACATGTATGGGAAAAACATCCTCAACAGCTAGAGATTGCACTGGCTACAGTCTAGTCCTTGCTATGTATTTAGGAAGAAAGGTTGGGGAAAAGTCTGCCATTGTCTCACGTGCAAGACTAGGACCTGGTTGTCCTCCAGTCCTGTTTTACACTTCTAATATATTTGGTCATGTAAGTTTTGAATGGAATTCCCTGCATCTATAAAATGAAAAATCCTCCAGCATTATTAAGCTTCTTGACTGAAATAAGTAGTCTCAGCTGGTTGCAGTAAAGTTGTTTGCATTCTCTAACTATACACAGGCCACTTCTATTCTTTGTCCCCACATCAGATGTTGCCATCACTCAGTGCATTGTGTACCTCATTTTGTTTTCACGAGTTCTTCAAGAAAATTACGTGGAATTTACATCAATCTCATTTAATACAGAGGTCTCGGGTGTTTGCAGTCTGTGTGACTGGGTTCTCTAACTAGTTGCACATTTCTCAAGGCAGATCTGTTTTGGCCAAGGTATTTAATGTCATTTATCTGGAAGGCTTAAGAGAACTTCATTGCATCTTTCACTGTTCTGCTGTAGTGGGATGATGATGCTTTTTGTATATAGTGGCAGCCTTTAGTAGTGGTTTTAGGTGGCTAAATGACGAATACTTTCTCTAGTTGAAGGAGACAATTGACTGTGCAGATGGAATGTAACCTTTGTCTGGTGAGATGGCAGCTGATGACTTTCCCTTATAACAGAAAGTTACACAGGACCTTTGACCACGAGTAGATAAGATCTATTGTAAAGATTTTAAAGTATGTACCAGTTGACTAGAATCCCTTTTAGAGTGTCAGTATTTCAGGTTTTTAAACAAGTGTAGTGGATGTAGCTGCAAAATGACTACAACTTGTCTACAATAATTTTCAAAATAGAAAATAAAACTACCAGTGCCAGTGTGTCGTAGTGTTTAGTTACAACATAACTTACGATTTGACTCATCTGTGTTCAGAACTGTTCCAAGAAACTTCAAGTGCATCCTACCCAGCTTAGCTTTTAAAATGTCCTTCCCCCCCCGCCCCCCCTGGCAATTTAAGAAAGAGCCAGTGACTACCTGCTTCACTGTTAAGACTTCTCAAATGGAAAGCACTATGTTGGCGCTGTAGAGTAGAATGAATTATATGTAACAATTTCTGAGTGCCACAGCATCTGTTTTGAATAACTGATCTATCCTACATTATATGAAAATAAAGGGTTAATTTTTTTATTAATAACATACAAACTGCAGGTTTAAAAAACAAACAAACAAAAAAACCCCACAACCACAGGTGTTGATTCAGAACTTAAAAGCTCCTGTCCAAAAGCTTGGTTGTTTCAAGATGTACACTGTTTGACAGCAGATACTAAACACCAGCATTGTGTTTTCCTCCCACAGGTGACCCCAAAACCTGGCAGAACAAGTCTCTTCCCGGGGATCCAAACTATCTTGTTGGAGCAAACTGTGTCTCAGTCCTAATTGACCACTTCTAAATATTAAGTTAGCTGACTGAGTAAATAATGTGAAACTGAGATGGACCTTACATATAAACTGAACCACTCTATCAAGTATTAACTGTTCTATAAGTGATAATGGATCTTAGTGTTTAAGCATCTTGCTTTAACTAACAATGGTTTAGCAAGTACACTCTTTGAACCATGGTCACAATACATGCCACAAGCAGGGAGTGTACAGTGGGAACAAGGTAGGGTTTTTGCAGGTTCTGTATGCTTTGGTTTGTTGGTTGTTCTTTTGTGGTTTTTTGTTTTGTTTCCTTTTTTTTTTTTAAGGACACTATTACTATTTCATTGTTTAAAATCTGAAAGTACCAATGGAATTATATTCAGAGGAACTGAATTTGGTTCATACTCCACTGGCGAAAACACAGAATTTGGCCTGCATTTTTACGACTGTGTGTTTGTAACTCACAAGACTACGTTTTGGTCTCTAGTTTTTAAATGACTTCTGGTGTACATGTCCAATGAAACGGCAGTCAACTTGGGGTAGCACAGTTTAGATGTTTTCCTCTGCTGAGAGGCTAATGCAACCACATCTACTTACTGTATATGGAAACATTGTCATGAGAACAGGGGGGAGGGGGAAAAGCATGTGGGATGACTATGGTTCAGTTGCCTCTGTGGATTTGTAAATTAACCACATTATTACAGACCTATTAACCAGCAGGGATGCCTTACCCTCATGTTTTTAATAGTCTTAGCTCTCATAGTTCTCTGTATTAAGTTTGTATGGCTTTTGTGCTTACCTAGATAATATATCATGAGAGACTGGGGAAAGAGGTAAAAAAAAAAAACTTGAGTTTGGTTTAGAGAATGAGTATTGTTTGTGTTCATCAGCCAGAAGAGAACCAGAAGAAAATGATGGTATGTTTTCTGCTATGCATTTGAAAATTTATAGATGTTATAGACTGCTTGTATATAATGCGTGCATACCACTTTTGTTCTTGGTTTGTAAATTAACTTTTATAAGCTTTACCTTTTTATATATATAAATATATATAAAACCAAACAAAGTTTCTTAAGGATATCTTTGTATTCTCATACCTTTTGAGCCTTGAACTTTGACACCTGCAGCAATAAAGCAGCATTTCTACAATATACGAACAAGGACGTTTTTTAAAAATGCACAAAGTTGTTACCTTTTTAAGTGCTGCATTTAAAGAATATGACTCGGAATTCTCTACTTTGATTAAATTCTTGAAAAGTATCCCTACTGTAATTTGTCATAAGGATGCTGTACTATGTGCCCTGAAATGTATTTTTTTACTAATAGACAATTTATTACGGCACAATGGCACTACTACTGTTTAAATAATATACCACTGCATTCTGTTAATGAGTTATTAGCTATTCAGGTGTGGCTGATTTTTTTCTCTGCAGTTATTAAAATTACACGTTTCTAAATATACAGAATAAAACTGTTTTTAAAATAATAAAGGAGATTGTAGTACCTTATTGTTTCTGAAATGCATTTATGTGAACATGACAAAATCAATTTTTATTTTTTTCCTATGTAAGTAGACTGCTGGATTCTGCCGTATGTTCATACATGAAGCAGAGCTCCTCTGTGGAGTCAGGTGGAGTTGTCTACAGCAGGGCTTCTAATGATGAACTCCAGTGTGGATCCATTGGAAATACTAATACAAATAGAAGTGGTAGACTTGTCCCTTGAATCACTATGTTGGTGCTAGTTTACTTATTGTACCTACTCTTCCAAGTTCATTGGTAGTGTTCTAGCATGTAGATTTACGCGAAGTCTAGTTATACAATTTTAAAGATATTCCTACAAAATCCCATTATCAGGCCTCTTTGGAGCACTCAGTGGCTAACAAGTAAGCTGCTATTATTCCATAAGAGAAAATAAATTCTACAAGTTATTTTTAAGTAATGTTGGGTAACAGCACATAACCCTGATGTTTCCTTTCTGTATTTTTACTGACCAGTTAATTTGTTGCTCAGGCATGAGTTGCCCTAGAAGATGCGTTCACTACTATTACTACTATTCCTCATGGCTTATCTCAACTCTAAGAACAGGCAGAAAATGTGAACAGCAAAAAAACTGTTCATGTTGGGATGGCATTTTTTCATTTGTCTTAGTGATAATATATTGGTGGTATTTTTTTGAATCAGCAGAAAGGAAGGTTTCAAAATGGCATGCAAAGCATCATGGGCAAAATTCTAATGCTAAAATTTAAGTGTTCTTTTCTAGTTCAGATCTTAGTAAGAAGTGTGTGAAACACTGCAAAAGGGGTCAGTCAGCTGGACTTGAGGAACCCTGGAGTTACACTGCATGTACTATTTGGAATGGTGTCACTTGTGTCTTGGACATCCTGCGTCTAGCATGCTGTAAGGTGTAACTGTCCTGAGTTGCTTTTACTGTAGTGATCCAGATAATCTTTCTGCTCTTCTTTCAAAGAATGCAGGGCCATGTCTTTCTATCAAAATGAAAAAAAGTGACAGCTTTTGCTCTGCTGTCATTTCATAAATGAAATGAGAAAGTTGATGCTCTTCAAAAAATATGGCAATTCTCTACTGCTAAGCAGCCTGTCAACAGAATTGTCTTTTGCTGTCTACCTGTAGGAATGTTTATCGAAGTGGCTCATTTAAACCACATGCATGTTTTCCTTGTTGTTAAATCCCAATGCTTTCAGGTTAAAACATGGCCATTGAGAATAACTGGGCTAAAATAACACATTTTCTTTTTTTAAAATACCAGTGTTTTTGAAATCTTTATCCTTGCAAGAGATTACGTTCCTTACATATTTTGTATAGGCTAGGAGGTAAGTTCACATGTAATGTTTTAATTTACTGTAGTTCTCTATTCACTATTCAATGTAAACTTCAAAAACTGCATCTCCCAATTCTTCCTGTTTGTCTCAGCGATGTACTGGCCAGCTTTAGCCCTGCAAATTGTACAGAAGTTTTAATAATGTAAATCTCAAGTCTTGTGCTCGTTTCTAAACAAAGGGCTTCGATGGTGGAAACAGATACTCAATGGATACAGAATGTTCATGTCTCTGACTTAGATTCTTAGTAAAAATCTTCTTATTTTTTAAAATTTTTTTCAAGGAAAGTAGTAATGGGTATTAAACTACTCATACACAAACAAGTTATGGTTGTAAAAGTACTCTTCTGTTCCTGCCAACCTGGGTTAGGTGAAGCAAATCAGCAGTGTTTAGGGTCTGGTTGAAGATTCTCTGCTGTAATGTAAAGTGGACCAGATGACAGAAATCAAAGCCATACAGGTTTGGAGAATAAAAGTTGTTAAGCACATCTGAAAAATGTTTTCTTAGTATCTAAGTCACTTGTGAGGAAAGCATTTGTAGAATCCTTAACAAGGGCTAGTGGTGGTCTGTTACGTACGGGGTTCTCTGGTGACTAAGCTCCATCCATTGGCAAGATCAAATGAATGGGTAAAGTTATTTTTTCATTTCATCCAAATGACCTGTGCATTATGACCCTGTGAGCAAGCATCTGAGAATAAATACACTCAATATTAGTGAAAGTATATGAACCTGGCTATTTGTGCACACACATGTAGACATGAATGTTGTTTATTAGATTTTTCTATTAGCTTAAATAATGTGGACTGCTCGGCTCTATGCCAAACAGTTGTCATTCCAGTGACACTAAAATAATTGTTCTATCACTGAATTTGGCTTGAAACACAGTTTTGACAAAGATGAAAGGATGTTTTGGTGGGAAGCAATGGTGCTATCCTAGTTACCTTAATTAAACTTGAAATATCTACAGATCAGTTCAAATTGCTGTGGAACGGAGTTTTTACAGCTGTCTGTCAGTGACTTTCAGTAGTAATGGTTCTTACTGTGTCAGATGCAGAGAACAGGTCCAAAACAGCACTTCCATATCTAAAAGTGCAATCGTCCTATTTTGTTACTGCAGGAGTAATAAAGGAGATGAAAAGTGAAGAAAAACACTTAGTTTTACATGCTGCTGTGTGACTAGAATTGCCACCATGTGAACTTGCGGAGAAGAGCAGAAAGCACAATTCATGCGCAGAATGACAAGAACAAATTTTAGGCTAACTTTGTCAGTTGTTAATTCACTAATGCTGATTCTGAAATTGCTCTGATCCGCTCTGTGACAATGTATATTAAGTTTCCCATTGAAGTTTATTATGCAGCACTAACTGCCTATCGCTCCTAATCTCCGGCATTGACAACGTGACAGTGGAAGAGTGGAGACAAATGCAAAATGTCTGACTATTCCCTCGGCCCGGAGAGGCTGCCAGTAAGGCGGGTTTGCTGTCTGTCACTGTTGCTGGTTGCTGACAAGGGAATAACTATGGTTTGTGTTATGCATCTGGACCTTGCCAGATCATCCATTCTGTGTATCTCATCAAAGCAGTAAAAGATGTTACGCTTCTGCACGAGGAAATCAGGTGCTCTGCTTATGGTTAGAGGTCTATACTGAGTTTTATGTGTACATCTTGGGGGGTTTTCTTGGTTTTGGTTTGGTTTGGGTTTTTTTTTTTGTATTGTGGCTTGCTCTCTGAAGAACTTTCTAGTCGGGAGTACTTCGGAAGCTCCAGTAGCTTCCTCTGGTTTTGGATTATAAATGCCAGTGTCCGGTATCACTACAGACCATTATCAAACCAGGAGCGTCATGTGTTTTCATTGTCTGCAACAGCTTGCTCTATATTGTGGTGGTCTCTTGCATTTCTGACCTGATGTCATGTATGTCTATTCTGAGTTTATTGGGGGGGCAGGCGGCACGGGGGCAGCCAGATGGACGGATGACAGACACGAGGGATGGGACTTCTGCTCACCTGGGGACAACTGAAATAAAAGAACTGTGATTAGGGGGGGGAGTCTCAGGTTTAACAGTTTCTGTAAAACATTCGTGCTGCTGCAGTTCTCCGTATTCAGGAGTGTGTTACTTTTCTCAGCATGACAAAATTTGCTGAGCGTTGTTGCTAAGGATGTGATAGCAGGCAAGAGCTCTTAGGATAAGTAAAGGCTGGGGAGGGGGGAGTTGGACAGATACACAAACTGCTGGGATTGCTTTAGCTTTACTCACATTATTTGAATAGACTTGAAAAACTTGCATAACACCTGAAAATAAGTCCTCTTCAATACAGTTGAACACTATTTACCTCTCTGTGTGCACAATGTGTCTATTGCAGCAAATCGTTCCCTCTAGAGAAACCTGCAATTCACCACTTGTTATCCTAGTGCTAACTAGTGCCATGTTCTAAGAGTCCTTTTTATTGACTTTAATAGCAATTAGCTAGACAACTGAAAAAATAGATTCCTAAGGAAATAAATAGTAGTCTATTAGTGACTACTGATATTATCTTTTTTCTTGGGTGTTGAGTGCCTATTCAATTTTCTTTAAAAATAATTGAACAAAAACCCCTGTTACTTAAATAGTCAGCTAATGTACCTTGTCTTTACAGTATTCTGCAGCACTTGTCCATTTTATACAAAAGTTGCTGAGTATGGTAGATATGATAGGCTGTGAAAACACTATATATAAATTTCAGCCTGTTAAGATGTTAAAAACAAGCGATGTCTTCCCAGAGAAACTACCACCTACTTCTACCCTTTCAACTTTCGGGCTTAGAATTTGGGGGAAGATCGAAGTGAGAAACAGGCTGTAGAATATAAGGAAAATGAGATCCGGCATTCAGTTTGGTAGGTGCTTTTGTATCTTGGCATTGGATAACTTACCATTACTTGTCATTGGATTACTGGATTGGATTGGCAGTGGAGATACTTAATCAAACCTATAGCACGCACTTAAAAATAAGTCTACATAAATTTAACAGTATTGCCAAAGACTCTTAAGTGATTTTGAAGTAATCTTGCCAGAGTGGAAACCTGGCATTGAAAATTCTTCTTTGCAGAAAGAAGATGACAAGAAACTTCTTTGCTAGAAGTATTCATAATACAGAGCTTGATCATGAACTTCCAATATAGATGATGTAACAGTGAAGCTGGATGCAGTGATTTCCTTCCTAATTATACTTACTTTTGTCCTTACGGAATTAATGACCAAATATTTCAAGTTTACCACATTGCAGAATAAAAAGGTAAGGTAGAATTAACTAAATTGGCAATAAAGGAATGTACATATTTGATTACTGAAGTAGATGTTGGTAAAGCAGTACCTCAGGGAAGTCAGCTTAGTGACCAGGAAATAGTTGCCTTAATTTTAAGGTTTGTATTAACTGTTTTCTGCTTATCTTGGCTAAAAGCTGTGGAAAGGCGCAAGATGTATGTAGATGCAAACCTTACTATGTAGTATATAATGCTATGAAATTAGCTACATAACTGATAACCTGCTGCCCCTGTAGAACAGTTGGAGCCTGTGCCAGAAGGAAGAGTTGCAGCCCTCTTCCCTGAACTTCGCTGGCAGCTGCCCTGGTGCTGCCAGCATCAGCACCACTTTTTTTTATTTCTACCAGCAACACACTGAAGTTACTTCTAGCACTTCAGATGTCTGCTGAGACTGCAGGCATGATGAGAGCAGGCTTATATGTCTTTGACTTTTTAATTTAAAAAAAAAAAAAAAACAAACATTTTCATGTTTCCAGGCAGTCTTGAAAAGGTAATTCAGACATAAACTGTTGCAGTAATATCTACACAGCTATGTCAGTCTCCCCAACATAAGAAAGCTTACTTATCTGATCTGGTCTTCCTAGTCCTACATCCTTATGTGGTACTCTGCTAGTAAAGAAGCCTGTGGGTTTTGTTTATTTTCAAGAGACTAGAAACTTTTGTTCTCTGGTTTGGTGGCATACAAATGTAATTCCCATTGTTTAATGGGCATGGATGGCACAGAGTTGTGGCCTGTGATAGTAACAGCTGCCCAGTCTTAAACCATGCCAGTAAGCGAGGAAAGCAGTTCCTCACAAAATAAGCTGAAAATTATCACAAAGCAGAAGAGCCCATAAATACGGCTGGTGCTGCTGCAGTGTTCTATTTAACACCACCCTCAAACCTCCCCACCCTCACCCCCCCCCCCCCAAAAAAAACCAAACCAAAACAAAAAAAACCAAACAAACAAAAAAACCCCACAAAAAACCAAACCAACAACAACACAAACCGCCACCACTAGCAAAACTTGCTGATGATGTGTTTTTTGACAAATTTCTGTACAGGATGCAAAGATTTCTAGTCCCCAGTGAATGTGAGGGAGACTAGCATCAGTCTATCAGCAAGGAGTTTGGACTTTGCCTCTTTACAGCATGAGAATAGGTGGTGAGCAAGCACGGAGGTATGACTTCATGCTTCCTTATTACATTTTATTTAAATTAACAGCAAGCACTGCTCTGACATACCCATAACTCTTGTCATGTTTTTTGTTTTGATTGGATAGTTAGAAGTTTGCTGATGACCTTGCTACTCTGGTCTGTAGGCAGTAGCTTTTTAAAGTATAGCAGTGGCAGTTAGCGAGATCTGAGGCCAACACACTTTGTACTACTTTGTGTGCGGATTTCAAAGCACTTAACAATTCTGAAGGAATTAAGTGCCTCTCTTGCTTTCTAGGTGTGATCCTATTTTTTTTAATATGAAAAATGCAAAGCAACTATCTCTGACTTCTTAGGGATGAAGCCATATATAGAGAATACACCATGCTCCCATGCAAAAATACCTGCGTGGTATTGTGTTTAGGCCAAAATGCGACAGAAATGGAAATAAGAGGAGTGTAAGTTCTTGTTGTGTACGTTGGTGCTCTGTTTCAATCCTCTTTTAAGAGAAAAAGGAATTGTTCTAGCATGGGCAACTAGTTCTACAGTGGCAGAAGCTGTCAGGGAGGACAACTCTGAAAACCCCTCAAGGAAACAGAAAATTGATCTGGATGTAAATAAGTAAAGCTTACTGGAATTAACCTTCAGATGTAAAACCTAGCAAACTAATCTACCTATCCAGTGTATCCTGTAAGTCTGCTTTTGTGTATATACGCAGACACACCTGCCTCCACTGTAAAGTCAGCTTTGCTGATAGCAATGGAGGTGTGTTTCCATGCATAAGTCTTGCTCACCTCCGTAGGATCCATTGGACGGTCTGCGTTGGTCAGAATGCATATCTGCAACAGAAGTTGGTAAGCTTTGATCTTTTACTGGATTTTCACAGAAATTAGGAATAGTTTTACCATATGGTCCTGAGCGTTGTTTATCATGTCATAATAATGCGCGTGTAATTGGGCTGCTCCTGGTAAAGAACAAAAACAAAGGTAATCGCCTGTCTTTGGAACAAAAGCATCTCTTAAAATAAGAGGCTTGCTTTTTCTTACCATGAAAGAAAGAATATATAATTAAAAATATTTCAATTAAAAGTGAGATCAGCCATTTGTGTTAGATTCCCTTTGTCAGGCAAAGGCTTCTCCTGTGCAATGAGAGCTCTCCAGCAGAGCTCCTATGCAGTGCAAGTGTCACGGAGATCTGTTAATACAAAGTCATGCTTAACTTCCGACAGCCTCTTATCAACCCTTTCGATTTATCGGGCTTGTTGCTGGCAAGTGTTACTGGTTCTTCTGCAGCCTGAACAGTTGCAGCAGTCTTTTTATGAGCTTGCATGTGTGTGAAAATAACAGCCGGGCACTAGGGGGAGAGTCTTGCCTGAGAAACGGCAAACTGCTTTCCAGCAGGGGAGGTGTCGCGCAAGGCGGTATGTTTATACCGGGTTCCAAAGGGTGCTCCTTAAATGCTGCGTTCCTTCCTTGCTTTATTCATTCTCCAGAAGTTTTCACATCAGGCTATAGCAGTGTCGAATAAATATTCAGACTTACTAACAAACAGCGCGTTGTGTAACTGATGTTTTCAAATGCATATGGCCGTTGTTAGAATGCTGCAGTCCTGCCCAAATTTGCATTCTCTAAGCCTCGGGAATCTGTTAGAGGCTGGTGTCAAGCACTGACCAGCCAAGCCTGGGGCTTACCTGTAAGGACAGCTGTGCACAACTGGGTACAGCTGGGCACCACCCTGCACTTCTGCAGAGATCCGAGTTCCTAAAGCTCATGTCTGCAGACAGCTGTACTTTGCACAGATATGGACGCAAATTCATGCTTCAGAGCACTGAGCTCCAGATAATTGCTCTTCTGTTTTATAAGAAAAATTACATAAATACAGAACTTCAAATGTCTTAGCTGTGATTTAAAACTAGCATCGTAGTTCCTAAGCAAGAAGCGTGTTGTTATAAAAGGTAGCTAAGAGGAAGATATCCGTAGTATTAATTTAGTCATCAAAAAGCCTAGCTTGGCCTTCACTTGTGTGGCATTAGGGAGCCCAGAGCTGCTTGTACAGCTGAAGGTTGTCCACGGTCGCTTTAGTTGTAAAGGACAGTTGCACTGGCAGAAGTGGTCCTTTATCATGTTCCTTCCGCAAGGGGGGTTGGCTTAATTTTTTGCTGCCTCTTTCAGAAAACAGTGGTTGCTTGAAGGCTGCTTTTGTGGTTACAAAACAGATGTTCTTATTTAGTCAGCTATGAAAGCAAAGGAAGAGGCAGTGGAATAGGAATCTAAAATTAACTGTGGTGATTGCGTTTGTGCCATCTCACTCAGCTTCGGCACAGTGTTTTCCGCCTTTGTCATTTATCCGGGACTCTGGGTTTTCTTTACGGACTGATAAACTGACGGGGGAAATGCCCGAATGATGCTCTAATGTAATTTACCCAGCAAGAGATTATGAACTTTTATAGGCTTTTGTAGTCTGCAGTTAATTCATTTTTCCTGTTCTCTTTGCATGAACTGTTATCTCTTCTGAACAAAACTGCAAACAAGCCTTAGGAAAGAATTCAGTGTAGAACAGAGTAATTTCCTAAAGAACAGACTATGTAAACTGTACTGCTAGGTTGTTTTTTTTACTGTCTTAAATGTTTTTTCAGAACAATATGATGTCTGTATGACAATACAACTTTTTTTATAGTCTAAATGGTGTAATCTGGATCAAATTCTAAAATAGAAGAATTTTTTTGTTTTGCAAAATTGTTTTTCTTTCAGGAGAAGATGACCTTTGATGTTTGTGCCATGGGAATACGTTCTGTAAAATTATTTTGTTTGTTCTACAGAAATAAAGATGTTCTTGATAAGGTCCCCACTGTAGAGCTGTGATCAAATATAAGCATTTTAGAGGAGTAGTTGAAATGTAATTTCAGCTACCTGGAACATCAGTTACAAAACTCATGTTTAGACAGTTGGGTAATTATTTATGAATATGGAGCTAAGAAAATACAGTTGTTTTTGAAGGCCTTCTCAGCATTTGAGACCTTAGTATTTTAATAGATGATTTTAAGCCCTTTTTAACTCTTCATTTTTTAAATTGTCTTAAGAAAATAGTGATTTGGAGTATAGATAACAATTTTTCTATTAACAAAATAAAAGTTAAATCTTGAATGTTCTGTAAATACCTTCATGTAGCCTCATAGGCATTGAAAAAGTCTACACGTAACTTTAATTTTAATAATGTCATTTTTCTGAAGACAGAATGTTTCAATCCAAGAAGATCAAAGATTTATTTATCTGTAGTAACTATTTTCTGTCAAAATGTGCTAATCTTGAGTGATGAGATCAGGTAATGTTCCTTGCAGCAATCACAGCTGAGTAAGAAATCACTTTCTGTTAAGCAAAAAATTGACATTCCAAAAATATTTCTGCTCTTGACTAGAATGAACAGATATTTTAAGCGTTTAGTGAGGCAATGAAATTCAGGGATCCATCTGTGCATCATTTTATTCTTAGCGAATGTTAAGTTCTAAAAATATTTGGAAAAGGATGCTGAGGTTCTGGTGCAGAGTTATGTAAGGATAAATATAACTATGGAGAATAGTGTTTGCTTATGGTATGTGCAGAATTAGAGAATTTTATTCCCCTATGTTTATGGGCATGGTGTTGGCTAACTAGTTTTGTCAGTATGTTTACTTTGCATTAGGAACAGCCATATTGTGACCAGTGACTACGTAGAAAGAGATAACCGAAAGAAGGTGTCTTAAGTAATTTTTGTCATTCTGTATGTCTTGGTAAATAACGAGCATATACAAGGTCAGTCTTCCTAGTAAAACTACTAATTTGTGGCCAAGTTTTCTTATGCGAATCACTTTACATGTAAGTAAAGGTGATTAAGTAGAAGAAAACAATAATTCCACTATAGAGACGCTTTTTGAGAACCTTCTAAATATTATGAGACCTCTTTTAAATGTATGTGTATTTGGAAAATAAATGACTGAGGGAGACTTATACTAATCATCAAGTATCTGCGGGTGCTAAACTTGTAGCTAACTATGACTAGTTTGGGGATGAGAGTCATGCCATGACCAGTAAGATTTTTCTGCATCTTTGAACTTCCTTCCTTGCATGCTCTGCAGTGTTGCCACTTGGCCATTTAGCCATTTTGGAACCATCTTTCCCTGTAGTCATTCCCTTTTATCCTTTTTTGTCTATGTTTTTTTGCCTGTTTGCCCACTAGTGTGTGGTCTGCTTAATCATACTGTTGTTGAAACTCAAATTAGCACCAGCCTGTTGCCACTTGGCAGCTGCATCCAGGTGTATGTCACTGAAACCTCATGATTATAGACTGTATAAAAAGCTGCTGTGTGGGGTTTTTTTTAAATAGATAAAGAATTCCTGGACATTGAGGAGTGATAGGGACCTAAACAGATTCTTATTCTTTTAAGAAATTTCTCTCTGTAGAATAAGTGCAAGCTTCGTGGCCACTATGAGCAATCTCATTGTTACAATATCAGCTTTTACCAAGCGATAAATGACTGCTTTTTCCTCCCTACAATTTTTATAGGAAATATTATACCTCACATAGTGCTGAACTTTTTTTAATGTTCATGCATCTTTGAAATTGTCAGGGATTTTCCAGCTTTTCCCACACAAAATTTAATATGTGTAAATCTGGGCTTGTTTAGACTTTAACGTTTTGGTCCATTGCAAAAAGTGAGAAGTTTTGGTGCACTTTAAAGACTTCCCCCCTCCCCCCCCATCTACATTTCCAGTGTGTGTTTAATGATATTGCTGTACTTGAGTACAGTGTTTTTGCTCATGTCTCCCCCTGGAACTTTTGCTGGTTCATATTATACTAAACTGTTCTAGAAACAGTTTCTATACCAGACAGTGAGAGGATATTATGCATATTCTTTAACTTTTGGGGCAGATTGAATGAATGCAGTGCCTAGCCTATAAGAAGATCTCAGAAGAGCATAAAAATGAGAGATCTCCAAATAGTCTGACTGTCACATGTAGTAGCTGCTCAGGGTTTTCTTTTTCAGTGTTAGTTCAAATACACTTCAAGAAATGTTTTCAGTGTATTTGGGAAAGGAAAAGCATGTTGAAAAGAGGTAGAGCAAAAGCGTATCTTGTACAGTCATAACTCTTCTGAAACAGTAGTGCTGCTCAACTGTGGTGTAGCTGAATGCATAGCTAATTTAGTTACATGCGGAAATGAAACTGTTAATTTTCAGTCCCAGTGATAAGAGTCACAAAACATACCTTTAATCTACATCTGAAAAAAAATTTTTCTAGTCCACATCGTTTGTGATTCTAATATATAAATGATGTTTTCCTTTCAGAAGGCAAATTACCATGGTAAGAAAAAGTTGCACTGTGGGTATGCGGCTGTGTCCATCAGGCCTCATGAAATGACTTGCTTTTCTTCACTCTTTTTGTACTTCAATATGGCATAAGAAAACCTCCCTGCTATGCTGTATGTTGCCATCAGACTACCTTCCGAAGGTCTCAGCAGGAAACACTCATGATTCACCGAGTTGAACATGAGCTAGCAGTGTGCCCTTGCAGCAAAGGTGGCTGTAATCGTCTCCTGGGCTGTGTTAGGCAAACTGTTGCCAGCTGGTCAAGAAGGGGATCCTTCTGCTCTGCTGAGCACTGGTGAGGCCACACCTGGAGGGCTGTGTCCAGTTCTGGGCTCCTCAGTACGAGAGAGACATGGACATATTGGACAGAGTCAAGATGGTGAAGGGCCTAGGGCGTCTCTCCCATAAGGAAAGGCTGAGAGAGCTGGGACTGTTTAGCCTGGAGAAGAGAAGGATCAGAGGGATCTTTTATATATTTATTTATTTATAAACAAGCTACCAGAAGGGCAGGGTGCAAAGGAGATGGAAACAGGCTCTTTTCAGTGGTGCCTGGTGGCATGATAAGAGAGGCAGTGGGCACAAAATGAAATGCAGGAGGTTCCCTCTGAACATCACAAAACACTTTACTGTGAGATTGCCCAGGGAGGTTGTGGACTCTCCATCATTAGAGGTATTCAAGAGCCATCTGGATGTGGTTGTGGTCAGCTAGCTCTAGGTGGCCCTGCCTGAGCAGGGGGGTTGGACAAGGTGACCTCTGGAGGTCCCTTCCAACCTCAGCCATCCTATGATTCTTCTGGCCACATAGCATGACATTCATGCTAGCTCCAGTGAAGCTGCTCCCTCATTTTTAAGAGTCTGTGTGAGTTTTAATCTATGGACTACTATGGCCTGCTAACTTAGGGAGAATCTGATTGTGTCCAAAGGAGCGTGGTGACAAAAATACTGTACTTCATAGAGGCTCTTTCCTTCTGTAAGATACCAAGGTGGCTTAAAAATTGGTTAAGGAAATAGGTGAGGTGCTGTTATTCCTACTCTGGCCTGTTGTTTGTGGAAGAAGATTGGAAGTAAATAAACATAACGGCTAGTTCTAGCTCAAAATCCCTGTTAGTGGGTTACACGTTTTTGCTGTTAATTGAACAAAATGTACTTGTAGCTGTCCATAGCTCTACTTTAACCTAAATTGTTTATATTCAGTGAGGCTTCCTGAATTAAATGGCTGCAAAGTTGCCACAGGGTAGTGTGGATGTTGCTGGTGGTGCTTTTACTGTGTAATGTGATCTTATCATGTAATACTTTGAAATTTTCACTCTGCAGACATTAATGCTGTAAAGCTTTTCTTATTTACACGGTAATTGTCTGTCATCTTTAGCAGGTAAATTAACTCAATTGTATTTGGTGTCTAGTGTCAAGAGGTATTAAAAACTCTTAATACTAGAAGTGATCTGGAATTTGCAGCGGTGGTAGCACTCTGCTGCCTAGGCAGTTGCTTTCAGCTGGATGATGCTGCAGCTCCCTCTGTCTGGGGAATCGCTGTGCTTGGTGCCTGCACGCAGCAAGGGCACTGTGACACATTCCTGCGCTGGCGGGGCAGGCACAAATAGGACACCATGGATCATGCAGGTCTTCAGCTGTTCCGGTCCGTGTAACTTCAGGGTTGAAGCTGTGGCTGTATTTCCTTCGGTATGTGTGTTCCATTGTTCCTTTTCACACCTGAATAGTTTCTCACTGAACCTTCCCATGAAGGTTTCATGTTTGACAATAAAATCAGTTCGTACCACCCAATGAAACTTGGCATACCTTTGAAAATAGAATGAGGGGAATGGAGGAGGTAACACAGGTTCTTACTAGAATCTCCTTTTTTTCCACAGTTAAATATTTACAGCCCGTGTTTTATTGCTTTAGAGAGAATTCAACAGAAAAAGATTAGAGAATTGAGACTTAAGAGGTTTTTTTGTTGTAGAACTTCTGAGATTCAGCACATGACAGAAAAGGTGTTTTTAGCTTCTAGAATATTGCAATCCATGCTTTATTTACAAAGTGTCCCTGGCAGGGACACTAATTCTCACTTTGCTTGCAGTGCAAAAGCTGCAAGGCCAGCTGTTTTAAATGATGCTAAAGCAGCCTTTTTATACATGGGTCTCTAGAGGAGAAACTTTCCCCGATTGTATACAGTTAAGATTTACCTCACCTTTTCAGTTTTTGTGTGGGATCGTTAATTGTGGACTGTTTGGCTTCAAGTGATGACTGAAGTTAGATTTTATTTGCAACTCTTTAAGAAATAGTTCTCATGCTGATTTGGCAAATGAATTGCACTTTCATTTTAACTGTCACTCCAGCGCTTACGAGGAAAGCTGTTTGCCACCTTACAGCTAATGAATGTCATAGACGTTTGTATCTAGCTGTCACAGACATTTGTTTCTAGCCATCATAGACTCATTAGTCCATTCAAATGACAGGTCCTTTCTAACATGTAATAGGCTGCCCACTGTGTTTGACTGTTCAATAATTGTTAATGTGATCCTCTGTTGAAGCAGAGGACTCCAGCTAGTAATTTGAAATGCATGCATGCATACTGTTAATCCAGCCTTGGTGTACTTATGTAGATTTTACACCAGTCTTAACATGATGTGTAAGGAGTCATGATCTCCAGTAAAAAAAGGAGAATCAGCCTTTGGATTTTTCCTGACAACAGAAAGATCACAGGAGGGTCTTGTTATGGACATAACCCAGACACTGGAATGCTATCAGGAGCAAATACAATAGAGACTAGAAGTAATAGTAATGTCAGCATAATAATTAAGTCAAAATAATGCTTTACTGGCTGGACATCATCCCCCCCCATGCCCCCCCCCAAAAAAACCCAAACAAACCAAACCAAACCAAACATCATACTTCTACATTTTCCAGCCTCAGGTTTCTAACAGGTGCCTAAAACCTACAGCTGACACCAGCTTTACTTTGCTCAGAGATCACAACTTAAGAGAACAAAGCCTACTGTGGACCTGGAATATACCTTAGGAACAGGTGAAACAATAGCTGTATCACCTGAATTTAGTAACTTTTCAGTTTTCTGGCTTCTACTTAGAGTTTTTTAAAATCTACTCTTAATTTGACATTGTGGTTGGTGAAATTTTTAGCATTTTAACTACAGACTTTTTGGAAATGCCAAGAATGAGCTACACTTACTTTCTACAATATCAGACAAACAGCACTTATTTTGTGCCATTTAAAATGAAGTCTAATCTCTTATGTCTGAGTTCTCCTTAGTCTTTTAGGCACTCCTCTGAAATAGCCGTGCAGTTCAGGCAGCATGGGAACATCCGTGCTTTTAATGTCCTCCACTGACTTTGGGATCACTTGCTCCATCTTTCTAGCTACTAAAGGGGGATTTTCTGTCCTTACTGCACATGAGGAAACGGAACTTACTGCTGCCTCTGTCACCGAAAGAGTTAAAGACAAGGACAGTGAAGGCAACAGACCTTAAAATGCTAGACTGACTTAGATGAGAAGATGTATTGATTAACAGCTAGCTCTGGGTAAATAAGTGGGGGACCCTGCCGGACTAGTTTTTCTCCTTTTTATCTTATACTGCTTGTATAAAATAAGCAATTCTGAAATCCCTTGTTATGGGCGCATATGGCAAGAGCTGTGTAATTAAGCAGTTATGCCTGGATAGAGATTGCTGATGAGACGAATGATAGATGACTGCAAAGAAGTCACTGCCTAATAATCCATGCTGTTGCCTAAGTCCTTGTGTTGCACTCTCTGGTGTGAGGCTGGGAAGCGCGCTGAGCGCTGGCATGCGTGGCCCCACCTCGCGGCAGTTCTCCGGCGCTCTGCTCGTCTGATCTGCCAGCTCCTGCACTTTGCATTGTGGTGGAAACTGGCTACTCCCTGCTGAGTGTTATGGGAAAGAACAATTAATATTTAAAATTTAAGTAGTTCGGTGTAAGATAGCATGGGAGGAAAAAACCTAACTATAAATGACTATGGACACTTCAAAATACCTTTTAACATAAATCAATGGCTAAGCTCTTCTATTGTTTTTGGGGTTTTGGTTTTGGTTTTTTTTAGCATTGCTTCAAAAGGGTTTCAAAGACTGTTTTTTGCGGAATCTTACCCTGCTAGTGCATCTGTCCTTCCACAGGGAATTATGAAAATAGCAAATCATAATGCAACTTGTGGCATAGACTTCTGTTTTCTTAAGTGCCATTTGATATGTATAGGAATGTCAGCAATTGACTCTCAGAAGGATAATCTACTTCATTACCAAATGTAAAAATTATGAACAGAAAATAGATTAAACTGCCTATCAAGAGACTCTAATATCCAGCAGTCTATGCAGAGCCCATTAACACTGCAAACCTGCCACCTCTATGCACTCTGCTGTATGTGAAGGGCATATAGGGAAACAGACCTCAATAATCAAGTCCAGCAAATCTACTGCAGTTTGTTTGCAGTAGTAATTAATTTGGTTTTAAGTCCCTCATTAGAGTATCTTTGGATACACCCTTTCCTTTGGAGATGATCAAAAGACTACTTTCTTTGTTGGCAACTTTCCCACGTGTGAAGAAGAGTTCATGGTAGGTCCTGAACTTGGGTTGAGGAGGACTGGAATGGCTGTGCTGTACTGAAATGAGATTACTCTCTGATGCTGTCCAAGAAGATTTGTTAAAACAGCTTATACATTTTGGTAAACTGTGGCTTCTGTATACATCTTCATCAGGCAGTGTACTTTTTCTGTAAACAAGCTGCTATCTACGGTTTTTCACAGACTAAATATAATTAGAAATATTTCAAATTAAGAAGGGATGATTTGTTAGGTGCTATAGTAAGATCAGTTCCTAGGATATTAAAAATTATGTTTTGTAGTGTGTTTTGCTTAATGGCAGCCAAAATCTTTAGTACAGGGTTGAGTTTGCTCAGTGGAATCTCCCACGCTTCTCTAATACCAGGGTCTTCTCAAAACCCAGGAAATGGGGAGTTGAGAGGCATTCCAATACAATTCCAATATATATGGCCTTGGTCCACTGTATTAACTGCCTTTTTTTACCATATTCAGTCCCATTCCTTATGGGGGAAAGGAGTATCGTGAGTTTTGTGGGCTTTTTCCGTTCCAGGGTTTAAATTTCCAGGCTTGTTTTCAAACTCCCCAGGACCACCTTTCCCAGCTCCCTTGAATGTCAGCTCCCAGTGACATGATCTCAGGCCCTGACAGAGAGACAGGTTCTTGTGTGTTTGAGTCCTGAGATGAAGGCTGCAGATATGCTCTGGATCTGCATTAGCTTCGTAATTCTTACTACTCCTCATAACAGCTCTAATCTTTCTCCTCTGTTCCTTCCTGGCCCCTTGTAGTCTTTCCCTAAATAACTAAGATAATGATCAATCAATCTCCTGTTACAGAGTGGAGATCTACCACTTCAGGGAACCTGTTCCAGTGTTTGACTACCCTCATAGTAAAAATAAATAATAATAATAAAAAGGTCATATACTATTTTGTTGACTAATAATACATACTCTGAATACTCACTTTACCCTCTTCTAAAGCAAAATGATCTTCATTCCTTCAAAGCTGTTATCTTCAGTTACAGAATTTACTCTTGCACAGAAATCTCTGCCTTTAGTGCTGCCTATGCTATGCTAATTACTATTAGTCCTTAATACTTGTAATGCCCTAAGCCTTGGAAAGAGAATCACAGCAGGTGAGGGAGTGGAAGCTGTCAGGCCAGGGGCCCAGTAATGTAAAATATGTGCTACCAATCCTATCGTTTTATGTTGTGAATCAAAGGATAAAGTCCTGGTTTTTGTTGGATTATAAACTGTTATTTTTATTCATATGGGATAGAAAAAAAAAATCAAAGAAAAAAACATTGTGTAGTTTATGAAATTTGTTCATACTAATGACACTTCTATCCATATCTGTAATATTGCTATTAAAAGGGACTTAATTAAATAAAATGCTTTGTGATTTATTGAAATAGCCTGTAATAGCTCAATGTGCTTTTATAGCTTCCTCTTGAAATTCCAAAACCACATTGTGCTAATGTAGCTAATGGAAAGTCCATCATTACACTACCTGTCTGTGATTTGCAAGGCCTATTAAGCCTATTTATCATTCAGCTGATAAGGAACAGAGAAGAAAGAATGAGGTTAGAATAATTTTCATAGAGGAAAATATTTTTTCAAAAGTATTGAATTCCCTAAATCAAAGTTAGTAATGCATAGGCTCCGAGCGTTGTTCTTCCTTTTTCAATCAAAAAGGCAGCAATTTAATTTGATGCTTAGATCTTTAGAAATACTTGTGTGTTAGACAAGTGCATTAGCTAAAATTTTCTCTTTATTAAATCAAAAAGACTGCCATTTCATTTGATTTGGGGGGGGGGGGGGGCGGGATATTGAAGGGAAAAAAAGGTAGGGTTCCCCTTCAACAGGAGAGAAGTTAGACAAAATCACCTCTTGGTCAGAATGAAAATAACTGATGTCTCTCAAAATGTCTGTCTTGTGTCGGCTGGTTTGTGTGAATGCCAGCATTTTTCCAGATACAGGAAGCTTACAGATCCTCCTATGTTATAAAAAGTAGCTTCACAGGGTAAAAACATAAAATGATTAAGAGGAGGCAATTTAAATTCTAGAAATGTTTTTTTAAATGTTACATATTTCAAGATGAAAAGGTCTTCAACTTTTTAGTTCAAATTTCTATCTAGAGATGACTTTAATGAACTTGAGTTCATTTTAGCCTTGCTGGCACTTTGTTCCCATACTTGAGTGGTGTTACCTACATGGAGAGCTAACAAAGCCTACACCAAATAACCGGGCTGCTGCCTCTGTGCTATGTTGAGTGAGTGTTGGTGAAGGTAGATTAGAACTGAAATATTTGGGCATATTGAAAAGGTTTTTGGTCACTGTATACAAGTAACCAGTCTGTGCTATGCTTTAAAGGTCTTTGCTGCAACTCAGCCAGTGATGCTAATGACAGCATGGTTTGGTGGCTCTGATACTGAGTTCCTGTTGTTCCACAGAGTCGTCTATTGGGGACTTTGTATGAAGTTTCTGCAACCTTTCCTAACATCTATAAAAAGCCAAAATGAAAACTTAATTGGCACTGCTGGTAACCAAAGGCACCAGTGCTCCTTGAGGCCATGAGATAAAACTGTAATTTCTCCGTGTAAATGTTTGAGCTGTAAGAGTGAGACAGTTGAGCTCTACCCATGTACCCAAAAAACTCTTTGATTTGACTTGTCTTTTGGGAAAAGTTCTTCTCATTAAATAGCATGAAGGTAGATAAGTTATCCATGTCAGGAAGACAGAATCAAGCTTTTATAGTACTATTTGCTTTAACTTTACTGCTGAGGAAAATGGTATTTTCTGATGTTCTTTTGTATGTTCAGAAAGGAAATGGTTTTGCAACAGGGATATGAAATGAGAGAAAATGACGAGAACTAAAATATCTTGTCAAATAGTCACTCAGCTTTGAAAAAAAAAAGTTTGAGTAGTGTTAAAAGAAATACAGGCTTAGAAAAGAACAAAAACTGAAAATATGCTTGAAGAAAACTGAGGAAAATAATATTAAAAACTGGAAAGGGTAAGTGGAAAAATCCTTGCATGAAAGAACTTTATTTGATCTGGCATAGAACTGTGCATCAATATGCGTGCAGCAGGGACAGTTCTTTTCTATTACTTTTAAATGTGAAGTACCATTTAATTTTTTTGTCTTGTTTTTAGGAATGTTGTGCACTATTAACAGTGTTAGATTAGGTTCTCATTTTGAAAGGAAAAAACCCCCAAGTAATTCTGCCTTCTTTTTGCTACACCTTCCAAAATTATCGCACCTAAGAGTAAAGAAAGGAATGGGAGGAAAAGTAGAACTGTTGAAATATAGGATTTTTCTTATTATAACTAAATACGTCCAAGTTTATAACTTCTGGTGAGCCCTGAGTGTTGTGGGGTTTTTTGTTTCTCAGAGTCTATCAGATAAAATTGCCCTGTGAAGGTCTGTAGAAAGATGTTTGTGATCTGTCTAGAATAAAACCCCTTGGAATGGAGCTTTAATATGCAGACTGGCAGAATCGCTACTATAGTATCGTTAGCTAAACTATAGCTTGAATACCTGCTGCAGCAACAAGCGTGCTGTTTTCTACTGTTCTCGTGTTGTGTATTTTCCTCATTTTATGGCTAGCTGAGCCATCTCAATTTGGATGAGAGTTAAAAGAACGGAGTTACTCGAACTTTGTGTAGATAGACAAAGAACAAAAGCAGTTAACAAGTATAAGCTGTAATATTTTCACTTGGATTCTTTTTGTCGTTTTGGCAGGGTGCATTGTGCTCTTGTTTTCCAGGCAGAACTAGCCAAGCGCTTTTCAGGAAATGAAGTAGGCAAGGTGAAGCATCTGCTAAACTAAAATAAAATAGTGGAAAACTTGTTCAGTCACAGTTCTCTAGTTCTTTAAATCCTAGCATTTTTTAAGAACAAGTTGGAATGTTCCCCTAGACTTTGATCAAAAAAGCAATTTTTAATGGGTTTCTGGAAAAAAAAAAATATCGTGGTAGATTCTTGAGAGTGCCCTGACAGACATCCTTCTCTTTGCAGTCTGATAATCAAAGGGAGTAGACTATGGGGCTTATCCAAGTCCTGAATTACATAGAGTAGACATCTATTTTGGATAAATTTTGGCTCTCCAGCAGTGCAACTCTAATGTAGATTTTAGTTTAATTTAGAGCTGCTTCTCCTCCAGGATAGCACCTGTGGCTTGTAAGCAGTTTTCACAAAGGTCTAGGCTATGTGCTAATTCTGTATTCATCTATCAACAATCAACTGAAAATATAAATATAAAAAATAGGTTTATTTATATATATATATATACACACACACATGCATAGCAGGAAAAAACCCCAAACAACTAGTAATATAACAGAGATAAGAAGCAATTGCAGAATGCTATATAATCACATTAAAAATGATGTATTGCTCCAGTAGCTTTATCTGGGAGAGGGAATGCATTCTCTTCTAGTTGCATAGATCACATTGGAAAGATGATTTAATAATTATGTTTCAGAGTGTGTTTATTCAGTCCTGTCTTATGTGAATAATATGCTGTTCTATCAGCTTCTACCTCTACATCAAAAGTAAAAATGTCCCTTATCTTTAATAGCAGCAGAACACTTACAGTAAATGCTTTTCTTAAAAACAAACAAAACCCCCCTAAAACTTAAGCATAGCCTCAACTCACAGAGAGCATGTAGGGCCTAATCTTCCTAGGACACTGACTGTAGTGATCCAAGGCAGCAGAATACCTGCGAATGTACTTCATTGGCAGTGTTTGCAAGTCCTATGTAAATCGAAGGCACTACTTTCAAAAAGGTATGTAATCCTCTCTAGTTGTTAATGCAAAACGTTACTAAAGAAAAAGAAGGGTTGATAAGTTCCAATAGCCTTCAGAACTCTGTATGAATGGCGAATGCTGTGAGAATTCATGTAGGGTAAGAAACATAAGCAGAATAGCAGATTTTTTTTTTCATTGTTTCTGAATTATTAAAGCTTACAAAGTTACTTCTCCAACCTCAGTAACGTTTCACCCTCATAATGGTTAGAGACTATGTGACATTACTAACACAGAATCACCACTGCTGAATAGTAGGGAGTGTTATCTTTAAAAGTTCAAGCATATATTCACCATAAGGCTCTTCAAGCATGTTCCTGCATATGCCCACTTCACGTGGTGCTGGAAGAGTCTCCTGAATGGCTTCAACTCCAAATGGAGCAAAATGAAAAAACAGAAGTATTTTCATATGCAACCATTTTGTGATATAGTATATCCAATGGAACTGTTCTTGCAAGCTCACTACAGTGTCTCTTAAGTAATGTGAGGGCATCATACATTTCACTAGTCTGAAGACTAAGACCAGGTTTACATCTTCTATGGAAGCAATGGGTGCATGTTCAGCACAACAATATATATTCTTTTGTCCTGGAGACATCCAGTTGCTTTGATTCATGGGAATTAACATCATTAGACGCCTAAAAAAAGCCCCTACTCAATTCAGTGCTGTGACTGGCCCCCACATCTTCCCTCCAACTTCAAGGAAGAAAGTTATGATCATGCATGTGACTGGTTAACTTTTATAAATTACCCAATGATTCTTTTACTTAAAATTGTTAATTAAGCCCCATATTGTCTATGTTGGTTGAGTAGGTTGCTGTAATTGTAAGGACAAATCACAGTAACATACACTTCCATGTGAAATATGTGCCTAGCACACGCCTGTCTTAGGCAGTAATTTGGTTGAATTGGGTAGTCGGAACCCTTTGACGCTACTAAAGCTAACGAACTAGTCATTAACAATGCACATCTCTACCCAAATGGATGAGAAGAATTGTTTCATTGTCCAATGTGAACAATTTATACATTTTCCCATAATAACAATTGCTTAAGTATTAACTTTCCTAAAACACTAGTGACTTCGTGATGTCCTCATCTCAGAGCAATTCTTTTTTTTCTACTTTTTTTTTAGGTTTCATTATATTAAACACTGTATTTGTAGAAGGACTGACTGAATTTTTAGCAAATTTTGAAAATGTTCTCATTTTAAAAAGCCAAAAAGAATACAGTACTGAGAGGATAAGTTGTACAATGATGTATTCGAGGACAATGTTTCTCACGTAGAAAATGATACTCATGTTTTATGTAATCTTCTGGGAATGTATATACAAATAAATGGCATGTATTAACAGAGAAGTAAGATTTCTCTCATCTTTGTCATCAAGGTGAAATGTAATTTGGGCAAAAAATGATTTGTGAGATTCCAGGATGCTGTTACACAGCTGCTGAAGCCTCAGTCTTATAAGTGTGTTGTTATCTGTGAAAATAAGACAGAATTTGGTCCTTGATCATAGACGAGTTTATCTCTAACTCTGCGATTGGCAAATATGCCTCATCTTCACTGCTATGTCATTCCATTCCAGATTCTTCAGGGATTGCAATGAATAGTTCTGTCCGTACTATATATTAAAGCAGCACTATAAGGTGTTGTGTTACCTTCTTTTACAGTAGCTATAAATTATTTGAGATTATATTCCAACTTTGAGTAAGCCTGCAACATCCAAGAGGTCTGTTTAGAGAACCTGTTTAAAAGGTACCTCTTCTACCAACAGTAAATGCACAATTCTGGAATTGTTCGCTAAACCGTTGTATTACTTCCTATTATATGTATGACAAACGGCAATTTGCACGCTGATTTCTCTCTGGCTTTGGCTACCTTTGCTCCTTCAGTGTAAGAGGTGTTTTGTCACTGCAAGAAATGTATCTGTGAAAACCAGAAGTCAGCCAAAAATGTTAACAAGTTTGCACCAATGTGCAAAGTCTCAGCCCAAGACTGCTCAGAAACAGTTACTGCGCCAGAAACCGTGTTCAGTCAGTAGTCTGATGGGGGACGGGGAGGGGGGATTAACCAGTTCTTAGATTTACATAAAATCTTCTGAACTACTGAGCGATAAATGGGCTTTTAGTGGGGGGGAAAAAAAATTAAAGGCCTTTACTAAATTTGTGTTCTCCTTAAGTGTTTATCCAACAGCTGTTCCCCTAAGGGACTCCCTTCTGAATTATTCAATTCCGCAATACAACGTATACTCCTACCCAGAGAATTGGAATATTCAGAAAGAAATTGAAATAAGAATCTTACTAAGTCTCATATTCTCTTAATGGAACAACTGCCTCCAAATTGTTCTTGGTATCTCAGGCCCCAGTGTCTTTTCAGCTGCATCGGTATAATGCTAAAGATGTGTATGAAATTGTACCAGTTTCAATGGGGGTAAATCTGGCCCTTTCGATCGCTGGTGGTGCCAGCAGGAGAAATGCTTATTGCTGCAGGGTGAAATAGAGGGCACCGAACAATCTGGCAAACTGTAAAAAGGCCCCTTGGGAAGAAATGCTTTAACAAGAGGGAGATTTAAAAAAAAAAAAAAAAAAAAAGTGTTAATTGTGCTAAAATACTGGATGAAGAGTAATCCTAGCTGTACTCAAGCTGACCTTGTTAATTTTGCTAGTTCTTAGAGAAAGAAGCACAAAGCCTTAATGAAACTTCTCACAAATTCCTTTGTTTGAAGGGCAGCAAGACAATCTGCTTAATTATTTTTGGCAGTTAAGATGAGTCTGCTTTTTAAAAGCTTGTCATAGTAACTAATACTCTGTTAGAGTAATTGCTTTTTCTGTACACCTCTCTATTTAATGGGTTTGTATTATTGTTTTTATTATAAACCCTGCAGGGAATTTTTCTCTCTGCCAAACCATTTTATATCCTTGGCTTACATTCTGCCTATATAGTTTTTGCCAGATTTTCCTGTACTAGTCTCTGATAACCACCACAATTTAAGAAGGATGTGTAAGGTACTTTTTGTATTTTTTAAATTATCACCAAAATTTTTTCCATTTTGAGAGATCAAGAAATGAAAAACAGAGGTTGGTGATTGAATAGAATTCTTCAGCATATTAAATAATTCTCATCTTGGCACTGCCAAAACCAAAGGGAGACTTTAACTCCACCTGTCGTCTTCACAGACCCCCGGCCACTGTGGCTAGGGATGCTGCCAGCACTGCTCCCCGGGCAGCCATGGCAAAGTACGCTGCTCATTAGGCACCGATGCTCCGCATTGATTTCCCCCCCGCCCCCTCAGCCAACAGTAAGCTGCTTTTGAAAAGATACAGGCAGTATTCCTTTAAAAAGAACAAACGCCTCCCACCTGCCATCATATGGTGCATAAGCAGGCAACTGTTGCGAATTTCAGTCTTTCAGATAGAAGAAAGACTGTACTGGAAGTTATAGACGAGATTATTTTCCTTGTGAGGAAACCATCTTCTAGCAATGTTACTAGGTGCGATCATTTGAATAGACAAGAGTTGCTGTTTGTTAGAACAGTAACAGAACCTCCGAAGTGCTTAAATAATAGTTTTCAGCTAGAGTGGCCAGCGTCTGTCACACTGACTTGGCCACAATGAAGCATGTGTATTTTAGATGTCCTGCTTGGAGTGATCTGTTCCTTCCAAAGTATAGATCTGAATCGTGAATCCCGTGACCTTTTTTTTGCACTTTCCGACATAAGAGTGTTAGTTCTGATAAAACATTTAGCCATTTACTTTCTGACCATCCAAACCCTGTTTTAAAGAGTGCCACACATCCATGTTGAATGAATACCCTGTTCTAAAAGCACTTTGAAGGGGAAAAAGTTTTCTATGCTGTTTAAAAACAAAACCACACCCAACATTCAGAACACTGTCAGAAATTAAGTATTGGATTTTTATACCACTTTAAGTAGACAGCTAAGACAAGCTTTTCACAGAACAAATTCATGATTTATTCTGTACTTAAATTATAGTTTTGTGCATAAATAAACCACTTAGATTACAACAATACAATTAAAGATTCTTCGTATGTACGGTTAACAATTTTACAAAGGCTTTTTCAAATATTAATTGTACATGAATCAAATATATAAAAATTAATTCTGCAGAAGTTATAATCTCTCCCTGAAGACTATTTTTTTTCAGAAAGTGTAGATTAATACTGTTTCAACTTCTTTTTGTAGTAAATATATATATATTTCTGTCAAATTCTATTTAAAAAAAAAAGTCCATATAATGCCTAATAATCCCACATATCTCAGGGAAGCACGGAATTTTTTCAGATAGAATATTTTATATGGGTGATGCATGTCAGAAGAAATAGCTTCTGTTCAGACATTTGTTTTAAACAAATAGTATTCTATTGTACGTCAGAAAAAACACTTTTCAGCCAATACGTTGAAGTCAGAAAAAGAGTTTCCCTGCAATGCCTGGACAGAGACGAACAGTAATGAAAGTTTGACTTAAAAAATAAACCTTCATTACAAGTGAAAAAAATTTAAAAAGAAATAGCAAATTGGAGTAGGAAACATAAGAATAAAAAAGAAAATGGACATAATTATAATTCAAGAGAGATTGAAAGGGTCTAATTAATAACTTTGAAATTTGGTTCTTCTCTAAACTTTTCAGTCCTTACGTAGTCGTCTACTTATTTGGCCATTTGTCATCCTCAGCAGCAGGTTCAGCTGTACCATTCTGCCAAGGGAAACGTTAGGGTTCTGGTTGACTTCCTTCAGAGCAGCGGGTTTCTTAACCTTTCTCAGTTTAGGGCAACTAAAAACTGCTGATGAAGTGTGGATCTTAGATGTTTTTATGATGGGTATTTACACAGTGGAGTTGTCTGATGATAAAATTATGCTAAAGCAATTGTTACTTTTTCTGGTGCAAGTCAGACTAATGCAATATTCTGAACGGAAGTGATTTCCTTAACTGGGTTTAAAAAAAAAATCTGTAGCCCTAGTGTAACAAAAAATAATTCTTTAATTCTTCTCAAAGTGCAGCCAGTGTAACCTTGGAGTTCTAGAACGAATGGCTGAAGAACTGTACCCCTATTACAGAAACTTTTCTTCTTTGTTGTGGTTTAACCCCAGCCAGCAACTAAGCACCACACAGCTGCTCGCTCACTCCCCCCCAGTGGGATGGGGGAGAGAATCGGAAGAGTAGAAGTCAGAAAATTCATGGATTGAGATAAAGACAGTTTAATAGGTAAAGCAAAAGCTATGCACACAAGCAAAGCAAAACGAGGAATTCATTCACTAGCAGGCAGGCGTTCAATCATCTCCAGGAAAGCAGGGCTCCGTCAGGCGTAACGGTTTCTTGGGAAGACAAACACCATCACTCCAAACGCCCCCCCCTTCCTTCTTTTTCCCCCAGCTTTATATGCTGAGCATGACGTCATATGGTGTGGAATAGCCCTTTGGTCAGCTGGGGTCAGCTGTCCTGGCTGTGCTCCCAACTCCTTGTGCACCCCCAGCCCACTCGCTGGTGGGGTGGGGTGAGAAGCAGAAAAGGCCTTGACCCTGTGTAAGCACTGCTCAGCAGTAACTAAGACATCCCTGTGTTATCAACACTGTTTCCAGCACAAATCCAAAACGTAGCCTCATGCTAGCTACTGTGAAGAAAACTAACTCTATCCCAGCCAAAACCAGCACATTCTTCTAACCTGCCATTGAAACTGTGTGACTGAAAGTGGGAGAAGTATTGGTTCAGGCTCTCATCAGGCAGGGAAAGTCACCCGTCCCTAGATGAAGAAAGCTCAAGAAAAGTGTTTTCTTATTTCTGAGGTAGGAAATCTAACTCTCTCAGACAGGCTAAAAAGAGATTTCAGTCAAGTTACTAATATTCTATAATTCCTATGCAAACTATACACATTCAGAGAAATCATCAATTTATGCCATCTAAAACAAGAAAGGCTTTTTTTTCAGGTTCTCAGTAACACATAGACACCATGTTGAACATCAGTGGTATGACAAATCTTGTCCAATATTTGGCCTTTCACATGTGCTTTTACTTGGTACTTTTGTTTGATCTCTAAGTATTTCTGCATGGTATGTTTGTTACACAGGCAGCATTATGTTGCAAATCAGTCTTTCTCAAAGTTCTTGTAAGTGTGCTCTGAACGTGCAATAGAGTATTCTTCCAGAGTAAAAGGTATTAAAGGGAAAAAAAAAATCAAAATGCTGCATCAAACTAAAAGTATTTAGCAGTTCTGTGGGTTGTGTAAAAACTTATTAAAGGTAAGTAGAGGAGTCTCGGTTAATGAGCACTTAGAATGACAAATTTCAGCCTCTGCATCAGAAGTGTTTTGTATCACCCTTTGAACTTCTTGTTAGCCACCTCTGTCCTCCCCAGGAAGGTTACAACACACAATTAAAAAAATAAGCTGTAGCTACCTTCTAGCTGCCCTCATTTTATTTAAATATCTGACAACCTTACTACCAGCACAGATTACGTGTAACAAATGCATCTAAACAGAGAAGGTTGCACAAAGTACATGACAGATAAGGCATCCGCATAAAACATCACTTGTTCGGCAGTCAGTGCTTCTCTGCATCTTAATGCCCAAAGCTATCCAGGACATTTCATAGTCTTCCCTGCCTTGATGGATCTAGAATTTAAGCTTACAGTTTGGGGGTTTTTTGTTTTGTTTGTTTGTTTTTTCTTTTTTCTCTCCCCCCTGCTCTCTTTCCTTTCCTTTGAACTGTGACACGCACAAAACCTGAAGCCCAAATTTTACTCTTAAAATGATAGTGCTTTTCTTCAAGTTCTCATTTGTAGGTTCAGATAGACAAATTTGTCTAGTTTTAAACTATGAGAGACCACCTAATAGTTGCATGGGGTAAACTAAATTGGTGTAAAATAGTCATTTTATGTTGGTGCATCCTTTGGGGCAGAATGTGTTTATTTTTAAAATAGCAGGCTAATGATTTCCAAGTGATGAAACCGAAGCACAATTACATAAAGACTTAAGGCTGTTGACTTTAATGAACATGAAACCAGTGTGTTTATTGCTACAGCAGAGCTGTTGATGTTGTAGGGGATCAGAAGCAGAAATATTAAATAGCACAGAAATAAATATGGTAGACATGACCAAATGTCAGTTCATAAAAAATGTAAGTGGAAGCCAAGTACTGTTTATCTCAGTCTCAGTTCTGGACTACTAGCTCTAACACATAACTTCCTGTAGTGCTTATATGGCTTGTAAAGACTTGCTAGCTTGGAATAATAAAGATTGTTTTATGTGAGGGAAGCTTTTTCCTGTGGTTGATCCTAAACACATCCTGTATTTCATCAGCAGTTACAACAAATTCGTGCTATAGTCGCCTATGATGCTCAAGTAAACAAATGGCAGCACAACATTTTCTTTCTTGAAGTCTTCTGCTTTCAAAACAGACTTGATGGGAAAAAAAAAAGATCAAAAAGGTTATAATAGCCTAATAAAACTTTCAATGTGCTCTGCAAGTATAGATTTCCAGACAATGTCATTTTCCTCACTTTACTCTGCATGTTGTCGCTCTGAAAACCTAATCTAGAACACTTATTTATTGAGAGCTATTTAGGGAAGGCTAGCAGTATTTAAGAAGATTAGAGAAATGCAGAGGATCATAGGGGCTAGGTAAGCAAACAGGAAAGGAAGGCAAATATGTAGATGTCAGTGGAAGTACACCTGTGCTGGTGGAAAATACTAGACTGGAGAAGAGGGTGTGAACTAAAAATATTATACCAGTATCTGCAGGTTTCTGCTTGCAGTCTAGTCCTGCTGTTTCTCTGGAGCAAGGGGACAAAGCGGTAGGGCCTCGAGTATCATCAGAAGGTTCCTTCTCCTGTAGGTCATTTAGTCTCCAAAGGAGGAGAATGAGTTTAAGACAGACCCGTTTCAAAACTGCAAGTATATGGCAGCTGTATTAGGTGTGGGTAGGTGGATAATACTGTGAAGCAAGTTTGCCTGCCTTAGAAATCAAAGTTGAAGCCCTGTGTTGGGAAGGAAGACTTCTTGTGGCAAATAGATTTGAGATATTATTTAAGAAAGTTTCTGTATTACAGTCTAACCCTTAGAGTATGGCCAAGGTCAGTGAGTGATTTGCTGTGTAATTGCCAGCTGTAGAAGTCTAAGGTTGCCTGAGGGCTGTTCCAACTTACACATGCAAGTTTTCCACAAATGTGATAAAACTGTGTGGCTTTTCTGAGTTGCTTCTTCTTCATACAATTTTTTTTGTATGTTAGTATACAGTTTAACCCTTTCAGACCTGGCAAAACTGCTATACTGTGTCTAATCATGTATGGTCAGTCATGACATAAAATACTGAACTATGACTTCTGATTAATTTGAATGTGTTTCAGATACATACAGACAGCCAATTTTGCCTTCTGAATTTTCAGCTGCATTTCATAAAGAAAAATCTCGAGAAAATGATCTGATATGTTGGAGACTGATTTAATGAATCTCAGTAGCAACTTCATACGAAATAGATATCCCAGATGAATTACCATTTCACCTAAGAGCCAGGGTTATTTTAATAATCCTTGACTTCAGCTCACCTGAGTTTCTATGCTGAATAGTCCTTCTGATTACTCCAACTATCTAAACTAGAAAAAGCTGGGTTCATCTAGTCTGGGCTTTAACTGAATCGGTATGAGCAGCTCAGCTGGCCTTTAAATTATTTAGATTACCTACCCTATACCTCTGAATAAAACTGGCATGTCTCAGCCACCAAACACTCATTTCTGGTTCTCCAAGAAAGGTCTTTTTGCCCTATGTTTAAAACTTTACTCATCTACACATGACAACTAGAAAGACTGTGCTTTTAATAAGCTACTTTCTAGAAAGTGTATCTATCCAGCTAAATAAGAGAGTTTTTCTTGTCTTTAAATTTTTGTACCATACTTTTTGGTTAATTTGGAAGCCAAACATCAGTGTTATTGCTGCTTTATTTTTTGCCAGCTCCCATTACCAAATAGTTGTGATGGAACCAATAAAACTAGGACTCTTATCAACAGAAAAGCCTGTGTAAAAGGAAAAATCAATAAAGACAAGACTTGGAAAGTTTTTCCTAATATTTTGATGGGTTTTACCTGGTAGCAGTTGGAAAGCTGTTGGTTTTTTCCTTTTATCTTTTCAGTAATGCGTACATGTCTAGGAAGAATAGGTAGATCCACACAAGCAGGTTAATTTCTGATCCCATGTCTTTTACCAGAAAATCCACAATCTCAGCAAGATACTTAGGGGAGGGACTATTGAATTTTTTTTTAATCATCCTAAACACTTTAAATCACTTACCTGTAAATCAAACAAACTAATTTATTGAAAGTTTTATTTCTTGAATCGTAATAAGAAGTTTTGAGATGTTTTTCTCAGCAAACTGTTTGACTCCCATTACACATAAAGCATAACTGTCATTTTTCTTTCAGTAAAGAAAATAAAAACCTACTTGCAAATGCTTAAAATGATTCTTCAGCTAAGCCACTAAAATCCAGATGTAATTTTTAATGAAATATTGATATTGTGCACTATTAAAAGTGATCACGTTAAGTTTTATTTGGGACTTTTAGCTACTTAATTTCTACAGTAGAAAATAATGCAATAGACTCTGGCCCTGTGAAGTCCAATCATTTTAAGAGACAGTATGAAGTAGCTAATTCTACATTACCACATTTTTTTACTCTTGGCAATGGGATCAGTAAGGAATCTGATCACTACTACCAGTTATGTATATACAGAAGTGTTGCACATCTTAAAGTTTTATAGAAGAAAATCGGTATGGTTTAATGCACCAAACAAACTTCTGTCCAAAACTTCTTGGATGATACTGGATATATATTTTTCCTTGTTTTAATTTCTTAGACCAAAATCCTGATTAAGAATAGGTTTGCTAACTTTTGCTAATGCTTGAACAGAAAATACCAGGTACTTCTTTGTTTTATGTAATTTCTATTTATTTTTGCAGAGTGATTACATTTTCTGCCAGGCCAGGGGTGATCTTCTGGGAAAGAAATCTGTCTCTTTTTTAAAAAAAAAAAAAAAATCTGAGTTCTAGCTTGCCTTTTGTAATACCACAGGGCAATCTGCTTTTCGGATCCAAGATGCATACCCAATTTCAACTTTCAAGCAGTCATAAAATGCAGAGCAATTATCTTGATGTCAGTGATGTCTTTAGCACTCCAGGACATTCATCAGGGCAGCCAATCGCACGGAGGAAGTAATGCCAAGGTAGGTATTTCTGAAGAAGAGACCCAGACTATTTTCAGATTAAAGCATGGAAACTGAGATTTCTTTCATTTTTATCTGCAAAGCTTTCCTGTTTTAAACCCCTTTGGCTTACATATGGAAGTAAATCCTATGGGTTTATATATGCTTAAATTATGTTGTTAAAGGATGCTATTTTTGTAAAACCAACTAATCTGTGATTATCTGCTGTGTAAAAACATGAGAAAACAGAACAATAGCAATGGGTGTAAAGTAACGGCAGTTACTTCTCTTTATCGTCTTCTTCAGGTCTGCTGTCTGGTTAGGGTAACGGACCAATGCATGGCTACAAGGTGGTGCAGAAAACAGCTGAGAAGTTCAGGGATCCACATATAACTCCAAGTCCTTGAACAGACAAGTGAGAGAATCGTTCCTCTGTGCACAATCACCCCACCAAGGGCAGCATTCTGCAGCCTACAAGTGGAGGAGACATGACAGTCCTCTTTGTGTTACCTCCTGGAAACAGACTTTGCCTAGGCATTGGTTTATTACAGGGCTCTTGATGATTGTGAGGTTGATGCTGTTGATTTTAATATATCCTTTCAAAAAACTTTCATAAATAGGTACTTAGGTTTCAAGCACAGAAGTAGGGCTTAGTCAAAATCTGCTGACCTTCACGGTGTTCTTTGTATGTTTTTATTCATACCATTTCTGTACACAAAATCAGTGTGCTTTGTGAACTCTTCAGTCATTCGCTTCCACAGAAAAATGCTGTAAAAGATGGGACTGGTAGTGATGTTGTACGTACGATTTGCAAAGTGAAAACTTGTCTGTAAAAACACAATAAATACTTAGTATAAATTAGTATAAAAGTGGGGGGGAGTGATTTTTTTTTTAGAGGTTCATTACTTAGCTACAAGTCTATCAGAGACAGTCGTCCTGTTTTAAGAAAAACCTTGAGTTATTGGGAAGCAAAACAACACCAAAGACAGCAGTGCCACTGTAAGGGTTAAACAAGTCTACAGGCTTAACCCTATAGTCGTTTCTTATATCTGTGGGCACTTGCATGTATCATCTCACTGTCTTTGACACATTTAGTATCTGCTAGCAGGATTTTTTTTTCTTATTTTCAAATTATAAAGCCGGCAAAGCAGGATAGTTCCTGAATGCTATATATAGTTAAAGCAGTCTTTATTATTTGGTGCCTCCTTTTCTCTCCCTGCCCACCACAACTTTTTGGAAGATAAACCTAAGGAAAGCTGATTGCCAAGTGTGAGGAAATGCAAACAACTTTTTTAATTTACTGAAATACCAGCTTCTGTTGCATTTGAAATTGAATGTCATTACATGCTTAAAAGTTGGCTTGTGAGAATATGTTGCTCTTTGGTTCTGCCAACGATACAGACTTTTTAGTTAGGTGCTTGTACCCATAAACCAATTTCATTACATCTGTAGGAATTAGGTATGTTGGGTATGGTTCCTGGTACTCTGAGGTGAAGTACGTTGGAGTGCCTTACAAGTTATTTTCAGAACAGGTCAAAGTGTAGCCATGGAAAAGTAGAATTAATTTGTAAGATATGTGCCAAGAAATAATGGTATACTTCATTTGAATTCATCCTGGCTGTTGCGGTCTTGATACTTGATTCCCTCTGAGGAACGAAGAGGGTAGGCACAGGAAGTAGAATTTCTACTGCTGGCGTTGTAAGGACCCAACATCTGAATGGCTGAGAAATTACTTGCTAAATATTAGAATAATAAAAATATGTTATCTTAAAGTCAAGATATCAAGATGCATTATGAAGGTTGGATGTGGAAGGAGGTATTTTAGAAATATTTAGAAGAAAACACACAAAATGTGTTTTCTTCTCATTTTGTGCGTATGTGTAGATATATATAAAGTATATATTTTATTTTTCAGTAGTGATACCACCTCATTTGACCAATTTCCACTACATCTTTATCTTTAGGATGTACACTGTGTGGGACAACCTGGATTGCTAGTGTTTATTAAGTACTTAGAGCTATATATACAGAGAGAGAGAGAAGAGCTGCTTAAAAAAATTACATCATGTAAAGTATGCAAATTTGAGACATGCTATATGTAAGTGACAGTGGCAGGGCCCTTGGATGTATTTTCAGTATCTATAGCCTGTAGGGCACCTTCCTAACAGTTTCCTTATCTACGTGAATTCGTAAGTGAGGCTCACTGTAACTATGAATTTACTTCTTTTTGCTCGTTTTCCATTTCTGTCATACTTGAAAATGTCATTTACTTAATTCCAAATAACAATTGCAGAGATAAAGATGCATGAAATTCACTAAAGCTGGAAGTGAGGTAGAATAAATAGAAGCCTCAATCCACCAATATAATTCCTAGTGTGAAGCATGAAGCTGCTTTCTGAACTGGTTGGGAGCCAGTGAAGACTGACAGTAATGAGACAATTACCACAGAAGTGGAATCATTATCCTGCTGGCTTCTGAGTTTTGAGGTTTTTTAATAGGCTAATAATAAGGTCTGATAGGTAGTGCCCTTCTGTCTGCCTTCAGGAAATGATCAGATTTTTTGTTTAATTAAAAATGAGTATATTATAGTGCTCAAATATAAACATGGCTACTACAAAGCTTTTGTTACTACAGTTCTGGAAGAAATTTCAGTACTGCATCCCACTTTAAGTTACACTCAATGATATGGCATTGAAAAATACCAATTAAAGTATTTCTAAAAAATCTCTTCAGCAAAATAACTTTGTTTCAAATTATTTCAAAATGATACTTCCCAAATTGCTCTCAAATCGTTCTCAAACAAATCCAGCAACTGAGACCCTTCAGAGAAAGCTAAGAAGTGTATCCAGAGCTAATTCAGATCTTCAGCAATATCTATCTACACCTGAATGCTCAGGAAAACTGGAGTGAACAAGATGCGATCTAAACTCCTGTGGATTCCTACTGGAAGCCAAAATAGTTGTTGTTTTCTGGTAGCCTTCGTTTGGCATCTTGGAAGCAGTGCACACATTGATTACTCCAGAGCTTATCCACATGTGAAGCTCACGGACAGCAGATGAGCATGTGGACTTGCAATCTCGGATCCTCCTCTGGACTGCCCGCAAATGTGGATTTTTTTCATATCTGCCAGTTAGAAAGTCCTTGGAAATGAAAGTAAATTGCTTTGTACTTAATGCATACAATCGTATCAGCACTGGGAGTTAGTGAGATGTAAATTCACACCCCTGTGTAACGTGTCCTAATTTCCCCAAGCCCTAGGGCCATCTTACTCCTGAATGAGAGCACCCAGATAGAGGTTTAAATGCATTTATTCTTTATAAGGTTTCTAATTGTCCTGCTGTTGAATAGCCTTAAGCATTTCTGGCTGGCTGGGGAATCAGCTGCATAATCATGAAGACTGCGTGGGTTCAGTTTGGTTCTGGGTTTTGTTTTGTTTCTTTTTGGTAGCCCCTTTCACTCTATTTGGCAGAATATTACAACACAGACTCTTCCTTGACTTTGAAAGATATATTTCGAAGTAATGTTTCCAACGTTGGATAGCAAACAGCTCTACTTGATAAAAAACAGTGGAAGTTAGTTTTAGTGTGAAGTGCTATGAACAAAAATTCAGTGTGATCTATTACCACGCATCCCCACCCCCCTTCATCTAGCTGTTCCACCTGGGATGTAGCACTCCTGTGCCAGCGATCAATTCAGGAATAGCAGCTGAGGCTGAGTTATTGGGGCAAGGGGGTGTGTGGTGGTGCCTTGTTTCTAACTGACTCCCATTCTGCTCATGCCCAGTCTGAGAAACTAAGACATTGTAAGCTAACTCTTCTTTTGATTACTAGTAGTATTAATTTAGTACTATTCTGCATTAGAATAAAAACTTGTAGCAAAACAGCTGTCTCTTCAGTGTAGAGTTTTGTCTCGTGCTTTTTGGATCTGATTAAAATATTACTTGCACATGTGCTGGAGCAGTATTTTAGCCATGTTGGGGTGACAGCACTATCATCTGCTATCCTTATCTGTTTTGTGGCACAGACAGCAATTTAAGTTAAAAGTAGCAAGCTTTTTTTTTTTCCTGTTACAGTAAAATATCTGAATGTTGTATGAAAAGAGAGGGGACTTCATCTTTTGACACTTCCTGTCAAGGCACACTGCCCCACTACCACCTCCCCAAAAACCGACTATTTTATGCAAAGAAGAGTTCTTAAAAGAAAAGAGAAAGGACCTCATGAACAAAGGATGTAAGCCTGGTTTACATGTGGTGTTTGAGGGTTTTTTTTTTTTGTATGAATATGGTAGTATTATAGGTACGTAGACTACACATACTAATTCCTGTATAAACGAAATTATACTCCTATAGCCAATTATGGTGCTACAAACACATTAACCCTGGGATAGTTTTACTACCTAAACTATACTGCTATATAGTGAGATGATGTTCTTGGTTTTGGGTTCTGTTGGTATGTTTTTCACAGGTAGGCCTAGCTGTTTGCAAGCAATAGGTTAGCACTGTGATTTCACTTCTGCAGAAAACTGCCTTTTAAATGTGCTTCAGGTGTTGTGGGTAGCCTTACCGTGCTGGACATTGTTGTCATGAGCAGCAGCAGAGCACAGAAGTTTTCATAAACAGAGGCTCGTTCTGGTGGCTTTTATATTTCTGGTAGTAAGGATGCTGCAAGCTGAGGCTTGTTTGTAGTTCGCTGGGGGGGAAAGAAAAAAAAAAAAAAAAAAAGGTTCAAATGACCCTGAGTATTGTGCTTTTTGCAGAGCACTGAGAAATAACCCTTCCCTTCCTCCACGGCTGGACGCCAGCGCACGGGGGCGGGGGCACCGGCTGCCCCTGCCGCACAAAGCCCAGGTGGGAGAGGTTTTCCCTTCAGGGCCCTGGCGCCCCGGCGTCCGGCCCCGGGCAGGCGGGCGGGGGCAGCCGCCTCCTCCGGCGCGCCGCGGCTCGGCGCTGTCCCGGTGCTGGGGGCGCCCCGGGCGGGGCCGGGCCGGGCCGGGCCCCGCCGCCGAGCGCTCGCCCCGCACACGCCGCTCTCCCCGCAGGGCCGCCGGCGGCCGCCGCTGATCCTCCTGCCGCTGCCTCCGCCCGCCATTGGCCGTAAACAACCCTTCCCCCTTCCCCTCCCTGCTTCTCCCCCTCCCCTCCTCCCGCCGCGGGGAGACGGGAGCCGCGGCGGACCGGGGAGCGGGGCTCCGCTTCTCCCCTGCGTGCGCCCAGCCAGCGGCGCCGGGGCCGGGCCGGAGCCGGGGCCGCCCCCGCCGGCGGCTGCGGGCGAGCCGCCCCCGCGCGCTGCAGCCCCGCAGCCCCCCCGCGCCTGCAGCGGGGCGAGGAGGCGGCGGTGGCGGCTGCCCCTCTCCCGCCCAGCCCAGCCCTGCCCCGCCCTGCCGTGCCCGCTGCCCTCCGGCCGGGGACGCGCGGGTCGCCCCGGGCGGCGGGGCAGCTCCTCCTCGTCCTCCATGCGCCGCGGCTGCCCGCCGCCCTGCAGCGCCCGCCTGCCCCGCGGAGCGCGCCCTCCCCGCCGGGCGCAGGGGGCAGGAGGAGGCGGCGCCGCCCGGCCGCGCCGTGAGGGGCCCGGCGGAGGATGCCGGTGGGCGGCGGCGGGGCAGCGCGGCCCCCCGGCGGGGCGCGCTCCCTCAGCCCCACCGCGCTGTCCCGCAGCCTGTCCCGCTTGCGCGAGCACCGCGCCCGCTCGCGGGCCATGCTGGCCCTGGGGGTCACGCAGATGGTGCTCGGCTGCCTCATCGTGGCCGTCAGCTTCGCCGCCCTGGCGCTCACCACCTCGGCCCGCGTCCGCCACTCCTGCCCCTTCTGGGCCGGCTTCTCGGTGAGTCGGGGGAGGCCTCGGGGCTGCGGCTCCGCGCCTGCAGGTGGGGGGGCGGGCGGCGGCAGCGGCGGGTCCGGGCCTCGTCGCTCGCCCGGCGGGCGGTCCTGAGGAGCGGGGCCGGCGGGTGAGGCGCCCTCCCCGCCCCTCCGGCTGCGAGCGCGGAGCCGCCCGGCAGCGGGGCGGTCAGGTGAGCCGTCCTCCCTCGGGTGCGCCGTGGTCGCCGCGGTTCCGGGGCTTCCTCCGCCCCGGCCGGCGCCCGGGCCGGGCAGCGGTGTGCCGGCACTCCGCTGCCTCCTCTGGAAGGTGAGCCGGGGTGGCTTGGCCTTCTGTCAGCAGCGTCGGATGAGAACTGGGATAACAAATTAACCTTCGGCGCCGCCGCAGCGGCTCCTGTCTCTTTCACCGGCTGCTGTTGCTGTCCCTGGCGTCTTTTGTACCGGCTCCGGCTTCAGCGCTGTCTGCGCGTTCACCTTGAGGCACGGCCGTTCCTCAGGGTCTCGGTGGTGCTCCGCGCAGATTCAGCCACGAGGTGTGTTGCGCTGACGGCAGTAACGTGAGGTAACGGCCGGAGCGGGTTTGAAGGTCCGCACGCAGCGTGGAAGGCCTCTCCGCTGGGGAGGCGCCGCGGCTTTCGGGCACCCGGAGTCCTGCCACGAGGGAGGCCGGGACGAGCCCCTGGGGAGAGGCTGTTGGTCCCACAGCACTGGGTATCTGCGGGAAGAGCTCGTTTGTTCTGAACGCAAACGCCCAAATCTGGGTCCTTCTGACTCCTTTGTGATTTTCTTGTTGACTTTCTAGGGCGTCCTGCTAGCATAAGTTTAAAAAAAAAAAAATTGCTACTCTACTCAGGTGTCCTCACTCAGTGCTGATGATCAGTGTTTGCTGGTGTGCATGGATGCAATGCACACATAGATGCATTAGTATGATACTGGTTCGTGAAAGTTTCTCTCATAAGCAGTGAAATGGGACTTGACAGTTAGGAAGAGTGAGACGTTTCTGAGGGCACTAGTAGCAGACTCTGCATTATTGGTGAAGGTTTGCTCCATCTGATGTAACGTATTATTGGTTTCAAGTATGTCTTTTCAGCTCTTTTAATGGACCAGAGAGTTTTCAGCCTTAAAAGTGTGTGTTAGAAACCAGAACTGTTAGATAAATGATTTGGGTTATTCACTTCTAAGCGCGTGGCAGAAGTGGTGTAATTTAGAAGATAACTGTTTAATGTGCTCTAATACACCATGTTACTCAATAATTTTTTCGACTCCTTCGGAGTGGAAGAGTAGATTTGGATTAATTATTTAGCTATTTTTCTTGATTTCGCCAGGATTTTTTGTAATCTTGAAAAGAAACATCAGTTTACACTAGCAGCCTTGATATTGTAATAATAATTCTTTTGAGTTTGAACCTCTGCAAGCTAATATGCAGCTGTTCATTGTGATGAGGTGCGGATTTTTAAATTAAGAATCTGGCTGCTTACATATTAATGTGCTAATAAAACAACACAGCTTAGGCAGACTTGGTTTCGTATCTTGACAGACTAAGCAGGAATGTACACAACTGATTGTGTATTCCAGTAAGTACAACAAGAATACCTTTTTTCCCCAGCTCCTGTAATCTTTGTGAAGAGAGACTTTTGGGGGTTATCGGTATGCTCTGAGATATGCCCTTTTTTGATTGTGGATGCCTTCTACTCTTTGTGCAAGGTAACCGATAAAAAAGTATGCTTTCCAGTTAGATTTCATGAATGTTACTTGCTCATCGTAGAGAAGAAAACCATGATTCCAGCCTGTGGTGTGAATTGGTAGAAGGTACAGGGAAAGTATTGCAAGACTGTTGACTAGAAGGCCTTAGTGTCCTGTGTTATCAGAATGAGGCAGGTGTATGTTGTGTCCTAAATTAAGAGCTTACTTTTTAAAAAAATAATTCCACCGTATAAATGATCTACCAGAGCATGAGAATAACCATACTTTCCTCCTAATATCCTTATCTCTAAGTCTCAAGAAATAAGGTAAAAATAGAGCAGTTTTCAAGTATGGTGAGCCTTAAAGAACTTTCTGAGGCCAAGTTAGTTGCTTATACAGCCTTTTTTAAAAGCCTTTTGAGGTATTTAGTGAGTTCAACAAAAACTGGGTATATTGTTACTCACGGCTGAAAAATATTTCTGTGGAAGAGTGAGCAGTTTTAGTTTGCTTTTGGAAAACACAATTAAAGAAATAACTAAAGGTGAATTAAGTGACATGAGAGACAAATAATTAAAGTATATTTTCTCTCTTTACTTGGTGCCAAAATCAGGCATAAATATTCACTCCCTACAAACTACTTTTTTTTTCCTCTCCCCTACTCCCCCCCAAGTAAATAACTGAGCTGCTTGATGGTCAAGTAGCAATTCTAAATTTTTTTTTTTTTTCTCTGTGTGGGGTGTGATATAGTGTAGTTTTTACTCCTTAGAAATACAAATCCTAAAACAGGGTAGCCTTGGCATTGGCGCTTTTCAGCTTTTTTTTGACACCAGCCACCCTGTCAACGTAAATGAAGGCTGCAAAAATTTGCTAAGAATCTTTAAAATGTTGTTGAAAATACTTTCCCAACGTTTGTAACATTCTAGCTGATTTAAAAAAAAAAAACAACAACAAAACAGGCTGCATATTACACTCCTCACAGAAAATTCTCTAATCAAATGCAAGGGAAGGTTCTGATTTCTCGCTTTCTTTTTGGAATCAAATCAAGTGACTGTACCAGCAAGAGCTTATTTAAAGAACAAGGCACCATAATTTCCATAAAATTTTGAAGAATTCGGAGCTTATTTAAGCATCATCCCATAAATTAAACCATTTTTCTTTATCTTATCTTTTATAGTGTTGCATTAGGAAGAGAAAAATATTTTCATTTTTTTTTTATTAAGGCATTTTAAGGTAACTAATGAGAGTCAACCTCACACTGAGCACAAGGGAATTTGGGGGTTAGGTGGGCAGGCACTGGTTGATTCTCTGCATAGGCAGAAATCATTGGCAAGATATTATAAACCGTGTGGTGAAATGCTAGGCAGTTTGTTCCCATTGCAGTCTTTCGTTCATGAGAATGGCAATTTCATCTTCTCATTCTCTCAGTTGGGTAAAAGTATATGCTTTTTCATATAAAGTATATGAACATAAATGTCTTTGATCCTTTTAAGAACATGAAGAACTGAATATTAGCCTCATTTTCATCATGGAAAAATAGCTCTCAAAATCAAGCTGTTCTGGTGGATCACTGAAACTTTTCCCAAAAATATAAGCAGTGACAAGGTTCTTTGTCTCTCCTGTAGGTCCAGAGTTGCTTGAATTTGAGAAACTATATTTCTTCACTCTTTGCCCTTTAGAATCCAAAACATACACCAATTTGTAGCTTACAGGCTTTGTATGTGCCCAGATCGATTGTGATACTTCAGCTAAGTGCGCTTAATGTGTATGGTTACTGTATCAGTGTTAGGACACTAGTGAACCACAGGCCTGATAGAGCTATGTTAGCATGATTACAAAAGCAGATGTTGCTCTTTGCAGTCATTTCTTGAAATGATTTAGAAGTTGTCAATAAGATGTTTATGCCCCCAGTCACCCCACCTTGATCCCAGCATTCAGAGAAGATTACCAGCCTCAGAGACTAGAGTTATCTCTAGTATAGGAAAGCATTAATGAAATTGTAAGTTAAATTATGAGATTACCCAGGTTTCTGAAATCATACCATGGTACTAGAAATCTTAGAAGAACATACAGCAAAGTACAAGCTATCTCTTCTTTAATATGTAGTTATTTGCCAACGGTTGTATTCTTGTGTAGAAGTGTGTTGCTTTAAGATCTTTTGCTGCATCTCCTTTTTATTAAGTTTCTTCTCAATTCTGCCTCTTTTCATCCATATCCCATTTTCAAAACAGATAAAGTCTTCTGGTTTAAAAGCAGCTTTTATGCAGTATGTCTTCAAGGTTTGTGACATACATGCTTTTTTGTGTTCTTTGAAAGAGATATATGGGGAGATTGTCAAGGTGAACTCAGACCCAACTTCTCTCTCATGGAAAATGTGAAATACCTTCTATGCTTTTCTACGTTATTAACTGAGAAATCTGAGTGTAGAGCCTTTTCTGTATTCTTCGATGACGTTGTACAAATTAGGTTTATATCCCTCAGATGATGCATAGAGGAGTTAACTTTCAAAAGCTTCTACTATCTGTGACCCTGACTCTTCCTCACATGCAGCAGGTTGTTTTAGCATGTTCCTATGCAGAATCATTGTGGAAGGGGAGCTTACAAGAAAGATGACTTGTTAGCAATTGTGAGCATTTCTCTCTTCTCCTCCATTTCAGGTACAGATTTTTTTCCTTCCTTTTTTCCCGGTTTTCTTTCCCTTTTGGGGTTTTCCATTATTGCTTGTGGATAGTCAGGTGAAATAAAGGAGGCACTAGAGTGATCGCATCTGTAGCTCGGAGGAATGACCTTTAGTTTGCATGAAAAGCCTGCTGCCAACACAGAGTCTGTTATTGTGAAAGTAGAGTTAAGCTCTTTGAGAGAAAGTAAACTTACTGCTAGCGTTGAGTGATGTATATTGTATATACTGAACTTGTAAAATCTGCTAGCACATATCATTTATTTGTCTCGGAGCTGATCGTCTCATATCTAGGACTTAAATGGTAGCGTTCTTGTCCACCTGCTGTAGGTATAAATGGAACTCTAGCATGGATATCAAGTGGTTTTGATCAAAATGTCCATTGCAGCTCTTGAGTGTGCCACATGCTTCTCTATGACAGTATATAGTATGGTTGCTTGTTGAGTACCCCTGGTTATCACACACAGCTTGAGTGCTTAACCTACAACTTTCTTAGATGAAACTCAGTTTTTTCTGGAATTTGCATAAGTAATCAGAAACATTGCTGAACATCTATTGTAACCACAGAGAGGTCACTAGCTGTCCGGGTAAGATAATTATGTTGGACTGATCACTGTTAACTCCTCACTTAAGAAGTGCAATATGCAGTAACAGTTTTAGTTACCTATAGTGGATTATGTATATTGTGTGTATACATATGTATATATACTATATATATACACATACATTATATATATACACACAATATATATAATCCACTACAGGTATAGTATGTATACATGTATATACACTATATATATATATATTGTGTGTATATATATCTCCAATTATATATACTTGTAAAAGAATTACGCTAACTCTGATTCTTTGAGACTGTCTGTTCCTGTCTACTGCTGTGTCCTTTAGTTAGCCCACCATCTCTGTTTTTTCTGACTCTACTACATGGGTTGGATTTACTAACACCTTAGGCGTGCTCTTCGTCTCCTTTGTGAGTTTGTCAGGGCTTTGAAATGTGAGCAAGCTGGGGAGGGAAGTTAACTATCTGGAACTTCGTGTCTCAGGAAGCCTGCTAGGCATGTATGTTACTGGTATTAGTAAAAAATAATCGGTGTCACCTGCATGGGCTTGCCTCTCGCCTTCATAAAATTCATGAAGATTGCAATGTGACTTGTCTAGGTAATTGATCATTATTAATTTTCTTAGCATTTTTGATTTGTACATTGTGACAATATTGTGTGATAGAAAAAAATAGAACAAAGCTGTTATAACCTGTTATTAGATGCCAGTTAAAACCTGTGGTGGTGGTGTACAAGAAGAGATCATATGCATCGTATAATCATATGGAGTAAGAAGCCTTGGGTACGTTCTCTGTACTCTCTGAAGTCTGTGGTAAGGCAGGGCTTTTGGAACAGTGGATTCATGAGTGAAAATTTTGTTTCCATACCCAGGTGGAATGATAGCAAGTTAGCTGGAAATAGGAACAATTAGAAAGAAGAGTGTTCCTTTTTTATTCTTTGATCCATACGTGGTAAAATGGCTATTTGCAGCTTTTTGAGGATTTTGGGCCACGTGTAACCTTGAGATTTCTTGTCTTCAGTGCACTGGAAAATAGCAGACTCAGGGAAGCCAGAATTATTTGTTTCATGATGCAAATCAGCTTTTATTGCTTCTGAGCATATTCTGTTGCCTAAGACTTATGGGGTTGAGAAGCACTTGATCACGCAAATTAATGTAAAAGCTTCCTGTGTTACAGGAAGGAATAGTTGAAGAAAGCAAAGATGCCCCATTATGATATGGGTGGGGGGGAGGTGTCCAATCTGTAGGGAAGAAATAGCATCAATTTTTTTTTTTTTTTTATCCTGTGTTATTATAAATTACTTCTGTTCTGAAGTCTTTGGGTTTTTTGTAGGCAGCCAGACTGCAGAATAAAAATATTACATTTTGAGTAAGTCTCTTACTGTTTTCAGCATAAATATGCGTTTATTTTTTAATGTGTAGTAGAAAGATGGGTGTATGTCTCAATCTCTTTAGGAATTAAATATTTTTCCTGAATTCTGGTTGTCCTTTCCAGATGTTCTTGTATGCTGGAAATGTATGACCATTTGCTATAAAGACAGTAAATATTGCCCTGGAACTTATAACATCTAGCTGTGTGGAACAGTTACAGTCTACTGAGAAACTTGGGAATAGATAAGTAGCTTAGCTGAAGTGGGAATTTCCAAGGTCAATTATCCAGTCATTAGCAGCTGCTGAACTTATTACACCTCCGTTTTAGTTGCATGTTGCAACTTATTGAAGGAATGAGTTGTGAATTATCATGCTTAATTGGCTATTCTTTCACAATTCATTTTTCTGCTCACTCTTGTGCCTTCTGGAATGAAAGGGCAGAACAGATAATGGGACTCCATAAGGTGTGCACTGCCTGGAAATATGTAACTTACAGGAGTATAGGTATTTCAGTGGTGTATTTAAAGAAAGATACTCTTCTAGCAGCAGAATATGGTGTGGTCATTACCTCTTCTCTATGGGAGTAACCACACTGCTTTAAAGGAATACTATGCAAATATGACAAAGGTAAGGAATTTATGATTGAGCAGTATTTATACATTTAGAGCATCACGTGCAGGCAGTATTTTAAGATGGAAATGCCCCAAAGCTAAGCCTTCCCTCTTTAGCAAAGTCACAGAATCACAGTCTCTATCCCATAACCAACGGCTACAATCTGGATTTGTAAGAACAGTGTGTTCGTAATTCCTTTAAAAGTACTTGCTCGTGCTGTTTGAAACTTCAGTCCTCTCCCCAATATAATTTGTCATTGTTATTTTTGGTAGTCTATGGATGCGTCCATATCAGTGTTTTAGTTCTGATCGTGTATGTGCTCCCTCTCACTATTCATTCACATTGTGGAGCCTTCTCACAAACTTTTATTCATGGGGGATAAAATGAAACCAAAATATGTGCCTTAAGAGAGTAGAAAACGCAGTCTGACTGCTAGTAGGTATTAAGTCTCGGGACCGGACTAGAGCTTGTCTGAAGTAGTCACCCATCCAATATATGTATAGTAGGGATGCTCTCTTCTTACGAATCAATTCTTTTGCAAAGATTTGCTCCTGTTCCATTTACTCTTTGCTAATTCAGTTAGAACCTGTAAGTCCAGTCTGAAAACTCCTGTACTGTGCAGGGGATGTGAACTCCCTACAAATTACTAGTAATCCTTTCTACTACGCAGAATTTTACTCCATACTGCTTACATCTACGTTAGTAATTTGATGCAGGTCTGCAGAGTGAAATAGCCAGTTCTGAGGACCAGATGCCAGTGCTCTGTGTGTGTTACTTTTGAGTATCTTGAGTATTTTGAGTACTTTTGAGCTAAGTTGCAGTAAAAGAGAAATACTTCTCTGAATTACTGCTGCATCACTTACAATGAGACATTGTTTTCAGATAGACTGTGATTCAAAAAAAAGGAATAATTTTACAATATTCTAACAAGTGTAGACTTGCTTGTTATTGTTAGGGTATCCAGATAAAATAAGAAAATTTAAGCACTTCAAAGAATAGGTAATTTTTGCTTGGAGGAGGCAAACTGAATGCAACTTTTGGATTTCTGATCTTTACAATGGCTTTATTTAAACATGGATAGTTGAAACAGCATTACAATTTTAAACTTTTGTGTCTAATTTATGCAGTAAGTCGCTAACTTTGCAAGCTTGCTTTCAGTTTTGAATATGAACTTTCTTCCTTTCTGGATGCCACCTTCATGAGTAACTTATGTTCTGCAGAACAAGCAAATAATGTCCTCATTGATAACTCTACAGTTTTGTTATTCCTGTCACCTATAGAGAGTCCATCTCAGCAGAATTATTTTCATGTGAGGGATATAATTTACTTACGAGATTGTTTTTGCTACTCTTTGTAGCAGAAAAAAGCATGGCTTAATCTGAAGATTTTAGGTAAGCCTTCAGTGCCAGGTGGGATAAAACCAGATGTTTTTAAGCTGAACACACTTAATCCAGAGGCACTGAGAGATAATAAACATGTAGTTTTATAATGTCACTTTTACATTCATTCTTCAGAGAAGAAACTTGTTTTCATCTAGGTAGAAATTGTGAATGCAGCTATTTTTAAGATTCGTGGTAGATTTTGACCTGCTACAGAAAGTAATACTACTCTCTCTCTTTCTCCCCCCCCCCCCCCCCCCCAAAAAAAAAAACCAAACCCAAAAAAACCAAAACCCACCCAAAAATTATTATTTCAGCCTTCATAGTAAAAAACCAATGGACAATGTCATTTATCGATAGTAAACACAGGTAATTATCTCATTATAATGCATTCTAGTGATGGCGGTTCTAGCAGAAAAGTTAAACTGAATGGTATTCTTTTGTTATAGCACTGAAAGCATTTGTTGATCAATGGTGCTAAAATAGGAGGCTTTAAATTTCTGCCTCTGAAAACAATCATCAAGAACTAAGGCACGCTCCTTAAAATAGTGCTGTGAACATGTGGCTAGCATACTGACTGCTATGTTATTCTGAAAATAACATTGGTGGAAAGTGGTTTTGTCATATATTGAAAGTAGCTATGGTTCAAACAGATTTTATCTTTCCAGAGGCTAAATCCAAAACCTTTTGAAAACTTATGAAAAATCAGACTTAGAAAATTAAATGCTGCTATGTTTCTATACAGCCAGGAGAGTAGTGTTCATGGGATATGGGGGGTGAAGGAGGCAAAGGCTCAAGTCCTGTGTGTGTGTTGCTGTGAAGGGAACTCAGTCTGTTTTACGTGTCCCAGGCGATCTGGACTGCCAAGCTACTGTCTTGACTCTGTACATTTTTCCCCCTAAATAGTAAGTTTTCCTGGGGGTGAAAAGACCACTTACTCATTCTTGCGCAAGTTCCAGTTTTGATGTTCGTGATCTTAAAGTAAAAATATATATTTAGAAAACTCCTAATGAAAGTATGAGATCTCCAGCTAAAGAGTAGTTGATCCTCCTCTTGCTTGCTTGTACAGACATGTTGGCAGCTGAGAAGTACATGCTTTGTTTTTGAAAGGCTATTGTATCTATCGCAAATGGTAATAATCAGGAAAGTGTATTGATCAGCCTATCTCTTAAACCAAATGGATGCCTTTGTACTCCTTTCTGCCTTTACAGTTGCTTTTTGAAAGCAACGTTAATTTAAGATGTGTTAGATTTGAATTTTTTGTTTTACAGTGGTTTTAAACTGAATAAAATTTCATGTGAAATACATTTTCATTACATGTAAAGAGCAAAAGGGGACATGAAAGAAGAATATTTTTCAGAGTTTTAGTTGCAAATATTTGGTTGCAAAGGATACTTGAAAAAAGTTGACTTAGGGAATGGAAGTTTATTTAAATACATCTGAATGGTATGAATAATTTTCATGCTTAAAATAACATATTAAAACCAGAACAAAGCAAGCTACGAAACACAACTGGGGGGATGGGGAGAGAAAGAAAAAATACATGTAAGATAACAAGCTTATGCCCTTGAGTCCATGTTATCACTGTGGCTGTACATGTAGGAATCTCTTACAGCTGGATCACATGATGTCCCTGATGCATCTCTGACACTTCTACAGAACCTGCTGCATGGTACAGAGAATAGCGAAGACGAGACTGGAAGGAGAAGACGGATGAGGTGGCAGGTGCACTTTCTCTCCCTGATAACATTGTACAGATTGGGTAAAATGTTAACAACTTTTCCATGTTGCCTTTTATGCATGAAGGTAGGAACTGTACCAGCAATGGTTGTCCTTTCAGAAGGACATTAGTAATGTTGCTACGGTAGGTAGGAGTAAGATTTAATATATAGGCTTAAGTCCTTCATATACCCAATTCTTCATGCTTGTTTTGGTAGAAGAGGAGACATTAGCCTTTTTAAAGGGTTCTTGAAAGACATACCTCTTGTCCTATTCATGCTTGTGTAACAAGGATTATTCTGGGCCTAAAGAATTTAGGAGGTCATTTAAGAATGACTTCCTTTCCTCCCCTTAAAAATTTCCCTTCCTTCCTCATGAAATCAGGTCATAGATTGGAAATAAAGCTTCACCATCAGACCGTACCTTGAGATCCTGTGAAATATCATTACAGTGTGCAGTAACTAGCAACAATACTAAAGCATTAGTATCTGCTTCTGAAGTTCATGTTTATTCAGTAAATATTTTCTTAGCTAGCTAAGTAGTATAAATAGTCAATGCAGCTTTTCCTTTGAGCTTTTAAAGAACTCGCACTGTGATTTGACAGACTAATTTCTCTTGGTACATAATATTTGCCCTTTGAGTGGAAAGGAACCTTTACTGTAAAAACAATAATGACAGTAGAAACAATAAAGGATTATACAGATAATAAGTATAACCAATATCAGAATGGCATTTTGCTGTCCACCAGAGACCATGTGCTCATCTTCCTTAACATAGACCACGTGCTTATCTTCCTTAACCTAACTTACTGTGAATCAAATGTCTGAAAGCTGGAATATCAAACCAGCTATTAGGAAAAGTCGTCCCCAGTGACAATACCTGTCAGCTCTAGATGAGGTTTGTCTGAAGTGTTCAATCATATCCTTCATTGGTTTGTGAATCTAAAGTAATTGGAAGGGAAGTAGAAGGAAGCAAAACCATTTTCTATTTCTGACATTGAACCTTCCTCTGAAGCAGTACACTTTTTGCTTGTGGAACTATAATTTATCACTAGACAAACTGTAGATATCCTTCCACTTGACAGTTCCTTCTTGTGTCCTGACAGTTTAAAAGCTTGCCTTACAATATGAATTGTTTGGGGTTACCTTGAGGTTTTGTCTGGATCAGCTGTTTTGGTTCCAAAACTGCACAAGTAATTATCTCGCATTATCTGGTTAATTAACCTATTTTGAAAAATAGAGAAGATAAGAAGTAATGGGCAAAAGAGGAGTCAGTTTGACAGTCACAGTTACTTTTCAATCTTTAATGTTTCTGGAACAAATGTTTTTTTTAATTTCTGGAGGGTGGTTATTTTTTGGCGTTTGAAAATTTCTTTCCTTTATCTATGTATGTTATGATTTATATAACATCGGTGAAACAAGATATGTTGGTAAGGAATTAGTTTTTCCCATATAACAATAAGTCTACATGTGCTTAACTCTAGAGCTCCTGGAAGAGAAGAATTAATTAGACTTTTTGTTTAGAGTTATGTATATTTAGGAACTGTATGAGAGTCCCCAAACAATGTATTTCCTTGTATCAACTGCAGTTGACTTAATCAGGAAAAAGAATCTGATGCCAAATGGAATGCTCCAGTAAAATGTAGTAATGGTCTGTAGCCCAAATTCTTGAAAACTAAGCTCATTTAGAAATTAGAGCAGTATTTTAAGCAATATTTCCCTAATTCAGAAAGGTCTAGAAATACTTCTGGTATCTTGCTTCAGTATGTTAACCATATAACATCAAAGATGTTAAACCAAGAAATTTTTACCTCCTTTGCCTGCCGTATAAGTGCTTCAGGATCAAGTATTTCAGACAGATAATTCAGGCTGTTATTGATGTAATTCTTCTGTACAGTTTAAGAAGGTAGACAGGAACAATGTTAGAAGTATATTTTTGCAAAAAGATTTTGCGTAAAGCATTATGGAATACAACACTGAAACTGTGACCTGTTTCAATCATTTGGCCAATAAGTTAAATCTTTAAGCAAGGAGTCATCTGATGAAAGCAGGCAAAAATATAAGCAACATCTCACGAGTCACCAGCTGCTGCAAAAGTGAGTCTTACAGTCTTACCTGTTGGATAAGTGCACACTGTGCTGGGTTAAAAACTGGCTGGACAGCCGAGCCCAGAGAGTGGTGGTGAAGGGAGTCGAATCCAGTTGGCAGCCAGTCATGAGTGGTGTTCCCCAGGGCTCAGTGTTGGGGCCAGTCCTGTTTAATATCTTTATCAGTGATCTGGACAAGGGGATCGAGTGCACCCTCAGGAAGTTTGCAGATGACACCAAGTTGGGTGGAAGTGTTGATCTGCTGGAGGGTAGGAAGGCCCTACACAGGGACCTGGGCAGGCTGGATCATTGGGCTGGGACCAACTGTATGAGGTTCAACAAGGCTCAGTGCCGGGTCCTGCACTTGGGTCACAACAACCCCATGCAACGCTACAGGCTTGGGGAGGAGTGGCTGGAGAGCTGCCTGGCAGAAAAGGACCTGGGGGTGTTGGTTGACAGCCAGCTGAACATGAGCCAGCAGTGTGCCCAGGTGGCCAAGAAGGCCAATGGCATCCTGGCTTGTATCAGGAATAGTGTGGCCAGCAGGACCAGGGAGGTGATGGTGCCCCTGTACTGGGCACTGGTGAGGCCGCACCTCGAGTACTGTGTTGAGTTTTGGGCCGCTCCCTCCAAGAAGGACATTGAGGTGCTGGAGCGTGTCCAGAGGAGGGCAATGAAGCTGGTGAAGGGTCTAGAGCACAAGTCTTATGAGGAGCGGCTGAGGGAGCTGGGGTTGCTTAGTTTGGAGAACAGGAGGTTGAGGGGAGACCTTATTGCTCTCTACAACTACCTGAAAGGAGGTTGTAGCGAGGTGGGGGTTGGTCTCTTCTCCCAAGTAACAAGTGATAGGACGAGAGGAAATGGCCTCACGTTGTGCCAGGGGAAGTTTAGGTTGGATATTAGGAAAAACTTCTTCACTGAAAGGGCAGTCAGGCCCTGGAACGGGCTGCCCAGGGAGGTGGTTGAGTCCCTATCCCTGGAGGTATTTAAAATACAGGTAGATGTGGTGCTTGAGGACATGGTTTAGTGGTGGACTTGGCAGCGCTAGGTTAACAGTTGGGCTCGATGATCTTAAGGGTCTTTTGCAACCTTAATGATTCTATGATTGTAGACATTCAGCTGTGCATCTGTTTCCCTTGTTATTATTAAAGACCAACCAGAGATAGGTTCTGTGTTTTAGAGTTATATTAAGTCCTGCCTCATTGGCAGTCCCTACAAGATGAAACAAAGCAGATGGATGTGAAGTTCTAACTAACAGCATGGACCATAGAAAATGCTAAAGGTGAATAGGATGTAAGAAGCTTATACTTAAAAATAATACGATGCTTTGTGAAGTGTTCTGTTTTCTGAAAGCAGAAAATTCAACAGTCAATGTAATTATATTTGCTAGATGCCCACAAGGAGCCTGCAGATTAACAATAATGCACAATGAGTATATTAATCAGTAGGCTCTCGTGGAAATGAGAGGTTTGATGGTAAAAATACATATAAGGATACTTTGGATGAAGTAAAAAATACTTTTTGAGGAGATCAGCCTGAAGAAGATGAAAAGTGATTTTATAATTTTATAGACAGAGATTTGAAAAAAAGGATTCCATTCTTTTCCAATTAAATTACCAAGGAATAGGCTGAAAAAGAAAAGGTAGGCTTGGATATCAGGAAAGGTGGGTTCTCTAGCATGAAAACAGATACCTCACGTAGCTATTTTAGAACATAAAGTTATAGTTGGATGAAGTGTGGTTTACTGGATTTCTCAGATGCAGGCACTAACTTTTTGATAACTTCAGTATAAGGCAATAAAATGTATTTTTAGTTTAAAAATCAGTGGATTTGGTGTCTGTTAAAGAATGCTTTTATCACTTAACTGGGAGAAACGTTTGCTCCCCCAACTGCCATTTGAAATGCCTGAGGAGTGGGAAGATGAGGATAAGCAAATAGTGTGTTCTCAGACAGGATTCACACCTCCTCAATCCCAAAAGTACTTTCTTAAGAAATGTGCTATCTGTTCCTTCTGTATTTCAATATCTGACAAGTGATGATCTGTTATTTTAGTAAGCTATAAATACTCTGTACCATTGGATAACAAGGTTGTACAAATGTGCTGAGAGAACTGTAATGATCGTAATAGTGATGAGTTCTTGCCCTTCTTTGCCTGAGCAATTAAAACTTTTTCTAGCCTAACCTGCCCATATCTTTCAAAAATAACTATAGCATGTTGCAGAGACAGTGAATTTAGTTGTTTCGCTGACCCAGTGATCTGGAGCAAGGCTTTAGGGAATGTATTAATAGATAATGCAAGGAATATTATCATTGAAATCTAGGATTATAATTGTAGCATTAGTAGATTTATAGCTTCACAGTTTATAATCCTGTGGAGCTGCAAACATATAGAAGTAACCCTCTTAAATTTAAAAATAATTTCTGCACAGTGCTTTATTGTTTGGTTTTGGTTGTTGTTGTTTTTGGGTTTTTGTTTGGATTTTGTATGATTTGGGGTTGTTTTTGGGGGGGGTGGGTTTTTTTTTTTTTTTTTATATATAGTGGGGATTTCTAGAACATGATGTTGGAACAAACTAGAACAGGGTAAGCTGACAGCTGATCTTTCAAGAGTGGACTGCTCATGGTGTTTTTTTGTTCTACAAATTGGAGGTTAGTTGTTCAGGAAAAAAGGTAATGAGAGCCAGAAAATGCTTATTCTTGATGAGGTAAGAATATCACAGTTTTGGCAGTAACTTTTCTGTCTATGAAAGTAATGGTTCTCCAGTTCCTGTGTTGAGAAGCCAGGAGCTGCGCACTGATGCTTTTGTCAGGTTGCCTGGGCTCCTAGCTCACGGTAACCTTCTGTGTGTTTGAAGGCGACTACCAAGTGTCCCTTCTATCAATAAATTAAACACTTGCAGTCTTTCCATCATGTTCTGTAGACCTATGATCTTTTCCATTGCTCTTTTTTCATCATTTAGCTCCTTCATTGTAATTATTAATCAGAGGAAAGTCTGCAGAATCCTATGTGATGATTCTTGACTGTTTGATAGTAAAAAATGGTTAAATATTTTTCATGTATAATTTTTCAACTGGTGGTGCATTTACTATAGGGGAGGAAAAAAAACAAACCCAGAAATCATTAAACTTGTAATTTATCTTAATAATAGTCCTAGTTTAATTATATGAGGAAGGCAAGAAATATCACAGTCATAAAGTTTGTGCTTACAGTGTATGATCAAAAGAAGGATAGGGTTCTTTAGAGGTCAAAGTTTTCTTCTACCAATAGAATTATCTCCTCCTGCACCAACAGAGATGAAAGGCTGACTTCCAAATGACACAGCTTTGCTAAGGGCATAAAAATAATGTCCTACATAAAAATGAAATCAAGCCAGAGAAAAAGCACTATTGAGATGGTGTTTGTGATTAGCAAGATATTTAGCAGTCTTCTCCAAGTTTCAAATACACTTCCTTTGTTAAATAGTATAATGGTGGTACCTGGGCTAGCTAGGTTGCTTTATAAAGAGTAAGCGCAGATTTGGATTTGGAAGCTGCAAATCACAAGTGTGATCAGTGATGAAAGAATTAGGAAGAGGCTAGTATAATCTCAGAGAAACCACCAGAAACTCCAAAGAAATTTTTTGAACAGTGATCACATACTAAATAACATTATTTTCATAGGCTCTAATCTAACTGCCCAAAAAAGTATCATACTTGCTGATAGTTTTTTTTTCCATTTGCTAGCCTCTGTTGGCCCACTGAAGCAGAATCTCCTTCTGATTTTTATCAAGGCATTTATTTGACAAAAATCAAAATTCACGGATCAAAAGTGGAAAAAAATGGAGACAGATAACATTAAAAAACTTATCTACATTATAGTTAGATTATAGCAAACCCAAACCAAAGTAAATTAACAGGGCAAGTAAAGATAAGATGGACTCTAAAATAGTACCAAAAGCGAATTGTTTTATCTGTATATCGTTTGATCATGGACACAAGCTATATTACACTTCGTACACTCAGATGGTAAGATTTGAGTTTTACTGGTATAAAAATAAATTTTGAGTGCTTCTTTCTCCCCCCCCCCCCCTTCCTTTTCTTTTCTCTTCTCTCCTTCAGACCACTGGCCTGCATGAATTAAACACCTGATGGTGTATAACTGTCTGGGCAGCAGCAGTAGCTTAGCAACACCAGCTAGTGCTGATGCCAAAGAACAGTGTTGGCTTTCATCATTTTAAAATGCCAGCTGGTCCTTTAATAGTTTTTCTATATTTAGAGATTAATTGATAATTGTGTTTTAACTTGTAGACCTAGGTTGGATTTCACCATCAAATTGTTTGATAAAGAATTTTGGAAGCTCATGAGTCTTTAACTGTCAGCATTGATACAAGATTTAGGAAGAGCATGGTCATAACTATAAATCCCAGAGTGAATACTGGTGATACTTGCAGATGGAGACTACAAAGAAACCTTCCTTGCTTCCTCTTCATTATAAGTGCACAAGCAAAGCTGCTTAAATGTACGAAAGGAGTGGTAAACTGCATTCTCTGAGAGTGATGAAGTTTCCTTAATAAATAGTAATGTCTGATAAATACATGCATATTTTTGAAATATGTAATTTTGAAAATAAATGAATATTGCAAATACAGACAAACATACTCTATGTGTGTGTATATATGTGTGTATACACACACTAAAATAAAACATCAAGAATGTATTTTTGTGACAGAAAGTATAAAATTATAGAAATGTGTACCTGGAATGGGTCTCAACAACTCACCTGCTCTATTATCACTGTGAGATCCATCTATAAGCATCAGCATCTCTGGTTGAGTGTTTGTTTAGATATTCCTATATTTATGTAATAAAGGAAACTTTGTTAGGTAACCTCTTTCAGCACTTAGCTATTTCTGTGTATATCCTAATATGTAGTGTAAATCTTTGCTGCAAGTTAAGCCTCTGATTTTTTTTTTTTTGTTACTATTATTCGATGGACACAAGGGCAAATGAGTTTTTTGTTTATTTGTTGTGAGCTTTAACCTACAAGAAAACTTCCACTATTCTTTAACCTGGGTAAACAAAACTAGGTCTTTCTAACTTCACTTATAAGTAATTTTCTAAACCTCTTGGCACCTTTATTTCTGACCTGGATTCTCTACAGTGGCTGGGCATATTAAATGAAATGTGATGCCCAAGCTGGGCAGGGTATTCTTGCTGAGAATCTTCGCCAGTGCTTATTGCAGCAGAATGTATACTGTTCGCTTTGTACATATAATGTCTTTTAATGTTCCTCTAACACTTTTTTATTTATGTTTTGATTCCTGATTAAACTAATCCTCCAGTCCTTTTCTGCAGTTTTCCCATTATTCTGCCAGTCAGGGCCCCTTACATCCTGAAGTATTAATCTTTTCTTTTTCTTGTGTGTGTTACTTTTTAGCAGTGTTAGAACTTCCTCATTTGCAAACATTTTTTAATTTCCTGTTTGAAATACTTGCTTTTAATTTATCAAGGTTCTTAGGCCATTCTACCAACATGTCTCCCGACTTTAGGTCATGCCTGAATGGTTATCTCAGTGTGTCTCCACAGTAATGTGTCAGTTTGGATGTGCACTTTCAAGAAGAGTTGTGCAGTTGTTTCCACAGTGTGTTTTGGTTCACTTTGTGGAGCTCTCTGAGCATGCAAACTGGATTCCTTTTGTATAACACTAAACTGGAAAATATGCTCCACCAGCGTCTCTAATGTTGTCTAATTGAGAATGGGCATTTAATCCATGGGCTCAGACTAGAGCTAGCTTTATGTGTTTAAAAAAAAAAACCAAAAAAACCCCACCAAAAAACAACAAAACAAACAACCCCTTAACAAACAACCAAAAACCCCCACAAAACTAACAAAAAACCCCACCAACAATAAAAACCCCACACCCCACCACAAAAAAACAAACAAAAAAAACCAGACCTCGCCAAACAAACAGTACTCCCCTGAAACGTGGATGGTGTGGATGTCAGCTTCTCAACAGCATCTGTTCTCTCAACAGCATCTGTTCACTCTACAGCTCTGTTCCTGTTGGCCTAGACAACTTGTCAGTGTAGTCACTGTTCTTACAAATATGATGTTTTAGTAAGCTGTACATACTCCCCATACTAATCTCACATAACAGGTTTTTTTGAGTGATTAAAAACTCTTAGGTGGTAGCTCGTGATTCGGATGTTGTTTGTGCCACTCTGCAGTGTTCTGTGCATTTCTATGGGCCATGCTTAGTTGAAGGACTCAAATTCATCTCAGTATTTTTTCTGTATTCTGATTTGCATTCCTACCCTGGAATAGCGTTAAATATCTGGTCGTAAGTATCATTTTTTGAAAAAGCCAAAAAGGTATTTTTATAGAAGGTGTTAGAGAGTTTTTCATGAAAGCTTTCCTATTAGCTAATGGACTAGTATTTTCACTTTGTGTTGCTAGAACAAGCCTTACATGTCCCTTTTTAGTTTTAGCCAGTTTTGTCTTTCTAGTTTAGTCCCTACATGATCCTCTCGATACCCTCTAATAATTTGACTGTCTCTGGTTCATTAGAGCTGCCCTTGGTAGTAGGTGTAACAGCTGTCATTGAAATGACTTTTGTAACAAGTATGTGGGATGTTTCATGTTTGTAAATCTGCCAGTTATGAATACTTAAGCATGTTTTCTGGTTCTATTTTCTCTCTTATTGTTCCTCTGAGGAATTACTGTACAAATACTTGGAGAAAATTACTTTCTCTTGTGTTTATATAACACTTCTAAATAGCTTTATAAATTGGAAGCTGGCACTATGCAACTCAAGTCATGTTTAACTCAACCTATAGCAGAAAATGACTTTGAATATTTAATAATTTTCCAGTCAAAAGTCTTCTGTTTTGATGTTAAATGTATTTGGTTGCAATAGGGAACAAATTACAGCCTTTTGCTGAAGGGTAAGCAGTGTTATAAATTCATATATGAATATGGTTTGTCATTTTCAGGATACAGAAAAATGAAGGTTGGGATTTTCAGAATAGTTTAGTAGTATTAATTATGTGATTTCCTTTCAATGTTGAATCTTATTTTCTTCATCTGCTTTGAAAATCCCAGGCTAGGACTATATTCCAACTAATATCAAGGTTTGATAAGTTAGTGATTGTTTTTCTGTAAAATGTGGAAGATGGATTTTTTTGGCTCAAAAACAACAAGCCATAACAGCATACAGAAAGACAGTTTACTTGTCTCCCTGAAGGATGACTAAATGCATGGTAAAAACCACGTTTTTAGTTTCCAAATATTGACAGCGAGTTCTAGGAAAGCGCTAAGTGTGATGTCCTGTGCTGACTCACTAAAATGCTCAGTATGAAGGCTTAGCTAGAGCTCAGGCTTTCTTTACTGTTACAAGGACTTCCTGCAGACTGCAAAGAAGTAAGGAAGGGTGAGCAATTAGGAAAAAAAATGTTTTTGAGAGGTTGTATATTTGGGGAACATAAAATCATGCAAGTGACTTTTTTTGCTGTGGGGAAAGCTAGAAGTATGAGTGACAGTCATATAGAACGATCAAATCCTAGAGTGTTTTTCATTATTATTTGTACTACTTTTAATGTTTGCAGTTTAGGTCTCAAGGATATCTGTATGAAAGCTGATTTTGCTGGTTAAATGAAAAATACAGTACCATGCCATTAGCTTGTAAGCCATGTGCAAGAGAGCATGTTTGGTAAAAGGAAGTTCTTGCCTTAGAGTTGCAGCAGTGTGTTGCTACTGTTTTTTTTTAGATAAGTGCTTTTTAAGTGTCTGATTTGAGAAAGCCTCTCTTGCTGACCACCTCTCTTAGAGATCTAGAGGTAGAAAAAGACTGGGTTTCTTTGGCTTATCCAAGTTGTAAATCAATTTAAGTGAGCTTTTCAGATCAAATTCAAGTAATTTAATTCTGTTACTAGTTACAGAATGGGCTGATATATCAAAGAGTATTTAAGAATGTGGCAAGCTGCTTTTCCTTTGAGTATTTGTAAACTGGAATCGTTACATTTTGTCTCCCTGGCTAATAATTGATAAATAGGAAATTTACTACCAATTTCAAAATCTTACATATGTCAAAACAGCAGTGCAGCAGCTTGTAGGGTTTAGAAGGTGCAGAATCAGTGTAATAGATGCATTGTCAGAGTTCTTTATCATAAAGATTTTTTTTGCGTATTTGTAACCTTTCTGTCAGGAAGGGAGACAATACCTTCAGTAAAGATGAGAGTAACTGTGATATGGGAACATGAGATTAAGTGAGGATGGATTTCTGTTGCTCAGGCAGTACCAGATGCTGGCTTTTAACTCTCTTATATTTCAGGAAGACATTTTTAAGGAATTAATGACTTTTTATATATTTGCTATCAGTGGGATAACAAGAAATCGTGGATTCTGGAGCAGAATGTATATCACATACCGAAACATGTGGGCCTGATTTGGCACTGTGCCATCAGAATAATCTTTTTGGCAGAAGGTGTCACTTTTAAAAACACATCTCTATTTGGTGCCTGTGCCCTGTCGAAACTGGTACGGCACCTTGTGAGTGGGCTTAGTGGTTTTTTAACAGATGGAGTTGAATATTGTTATGCCAGTGAATAGCTTGCAAATCCAGCCTAGGGGTAGCAGATCACAGAAATGAAAGGTTCTAAAGTTTCAGTTCTTTTCTTCAGATTCGTGTTTTGTTACCTTCACTCAGGGATTATTTTAATATACTATCATTAATGTTATATTCTGAGTTTTATGAAATGCTTTGCAAACTCTGTATCTTTCATGTTGTGCCAGTGTAATGACTTTTGGACAGAATTTAGCAGCCATTTGTTAGCTCCTTAAGGTACTATATGAAGCAATTGAAATCAGGTAGGTAAAATACCATGTTTGTTTAAAAAGAAGTCAAGTGAAATCACAGGCCTTTTCCCATACAGGAGCTTGGTTCGTGTGCCAGGGCTACCCCCCAAACTTATTCAAAGTATGACACAGACTTCTTACAAGTGTATGCCATTTTGCTTTTTAATTTAGATTTAAACTGAAACCAATGTTCTGAAGAACATATTCCCCATTTCTGTTGAGCTCTAGTAACATCTCTGATGGTTATCTTACCTGATATTTAAATATCCTGTGTTTGTAGTTATTTATGATTTGATTGGAGATTTAACTAGTCTGTTTTCTTGTATTTCAGTACTTCTACAATTTCTGATTTTATTTGTAGAAAGTAAGATTTTACGAAACAAAGGTCACCCTAGCTAAACTGGAAATGAAAAGATATAGCAAAAGGTGAGAATTGAGAGTGTTTTTACAGAGTTTCAAAGTGGCTTAAGCAACAGATTTGCACACTCGAAGAATTCTGACAAAAAATTATGTATTCTGTGTGATAGTTGCATCAATATTTTTTTAAATTTAATTTTTTTTGCTTGTACTTTTCATGTAAGTTTGTAAGCCAGAAGGAAAATATTTGAGGTCATCAAAGCAGGTATAGCTGGCTTTTTCCCTGACAAAAAGAGGCTACAGTTTACACACTGTCTCACTTGTGAACTTTAAATGCAATTATTTTGTCTTATTTTTATGAACTGATTTTTTGATCATATCTGAACAGGAAATTGTTTTTCAGTCAGTGTTTGGGTGTTGCAAGAATAGCATGAGATGCTGTTGGGTGTGGAGGAAATCACTATACACATTTGCACATAATGTACCAGTACTGACTGTGTTTGTGTAGATGCAGGTGTAGCTTGTATTATAATTTAATGTTAATGATAACAATTTTTGCCTTAAACTTCAGAGTCGGCTTCAGTATTTTTACAGTTTAAAGAGAACAATGAATATAATGAAATCAATAGTTACAGCTCAGACATGAACGTGTGGTGTAAACCAGAAAACTAGTATTATAAGAATTAAAGGCTCTCGGAATCTGAATGCTAAGCTTCAGTTAATATTTGGAGAGTGAGTAAGGTACTTCAGTCTGTAGCATGTTTGAATGAGAAAATTTTTTAACAAAGAGCCCCAAGAAACCTGGAAGATAAAGCTGTTGAACAACCCCCTTCCCTCAGCCAAATAAAACCAAAGCATTTTATGTACAAAGCAGGAACATACAATTTTAAGCTTCCTTCTAAATACATTTTAACATTTTTCCAGTAGTTGGTTTTTTGTAGAATGTCTTGTAGGTGTGTTGTTATTCATCTAGTAATCCGACCAATCATCTCTAAAAACAGAGGCAAGAACATTGTGGAAAAGCCCAGAGATATTTTTGGAGTAGATGGGAGAGAGGAAGAGGAAAAGTAAAGTAAAGAGTCAGTCTTTTAGGATCTTGCTTGGGCTGGAGGACAATGTGACTTCAAACTCCTCCTGACTCAGCTGGCCCTGATGCACAGAGCCTGGGGAAGGCATCAGGGTTTTCTGCCTCTAGAGCTGCAGTTCTTGATTTTTCCAGTTGTCATGGAACTCTTCTCCCAGTAGTCTTCTGTTTCCAGTTATCTGTAGCCCTACTTATTCCAACTTGTCTCTCCTCAGCTGACTTTCATTTAAATCTCTTAGACCTTCTTTCCCTCTTCCCAGAGTCTTCCAACAAGAGGATCATGCTTCTAAACTCATCTGCTCCAGGCTACTTAACTGCTCTGCAGCTCTCTTCCCCACTTTTTCCTGTTGCTTTCTCTGGACTGGTCAGTCAGCTTGGGTGAAGCCTTTTCTGTGCTTGTCTGTTACCAGTGTCTCATCGGGCACAGTAGCTGGGCAGCTCTGCCCTCCTGCCTGGCTTTTTCTCCTAGGAAAAAACGGTGTTGATTATTCCTCAGGTAGGAGTAAAACAAACCAACCCAAGATGCACGCTCCCTTTAGCAAAAAACTGCCTATTGGAAATTTGCCAAAAAGTACCACAAAGCTGGGGGAAAATGATTAGTAATTCTAGAAAAGTCATAACTGCTGTGGCTGCTGATTGTTTTTTGACATTTGATTTTTATATTTCAAATACAATCAAGATAGAAAATGAAAATGCTGACTGTGAAGCTATGTTGATTGTTCTCGCTGACTGAAAGTTACATCCTAGTACCTGTGGTGAGAAGAGAGTGCTTTGGCATATGTCTGTGAGCAGAAGGAGCTGCTATGCTGCATTACTAATGTATTAGCAATGAATGAATCAGAAAATTAAAAAGTTCTCTTTCTGAGTTGAGATTTTGTCCATTTCAAATTATGCAAAAATGGTGACAGTGTTCCAAAATTTGAGTTTAAGATGAGGTAGCCATGTTAATGTTCTTTGAGAGGTTGTAAATAAATTCCTAGGATTTCTTCAAAAACAAAAAGCCTCCTATGAAGCCAGATAAGGTTCCATAGGCCACTGATGTCATCTGCATTCTGAAATCTTGGACATTAAAAGCCAGCATGTAATGGGCCTCCAGGACTGAGGGGAGGCAGAATACAAATGGTTGTTAGTGGTTTGAGAACCATTTGTTAAATTTCAGGGGAATCTTGGAAATTGGTATTCTTGGGATTTACTTTTTGATGGGGAGTATTCTGTAGATCTTAGAAATATCACAGGCAGATTGCATATTCCACTTAAAGGACAGTATGCTGTACATCAATCTTGAATTTATTTCATCGGTGTCTGCGTGCTGCTTTTGGCTGGTGTGAGATTTTAATTATCCTTCTTATAACAAATTTTATTGGTCTGTCTTAAACTTTAGGAATGAAAGGATCTGCTTAATAATTACAGCTCTGATTTGTATAGAATTGCTGTTCAGTGAAAGAATCCTGTGATTCATAGCCACACCTCCTCCTGTGAACAGACTCTTCATGTCTGTTAAAATAGTATGTGCTCATGAAAAAATAAATTTCCCTAGAGCTGTAAGCTTCAATCTGCTTGCTTTTTTTTTTTTCTTTAATTGTCTACTAAATAATGTAGTTGCAGGTTAATGGTTTGGTTTCTTGAGTATTAAATAAATGACAAAGAAGCAAATGTAAAGAACAGGTATCAGTAAATAGGAAATGTGATTTTTTTTTTTTTCTATGTACAACACTTTTATTCTTACTCTTTCACAGAAATTAAACTGATACATTTTAGAACTTCTTTAACATTGTATTATGTCTTTGTTTTAGATTACTCAGTGAAAATAATGTATAGTACATAGAGAAACTATTGGGGTTTAACCTCTTCAGATTGGCCCCCAAATTTAAAACGTAAGAATTTTTTTTTATGGTCGGGTTCCAAGAAGCAGTGTTGGACTGTCATAATAATAAGTATTTCTTTTTACTCCTTGCAACTACTCTTTCCATATCACATCCATTTTTTGTGGGATTTTGCTCTAGGTAATGTCATGGGAATACTCTTTCTTTTGCTACTTAATAGGAACAAGTTGCGTGCATGAGTTCTCAGGGAAGTTCCATTGTTTATGGAGAGACAAGACAGTTTGTTGTCAAGAATAGTACTGAGTGCCAAATTTTTGTGGTATTGTAATTTCTTTAAAGATAGGCAGGGTTTTAATTTTGGTTGGTTTTTTGTTTTTTTTTTTTTTTCAATTCAGATGATATTTATTTGAGCGTCTCCAAGTAACTTCAAAACTTCTTATTCCTTTAATTGTTCAGTTCTGATTTTTGTATTCAGAGGAATAATTAAGTCTTGAATTACACTCACACTGAACAAAAAAGTAGAAGGGTTCACTGAGACTGAGACAACATATATATCAGTATATCTTCTACAGTTTAGACAGATTGTAATATTTCCAGTATTATGTTAGGAAAACTCATTTTCATAATCTAGCAAGTAAAGCAAAACAAATTAGTTTGGTAGAACACACTGAACTTTTCTGATTTAGAACTCCTAACCATAACACAACTTTGTTGATTTCAGTGTCAGTGTTTTCGTTGGAAATCTCTGCATGTGTGTTTTATTTGTTGCCAAAAGTCCACTGTTATGCCTGGAAGATGCTACATACTAATACTAGTTCTCCCTTGAGCCAAAACATAACATAGCAACAAAAGAATACATCCTTGTCAGGTGGTGGTGGTGGTATTATTATTATTATTATTATTATTATTATTATTATTATTATTATTATTATTATTATTATTATTATTATTATTTATTGTTTCAAATCCAACTCTTTCTTCAAAAAGGGTGATAATATGAGTGGATATTAACGTGTTTAAGATTTTTGAGACTGTACTTGAGATTTGCTATGAAACTGTAATCTGAGCAGTAATATATGCATTTATTTTTCAGAAAGAATGCCTTAGGTTAGTCTTATGAATCTTGGCACATGACTTAAGCAGATTGCATCTAGGTGCTTTAAATTAGTCTTCATGCATTATCCTAGGATTTAAGAATTTTTCTGCCTATCTACTGTGATAAATTTAAATTAAACGCCCTAAAAATATCTGGTTTGTTGCAGTTTTTGATTCATTGTCTGAGAGGAGAGTGATGGCATTAAGTTTATATTGCATTGATAGTATGTTTTGTAATTAATCCAGTATCTTTCGGTTGTGTGAGAGACTCTGCAGAAATAATTGTATCCAGACTAGTTCAGACATTTAACAGATCCTTCAGAGCTGTATGTGTTTACCTTTTGATACAATGCAGTTAATTTGTCATGGAATTGTTTGTTACATGAAATTACTTGCTAGGTTAATTTCTTTTGTACAAAGTAATGCAGCATATAATGAAAGCATAATAGAGCGATTGCATAATACATAGGTAATACTCCTTTCAAAACTGGGTGTGTAGAATTTTTAGCCGTGTTCAAATAGTAATTGTACTTTGATTTCTAGTAGTTCATTTTTGTTATGGTGCTAACCATTTTCACCTTCTATTGCCTCTTGCAGATATCTCATGCTGCCTAAAGCATAATCAAAGGCAACCAGTTTTCTTTGAGAAACTCAATTTTGGTGACCTTGTTCACCACTAGCTCATTCTTTTTTTTTCAAGCTTTACTACTGAAGAAACAGCTCTTAATTTTCAGGAAAATCAAGAAGCGCTTTGTAATCTATTAGCTGTTTATCTCAGAAGCAAAACTTTTAATGATGGAAACAAATATACATGGGATTCGGTGGCAAGTATTTGATGATACTGATTTCTGTTACTTTATGTGGACTGACTTAGTGTGATGGATTGTAGGTTTAGCATAGTAATGCTCGTGAAATATGTGACTAGATATGTTAATGCTTTTTCAGTTGTCTGAGAACCCTACCCTATTGCGTTCATTCATTTGTGCTCTTGCTTCTTTTCTTTAGGTGTAAAATGGCCTGCTTAATGTTTGAAAATTCTTTTAAAAAAGCTGAATCAAAATTTCATCTAAGGATCTCTATATGCAGTAAGGTTAACTCAGTGCTGACAGGGAGCCAGTGCAGTTTTATTGTTGTCCATAGGATTTTCAGTGTGGGGCTTTTTTTTTCTGTTATGCTTGATCCAGAGAATTTAACTGTAAAATAGTGTGCAAGTTAATTCCAATAAATAACAGATTTAAGCATTGACGTTAAATGCTATACAAAAGTATAGCAAAACAAATTTTTATCAAGTATGCTTGTTTTCAAGAAGAACTTATGGTTTTTTGGCAGGAAAGAGTTTTGTCCTATCCTTAACTGCTTCTTTAAGATATTAAACCCAATAGTTGTCTAGTCATACTGTGAGTTCTGTAGTTCTAAAATGATTTAAAGGGAAAGTTAAGTTTTCTTTCTTACCTATCGTACTGAAAGTAGTTATATCATTAATTCTTTTCAACATCTCTTTTTCCAATTCTGTTCTTTCTCATGCTCAGAGCTATTCAGATGCCCTGTTCTTAAACTGTATTAAGTTTAAAAGTACAAAACATTTCTCATAAAGCTTTCAAATTAAGGAAATTAAACTTTATGCAGCCTTTACACAAATGACACCAATAAACTTGATAAGTTGGATTTTACTATTATTCAAAATGTCATTATAGGCCATCTGGTTCCTATCTAGTGTGCCAGTGTGAATTTATATATGCATTTTAAAGTTCTCAATCACTGGCTACCTCCACAGAGGAAGCCCTACCTGGGAGAATCTCAGCAATCGTAAAATGTCAACTCTGCCACTTAATTGTCTGAATTGGAGTGAAGATCACCTGCATTCAGTGTATGCAGCATTATTCAGCTCGTGAGTTGTTTTTAGTTTAATTGGCTTTTCAAGTAGTCCTGTCAATATAAATGTTCATCTGGGAATACTCCAAAAGAGCTATTGTTCTGTGCTTTCATGTAATAATCTGATGCATGCAACCTTGGAAGTTTGTTATCTAATTAATTTGTATTTTTTAACAGAAATTCTTTTGAATTATTTGGCTCAGAGTTATGGTACTGCAAAGCTGAAATGGTTCATACAAGTCAAGTTGCAGCTTAGATTTACCATTATTTGAACCTTATTTGCTTTACTGAGTATGTTTTGGTTAGGAAGATAGTGCTGTGTGTTTAATGAGTGTGTTTCAGAATGGTTAAATTCTTCTGCTGTTTTCCAAACTTGAAGCCTAGGCAGCAGATTCTATACCAGATCGTACATCTCCAAAGTCTTGAGTCAATCACGTAATCTTTGCCAATTTGAATATGATTTGATACAGAATTTACTAGTAATGTTTTAACAAATTCACTAAAAATTATAATTTCAACTTTTCTGAAAAAGCGTGGCCCTGTTAAAATACTGTGGAAAACTGGAAAAATCAAGTCTTTCAGATTATTTTTAAGGTACACAGGCATGCAGGTTAATTGTTCTGGTGAAATTAAAAGTAGTTTTTTATATTTCCTGCACTAAAATATAGAGCCTGGGAAACTTCAACTGGCAATAAAGTATTTTTCATTTCTTGACCTAGGTTTTTGAAATGGTGCTTTTAGCTGTTGAACAAAACCTTAAACTTCCATCCTGGAGGTGATTGCGCTGGTGATAACATTAGTATGAATTTCTTCCCTACGTTCAGAGATATTGTGTAACAATATTTGTAAAGAATGTTGAGATCTTCCCAGAAAAGATCATAGGGCATTACACCGGCTAGTTCTGCCCGCGTGTGTGTGTGAGACAGGACTGGGACTATGAAAAGGCCACTTTTCTCCAGTGTGTAGTAGTGTGGCCAGCAATGTTTGAGATGTGGTAAACCATTTCAGCAATCTCAACCTTTCTGTATTTACCTACACTATTGACTAAAACCAAAACAAACTGAAATGTTTTCCTGTTACAAATGTTGAAGATGAACATAGCTTTTATAGAGAAACTTCCTTTTTTTAAAAAGTACATCTATCGGTATAACTTGCCAGTTGATACTTTCAGCAAAGCAATCACATTAGCAGTACCTATTAGGTTTTTAAAAATAGCATTTCTGTTTTAGAAATAGGAGCTATTAGAAGTTCAATTAAGACTAAAAGTCAGTAATGGGCGTAGCTTTTATAAGGAGAGGTCTATAGTAGACTTTATTCGTAAAATACATTTAACAGCATGGGATTAACAAAAAAAAAAATTACTACAGACATGCTTATATTTATATACTGTAATGCCATTATGTCCCTGGTTTCAAACACTTTCTTAAAAGGGATGAATAATTAACGTTTATACAGAATAGTTTTTTTTTATCAGTTTTAATGTCACACGTGTGTCACACGTGTTTCTATGAGAACCTGGTACAGAAAGAGGTAGGGATTTGTATTCCTCAATTCTTTTCTTGATTCTACTGCTAACGCATTGCATTTTGTACTGCTAAAAAGGGTGGATAGTCCGGTGTGCTGAGCCTCTGCAGTGCATACACCTTTTTAGTAAGAGGTAGATTATGCATTTTTGGAGAGAAGGTTAATTCTCTGGAATTGCCAAATGTGTTGTAAAAGCTTTTTAAAGTATCGTTCATATGAGGTAGTTTTGAAGCGCTGGAAAAATAAAGAAAACTTAATAATTTCCAGATTATTTTTTAAAAATCCAATTTTAATTAGGAAATAATAGGAATATGGATTAGCTTTAGTGTGAAAGTATCAGAGCATTATTTTTCCTACTTGTAGGAGAAATATTATACAATTATCTTTCATTTCTATAATATGTAAAATACATGTAATATATTTATAGATAATAAAATATAATTATATAGAGTTTAGCTCTGAATTTTTTTAGTACAAGATGATGAAGTTTGGAGTTTTATTCAGAGTATAGGCTCTTGAGAACTAATGTAGAAGAGACATGGGAGTTAGTAACTGTAGATGATCTCAGGAACATCTTGAGTGAATTTGTTTTACAACAATAGTTTTGCTTCATCTGAGGTCTTTGGATACTATTTTATGAAGCTGTTGTATGTCAGTGTTCAGTCGCTAGTAGACAGGTGATCATGGCATAAAGCTGTTACTATTTCTGGCATTAACTGATACTTTAAAAACAGTGTCAGCAAAGAAACAAGGCTTGAAAGGGGTTTGAGGCTGTATCTTATGAAATAATTTTTTCAGCTTATAGCAATTAAAAATGGAAGACTAGAAGTTTTACTGGGATTCAAGCTCCACGTTGAAACCCCATTTCCAATTTTTTTAAACTGGAATGTTTGAATGCAGAGGTTTCAAGAAGCTGAGCACTGTTCAACGATACTGGGATATACATATCTGCTGTTTAAGTGAAGGTGCTTTTTGTTTCATGATGCCAGTTGAAAATATAGATGTATTTTTCAAGCTGATTCATGTTGTGGAAGAAATGCAAAAGTATGGGTAAGATTGCTTACAAATCCAAACAAGGTGTGGCAATCACTAGCAGGAATAGAGGATGATTAGAAGAGGAATCAAGATATGTTGTAAAATCAATGAACTGAAATAATAAGGCTTATTTTGAAAAGATGCAAGTAACTCCGATGCTAGTACTTAGTAAAGGCTACCACTTGCCAAAATATGCACTGGGATTGGTGCCTGTGTTAAATAAAATTGTAATGTCAGTACAGTAAATTTTTTAATATGCTTTTTTATATGCCATGATATATTATAGGGCAGGAAGTAAGAATTACTCTGAACATCTGTAATTCAAGTGCACTTGAAATACATTATTCATTGCTGCACAACTAGATACTAGAAATAGCTTAAACGAGAGGGGGCTCAGAGGATGATAAAAATGATGGTGGTGTCCTAAATACTTTGTAGTGGGGTGTTTGAGACTCCATGGGTAATATTTATATACATATTGTCATCGTTCGCAGTATCAGTTTAATTACCAGGACTAGTAGGAGCTTTTTTTGATGCTGTCAGCTTTTTCTGAGAGCATTAGAATGCCACCTGTCATTTTGGGATGACTTTAAGAAAAATTTTCTGAGTTTTCAGCTACAGCTGCTGGAATGTGATGGGAACATTTAACGCTTTGATAATGCATTTCCAAAATGTCATAAACTTTATTGATTAGTATTGTACCTGACTCCTTAATCTCTTCATTAAGAATGCTGCCTTCTAATGTCAACAACAAATTGGCTCTACTGCTTTACTCTGCACCACACCAATAGAATGGGAAGTTGATGTTTTCTGACTTTTCATTTAGTTACTTAATTTTTTCCTAAAATACCTATGTAAATCTCTTAATCTCCTATAAGCCTGAAAATACTAGGTTGAAGTGGATGATATGTGTTTTTAAAACTTTAGGGAAAATGGAGTGCTGATTTTCAAATCCTCACAGAAAATAATTGTTTTTGAGAAGTACTGGAATAAAAAGCTTGGTTATTCCATTCTCTGCTATCACTATGTCACTAATGTATGATGTCCTTAACCATAAGCTTAAGCTGAACATGACTTTTAAGTTTACTATTTTTGTGCTAGATATTATCTGAAATTATTCTTGTATTTCTCAAATAGTATATGAATTAAGCTGCAGAATGCACTTACAGAAGTGGGACAATGGTGTGGGTTTTGTTTTGGTCATTTTTTTTTTTTTTCCTTTTCTGGAAAGGCAGGGAGAGGTTGCTGATAGTATCTTCTGTCCAAAAGTAATTTTCGGGGAGTGACAGAGCTCTGATGATAAGGATGACTAATTTAATAGTAGTTGAGGGAACTTCTGTGAATGATGGGAAATGCATGCAGTGGTTTAGCAGAGGTGGATGTGGATTGATGATTTAGTTTCTGAACTAATGGTGTTAGCAGTCTCACCAGTTCCACAGTATCATCCAACTGAAATGTTCCTGGAAGTATATTGTTTGGCATCTACTAAGCTGATCTATTTTATCCTCTCGGAGAGTAGGATAGATAATCAGTGTGGTCCTGCAGCTTTCAGATGCGCAACTGTGCATCTCTGTAACTGTGTTTCAAAATGCTGATTTAAGTAATGTCTGGAGCCATTTGGTCAAAGAAGATGGATTTGTCCCATATCCTGTGACTAGAATTCATGTCTTCAATAGGCATGTTTGATGGTCTTCAGAAGTTATCAATAATTTTTAGTTATTTGCATACTTGCTTTTTCTGCAGAATTTGTCTTGACACTTAAGGAGAATTCAGTGCTAAAGAGTCCTCTATAGTTGGTATTGGAAGATGCAGCAGCTGGTGGAAAAAAATCAGTGATGACAACTGGGAGGACAGGTCACTCAAGATTAAGTAACATTTATAAAATACTTATCTAGAAGGAACTGAGAAATACTTTGTTGTTATTGTTGAATTAATAAAATCCTGTCCCCCCTCACTCTTGTGGTTCTCCTTTTCTTCTTAATTTCCAAATTCTGGGATTATTCTGTGGGATGACTCGTAGTGAACACTTTCTTGTACGTGTGAGGTTGTTTCCTTGCTATGTTCTAGTTCATATTTTAGATTCTTTGCAGCATTATAACAAGTTTATATGATTCTTATTCTGATAATAATTGTGTCAGAGTAGTCTTAAAAATTATAGTTCACAGGCTTTGAAACTGTATGAGCAGATTGTCCTTGCTTTCCTCAAATCCTGGAGCATAAGCAACAGAGAGCTGTCGAAGGGAAGGTGAAGCAGGTCATACGCTGCGGTGGGTTGACCCTGGCCAGCAGCTAAGCACTGCACAGCCTCTTGCTCGCTCCCCCTGCAGTGGGATGGGAAGAGAATCGGAAGAGCAAAGTGAGCAAACTTGTGGGTCAAGATAAAGATAGTTTAATAAGCAAAGGAAAGAGGAAGGAAAAAAAACCAAAGCAAGTGATGCAAAGGTAATCACTCACAACTATCACAAGTAGACCAGTGCCCAGCCAGGCTCTGAGCAGTGGCTACCTCCCCTCAGTTCTTATTGCTGGGCATGGGATTTTATGGTGTGGAATAACCCTTTGGTCAGTCTGGGTCAGCTGTCCAGGTTGTGTCCCCTCCCGACTTCTTGCCTACTTGCTGGGCATGTTCCCCCAGAGTGGGAAAAAGAGAAAGCCTTGATGCTGTACAAGTACTGCTCAGCAACAACCCAACCACTGGTGTGTTACCAATTTAGTCACAAATCGAAAGCATAGCGCCATACAGCTGCAGTGAGGAAAATGAACTACATCCCAGCCTGACCCAGTACATCCACTATTCATGTTATGGTGATTTTCTTTGACAATCTCTTTGAGTAATTGCTGAAGTCTGGAGTGCGCTGGAGTTAACAGTTCTTAACTTCAGTAAGATCAATGTTCTGCCAATTGTTACCAATCTTTACCTGTAAAAGCTTTCATACTATGAAACAATAGGGTTCCCGTTGTTGCTAAAGCTTCGTACTTGCATGTGTAGTTTGGTTTTAGGCAGAGCAGACCTAGCCTCAGCGGTTAAGATATCGCTTCATTTTTGCAGATGTACAATATATGTTAACAGTCTTACGCTGCAGTTTAATATCTTGTATGTTTTAAGCGCAGAACCTGTCGGCATCAGGAAATAGAACTTCGGGATAGTGCAATTTAAACTCTTTAGTTATCTGAGAGTTTTCACCATGACAAAAGACTTAAAAATAGTTTCCCTAGTGTGTTGTTGCTCAATACTGGTTTTAATTCAGTTTGTGATACTGACTTGTAAACGTTTGTTCCACCTGAGGATGTAGAAGGTAATGTGAAACTACGTGACCTTGGCAAAAGCCTGTCTGTTCACGATTTAAGGTTCTCTTAAGTATAACAGTGAGAAATATTGGGAAAAGTAAGCTAATATTTTAGGGCAACTACCTAAGTAATTTTTGTTGATTTCTGCATTTGTGTGCAATGCTTTTTTCTGATGAAATGTTTTAAGAATTATAGGTATCAGTGTCAAAGATGCCTATTAATCGTTTATTTCAGATGGTGTTTCCCAGCCTCTCTCCAGGGATAGTGCCAGAATGCAGAGATTTTACATTTGTAATGATGAATTTTAGTCTCTGGAGAATTTTGCTGTAGATTTAAATGTCTATAATCACTGACACTACCACCCCCCTGCCCTACCCCCACCCCCAGATTCTGTATTTGTAGTCCAGCAGAACAGAGAAGAAATACTTGGTTAAGATTTTATACCTGTACTGAAGAAGAAAACTTTGTTGCCATTCATCTGATATTAGCTGGCATAGCATATGAGACTTTGTTTGGTTTTCATAATACAGGAAAGTACCATTCATAAATAAAACTTGTGTTTTCAGATAGCTGTTTCTTTACATTGAAGAAGCTGAAATTTTAGGTAGATAATGTTAATATGCAATATTTCTTTGATCGTTGTAGATTGGAACAGCACTCGAGTCTCAAAAATACATTACGTAATTCAAGACTATAGAAGCCGTTAGAGTTAAAACAAAAACAAACAAAAAACCCTGGAATGAATCATAATGCATGTGCAAATTTCCTGCTCCTCACCTTTCCAACCCTAATTCCTTGTGCCTTACAGCAGCACAAAAATATTACAATCCGTTCTTTAATATTCAAGTTGCGTTTATTTTCGTTGCCCTTCTTTTGGAGCTCTCTGTTACTTACACATGCTTAGGCAGGCACATGACATTTGGATTCATCAAGGTATGTGATATATTATGTTTTAACAAGTAAATTCCTTTTTCTGCATTACATGAATTGTGATATTTCTCTTAAAGATAAATGTTGCGCTCGTGCTGTAGCAAATTGATAGTTTTGAAAATGAAGTCTTTCGGGTACAAACAGTAGTAAGCAGTGTGTGTCTTAACAATTTATGCTTTACTGTTTTGTGAAGGGTGGCAGGAATTCTCCTGTACTGATGACAGGTCTCAAACAGTTACCTAGTAAACAGGTAAGCTATAAGACATGGTAAGATATCTTTCTTAGCCATTGTCAACGTTGTAGTATTGGCACCATGTCTTCGGAAGTTCAGATGTAGCATAATGCTAAGGAATGTCCACGGGAGGGGGTGAGAAACGTTCACTATGTTTAACTTTAGGGATTTAATTTAGATGCCTGTTTTCTAAACCTATGGTCTCTGTAGTTAGTGGAACGTCCAATAGCATCCTAAAGAAGAAAAATTGCTTATTACCTTTGAATATGCAGTGGTTCAGCGTTTTGACATGTAAACTAAAGTTTTGGAATGCCCTTTATTATATTTAATGATATCATTAGTAATAACCTGACTAACAAACTGTTGTAAACTTTTATCGTATCTTGAGATGTAGCGAGGGATTACTTCTATGTTTTAAAAGCAGCAGTGTAGTGATTTTTTTTCTTTGCTGAGACGGTAGAATAAGGTGTTAATTGGACAAGTGTCAGTGCTAGGTTTCACTAAGCATGGTCTGCATAAGTGCTGGAACAGTACCAAGAAAGTATTGCAGTCTGCGTCGCTGGCTTGACATAAACAAATTACTCTTCTGTGAACTGCACATTCTGTCATGCAGTATCTCTGATGCTTCTCCCTGGGTTCACTGATCATGCTGACACAGTTTCTGAAGTTTTCAGAATATGCCTGCATAAGACATAGCTTAGCTTTCATGTCAGATTTCCAGCTTTAAACGAGATAAATTTTCAGCTACACAACAGAATATTTTAAATTTTGTTGCAGTTATTTTTAGAGCTCAGGTATATATATATTTTTTTTCTGATTGCTAGAAAAATTTGATGCATTTGACTGCACTTACATTAATAGTTACAGCATTGCTTTTAGTTTTAGTGATGGTTTTAGATTGGGTCTCAGTGTTTCATGACATTTTTCTGACTTTACCACGAAAGTTTTATGACTTCACTACTCTGGCCCTCTGTTTTTCGTATCCCATTTCCCCAGTCCCTCTCTACTGCAGATCTCCCTGTTTAAGCTTTTACTCTTTTTTGTGTTTAAAAACCAAACAAACAAAAAACTGCCAGCAACAAGCCCAAACCCCACCGTTGACTGACAATGCTGTATGCTTCCTGTCTTCGTAACTCACTTTGCTTTGCTGCTGTTGCTGCTTTCCACGTCTCTTAAGATGGGAAGTAGGGTAGGAAGTCTAGTGGGTCAAAGGGAAGAGAGGAGAGTTATTGTCTCTTTTTCTTCTTCTCATGAACAGAAGTAGCCATTTTGCTGCTTCTCCTGCAGTTTTACTGTGCTCTGGACGCAACTAATCTGCAAAATGATCAATAATATTCAGCAGTACTGTTTCTTCTAAAGCTATCTTGGAATCTCTAGAACAAGTTGGTTTTGAGGTCTTGCTGTAAAATGAAGACTGAAAAAATGAAGTATGTCTCTCTGTGTTTCTCACATGTTGGTCTCTGTTTACCAGTATATGGCTAAAGAAGTTTTCTGTCCTTCAAAGCAATTATTAGCATTGTGAGAAGGTAATGAAAACACATTAGAAGATGAGTGAGGGTCCATCTATCACCACCAAATTTTTGCGGCAATCTCCATAGGAGGGATGTCAGGATAGAGATTAGGAACAGTTTTAGGTATATAAAGGTGTCTTTTCTGAAATTATTTTGAAACAATGCAATAGAACTTGTTTATTACAACACGTTAAAAGCCGAATCTGACATGTGGTATAAGGTGCTTAAGGCACTTCAAAAATTTATTGCAAGTTCATTAAATTTTGCAGCATTACAGTGAATTAGCAAAGAGCTGTCTTAATTTGCAGAGAGCCTGAAGCATAGAAAAGTGAGGTGACCTACTTAAGTGACAAATACTTGTGCTTTTCAGAATTGGGAAACCTGCTATTTGCAAAAAAACCCAGGCTTTCCGGCTTTTTCCTTTGTATTTTCTCTCTTTGATTCTGTCTCTCTTTTTTTTTTTTTTTTTTCTCTCCATGTCATTAGACCTTCCAATAGTTTTAAGTGATGCCTTCAGTCATTAATCGTCTGACTGCTCATAACCCTATGAAGAAAAGTATATAGCATTATGGTATGTGATACTGCTTTTGCGAGTGCAAGGTTAAGCCAAGGTTTTATGCTGTGTGTTGTTATGGAGAATTGGTACTGTCTGGGAACACTTTTACAGTGAGTAGGAAGAAAATTCTGAAGCAAGTGGGATGAGAAGATATAGATGAAAGTTCCTTTATATACTGAAATGCAAAAATGGCTGAGAATATAATGATTTTTTTCCTACCTCAGGAAACAAAAGTAGTATAATTTTAAAAGAGTAATTGAATCTTTTTACTAGAATTATTTATTGAGAGAATTGCTAAAATGAAAAAGATTCCCGATCCACATTAATACTGACTGAATGCTGGATATCATTGTCTTTTGTTCCTGACAGCCCCTCATCATTCTTGACTATTCTTGACATTCTTTCTTCCTCCTTCTATAAGGAGTATTTAATGAAGTAGAAGCCGTGATTAGTTGATGATGTCCATGCCATCTTAGAGATCAAATTGAATTTCAATTATAATTCCCTGTTTCTTTGTGTCCCCGGTCTCTTCTAAAGATCTCTTTGACTCCAGAATCAGCAAAAGTATATTTTGTTTGGTCTTTGGTATTCTGATCTCGTTATCTGGGCTAATCTTGTGTCTAGTCCTGCAACTGAGAAGTGCTGAGGTTGCTAAGCTGGCTTAGGATAACAAGGCTTCAAACCCATGCAGATGCTGTCCATCTCTGATTTAGCTTCTCAAGTGACTGCAACCAGTTTGGGCTGCTGGGGAATGTACTGGGTCTTTTAAAGTGACTGTGCACTGTTGAGACATTTTAAATTTCTTAATGTTCCACTGGCACTCTGTCAGGGTGTTTTATCAAGACTGACAAAGTCCAGATCTAGTGCTTTGGTGCAATCTCATTCATGTTTTGCTTATTTGTTCTTGTAAAGTGAGTCACTTGATATTCAGGACTGTCTTATACTCAGGCCAATTTAGCACTTGTCAGCTCTGCAAAATGCATTTAGCAAAACCTAAATACAAATGCCAAATTATGCATGTGCACCCATGTACTGAATTGAGGCTCATTTATTGGAGTTGTCTGTAGTCACATTTTTATACTCTTCTAAAGATAAGAGCTGGAGGAGTTTTTTAAAAATTGATTTACAAATTGCTTTATGATTGTTATGTTTCATTCTGTCTGCACTGAGATAATTTCCCTGTGACCTAGTCAGTATGCTGTATAAATAAAGATGAGTTTTAGAGGAAAAAAAAAATCTCTGAGTAAGGTATTGGACAAGTTACTCATTTTCTGGCTCTCAGATGTTGCAGAGTTCCTGTTTGTTAGGATCTCTGCTCTCCTTTCTATAGATTCTACAGTTTTCTTTTTAATTGGAAAGGAATATAAAAGTAGTCGTATATACCTTGGCATAACTTCAGCCAAAAGTTTTTTATAAGATGAAGAATTTCGTTTTACTGACCTGAGCTTGGAAATTCCTCTCACTTCTAAATTCTTCTAGTTTTAGAATTGGTCATGATTTTTTTTATTTTCTTTTGGTGTAGAAATATCTTCCTTAGAAGTATTAGTTAGGTTCCTTGTTTTAGTGTTTGCCTTCATTATGAAAAGAATATTGTAGTTGTGGATGAGTTCACTTTCTACCTACTGTTGTCACTTGCATTCCCTAGAGGAAAAGATTTCTGAAAGATTCATTCAGTTGAGACTACTAAGTTACTCTAAAATCAAAGAAACAAAAGATCACTTTTTTTCCTTTATTAAAGCTTACATTAAAAAAAAAAAGTCATTATTTTTCTTAATGTCATAACTGGAATGTGTTTTTGGGTTTTTTTGTTTGTTTTTGTTGTTTCTTTTTTTTTTCCCCCAAGCATTCATAAGATAATTTCAAGCAGCTGTGATTTACAAGTGGTAATCTTTCTTGGCCATATTGATGGCTTGCAAATTTGCTTTATTTCCTTGTAAAATTAAATAGAAATCACAGATGGCTGGGGGACTGTCTGTAGTTGGATGGTCTATTGAATAAATAATGAATTTCTAAATCAAATTAAATGATATTGCTACTTACTGAAAATCAGAATGAAATATTGAGATTTGGGAACTTACTTGGATTTTTTTTGGTAGTTGATACAGATTTAAGGTATTCTAGGGATCAGTATTTCTAAATTATTGAATTTGTTTGCTAAAACAGTCCCCTTCAATTTTTTTAAAGAAGTCACCTCTAAATTCTTGAACAAATATTGATGAATAGTCATTATAGACTATTAGTGAATGAGTGAAGACTCAAAGGAGAATTGTATTAAAATATTATATGATTTAATGTTATTTGGATTGAATTTTGAGGCTGAAAAAAGAAAAAGGGATCTTTTCCTTTAGTTAGAACGTATGTTTATGACTGCATCTGTTATATCCATTGTTTTTCCTGCAGTCTGAACTTTTATATGTTAGGGCTCATTCAGGTTTGAACTATTCTTCTTTTCCTTCTGAAATGAGAATAATTTAAAGGAGATTATGTAAAATTAAGGAAATAATCCCTTAGTGTAATGAATTGCTATTCCTTGTCTCTTTGTGAGATAAAATTTTGATAGTTTCATTCACAGTGAAGATGTCACTGAAATTTTCCTTCTGTATGTTTGAAGAGATAAAGGCACTGACAGAAAGCAGAAGACTCGCTTGTTTGTATATTTGTGTAGTTTTCTGCAACTCCAAATCAAATCATACTTCACTTAGTTTAAGGGGAAATTATTTATGCTTTATTCCTTAGCAGCATGAGAGAGAAGAAAGTTAAGAAATGATTGCAAAGAAAAATGAAGAGAAGCGCGTTGTTCTGTATGCCCTGTGTACTCTGTTTTATTCTGTCCTTGGTGGTAGTGCAGCAAAGTCTCTTCGGATTGAAAGTCAGATTGAAAGCATGGAAAACAAAGTAATTCATATTAGGAGCTGTCAGTGAAGTATATCAGATGAACAGAATACACTTTTTTTTGTTTTGGTCTTGGGAAAAGTTGAGAGGAGTTTCCTGGGGGGGGTGGATTTCTTATTTTTGAGGAGTTCCTTCCCTATGGGGGGGGAAAAGTCATTAGAGAAATTCCAAAGTATTGAAAATAAAGTTTGCTGGTAAGTAATCTCTGAGAGGAAAACAGAACTTTTTTTTTTTTGGTAAGCAGAAAGACTAAACTTTTGTGCCAGGCCAATCTGATGGTGGTTTTTTTCTGTAGTTCTATTGCAACTGATGCTTCATACCTGGTTGTCTTGTATTCCTCTGTCTTGTAGAAAGATTTTACATTGCTGCTCTACCAGTTTAGTAGTTCTATACAGTAATATTAAATATTATTTGTGGTTATTTCCCAAGTGGCTTTTTTGGTTTGCCTGCTTGCTTATTTAAAATCTGGCTTCCACACTCAGAACTATTGTGCCCATTTTAGAAGTGAGGACCTGGAGTATGAAGAGGCTGACTTAACACCACGATAAGCAGGGAGACAGGAGACAGATACTTTAAACTGATCTTCTAAATCCTGCCTTAGTACTTTAGACACCAGACAACTTGAGTAACAAGTGACTTGTGACAGGCATGGAGTGTAATAGTGAAAAACCAATATCTGTGCAGTTATTTGTGGAATGCTGAAAGACTAATCATTTTCATTTCTGTTGCATCAAGGGTGGAGAAAAGCTCTTGTTATAGGAATGCTGCTATAGAGGGAAAGAGAAAAGAAATGTTTATGTCTCCTAGTAAAGGCTGAAAAACTCTCATATGAACTAGTGAAAACATTGAGTTTTGATGCATTGTGTTGGCAAGCTTTTACAATTCATTTTCAGTGAATTTGAATGGGATGTTAGAACAGTTTTACAGCAATTTCACCACTGTTTCTTATGCCACAAAATAACTGCAAACAAATAATTGAGATAGTGCTGTCCCTTATTTCACTGTCCTCTGCCTAAAAATAATAACACTTCAACTGCAGTCTTGTCTTTAAGCCTCTCTTTTGCAGCTCAAACTATCAGACAATCTAAACCAGGTTTTTAGGTAGCTATTTTCAAATGGAAAACAGATAAGTTTTCTTTCTTGAGAAAACCAGAAAATATAGTAAAGGCTTAATCTTAAGTCTCATTGAAGTTCTTTTGTATTTAGGTTAGTGATTTTAAAGTCTCACCCTTTTTATGATGCTGTGAGAAAATACTGCAAATTCAAAGGTATCGGAAGTTTGTAAAGACTCTCTAGGTCAAGGAAGGCATTCTTTTTAGCAGTTCTACGTTATATGATTCATGGGCAGGGAAAGGGATACAGAAAAACCAAAGGCATTCATCCCTTTCTGTTTTATAATAGCAAGTTCCTCTAAGGATCTGTTATTTATTTTAAAAGATTTTAATTTTATTACGAAATTAAAGAAACTGATATCCAGAGTGAATTGTTGCAGTTATCTCTTACCCAAGTAAATAATCTTTCTTTTATATTTGCAAGCTGAGCAAGACTTTCTTAAAATAATACTATACTGTTGCCTTTCCTGGCAAAACATAAATAGTGAGTATTCAACTGTACTTCGTCATAAAAATGATTCGAAGAAAATTTAGCAAAAATTATAAATGCTAAAGAAGGTACGTCAAATTGCAGAATGTATTAGATGTTAGAAGTAACAGTTACTTTGACATTAATAATGTCCTTTGCTTGTTTTTTATAAGCATAGTGAGACAGAAAATGTTCATTTTCAGCAGTTTTCCTGCTTATGAATTTGCCATTTTGTAATACATATTTTGTAATAGTGCCTACAAGTTTGAAGTAAAAAATAAGTAAAACTAAGGTTTGTAGCTAGTTTTCTGCTATTCTATGATGCTGTTTCACAACAGCAACAAACTGTTCGGGTATATTGATTGGATTGAATAGTATAAGTTTATTACACACATTTTTAAGTTTCGGTGATTCTATAGATTCAAAGAAGTATCTCTCTGTTTTTAAAATTTACAGGTTCATTGCTAACAGCTATACAAGTATTAAGAATAAATTCTATATAAACTTAACAGATTTCTTAAGAGTACGTGGATCCAGTTTAGTAAAAAGAGACTTTTTTTATCTTACTGGATGCTAAATTGTTTTGTTGTTTGTCATCTTAAAAATTGGGAAAGTTCCAGTGAAATCCACTGATTGTCTATCTGAATTAATTAGATTTAAAAATGGAGAATATAAGTATATAGTTTATCCGCTACAGCTTCTATAGAAGTTGTCCTGTGAGACTACCGTGCGGTCCTTGCTAACAGCTGGACTTCCAAGTTTAATAGTTATCTTTACTTTTAGATATTGCTGTTTATTATTTTCTAAAAGTACATAAAATTCTTATAAAAGCCAGCTCATAAAATACAATTGATTAAATAAGTAATTTTAAAAGTTCCTATATGTCGTGATAAACAACATCATCTGCTTTACTTAGAATTTTTAGTATACCTGCAGTTCACTCTTCCTGAGAAGTAATTTAACAAACAGCTTAACAAAACGTGCTATTTGTTTGTTCTTCTCATACATTTACATTTCCCTTGGAGACCTTTATGATGAATCTAAATGCTGAGATTTTCCTGCTCAGTTGTTTCTTTGTTTCCCTGCTACAGTGCACGCTGTGAAATATCTCTTAGACCTAGTACACAAATAAGGACCTTAATGTAATTTCCTCCAGAAATGTGGCCGTGTCTCAATAAAATGAGTATTTTCTGCTAGGTCATGGAATAACAATACCCATGTTATTTGATGTACTGTGGAAAGAGGAGCTGGAGCAAAGGTGTTTACGCTGCCCAGCTTAACTGACTAAGTTAAAAGGCTAATTTCCTTAGGCTCCAAGTGCAGTCAATGGGTAGCAGTAGGTGCCTCCAGCAATTAGTTCTAAGTAGGCTCTTAATACAGTTGCATCTTCTAGAGGAGCCTATCACTTCTGACAGTATGGGAGATGAAGGAATTTAGTTATGTGCTTTGGGTAGACCTCCCACATTATCTTTTCCTTTTGTGCTGTGTTCAATGACAGCTGAATCCCATTCTGTGGCAGGACTGTGCTGCTTTGTGTCTGCAGCCGTGCAGTGTGACGGAAAGTGTATACAGCTTCAGGTAATACCAAGAAAAATGGTAAATCCCAGGAAAATCCGTACTTGCATCGCCACCATGCAGCTGGTGGCTATGTACAGCTACATAGAAATATTACTAGCACGGCTTTGGTTGGTTTTAGAAAATTGATTAAATTGATTGCTGCAAAACCAGTTCTTACATTTGGAGAACTATGATTTTACTATAAGCCATAAGCAGCAATGCCCATAAGTTATTCTGAAAGTGCAAAATGCATAGGCATTTGGGTGTAGCTCTGTGCTTTTGTCCTTGTTCATTGGCAATGAAATACTAGGAAGCTTGAAATGGTTATGTGCTCAGTATGTATATACTGCAGGAAAGGATTATTTTTATTTTTCATGTTTGCTTAATTTATTCTAACTTTTTCTTCCTCATTGTCTGTCTAGTTGTTTGCATTCATATCTTCTTTTGAACTGTCTGAATCAACAAGTAGATGAAGGAGGAGGGGAAAGAGAAGATGGGATGTACCGGTTGCATAGACTTCATTTTCATTTCTGGTGCCTGTGTGGTCTCTAACCATGTTGCTGCATTTCACTAATTTCTAACCTGTAGCCATCTAGTCACGTCAGCTGTATGGATACATACTGTACACACACCTACAGTGTGCAGAGTTCTTGCATGTGCATGAGTTTTAGAGACTGGCCAATATCACTTTATGCTAGGGTTTGTGGGAGGAGAGGAGGAGAGTTTCAACTCTAAATTTCTAGTCTAGATTGCATGTGTGTGTGCTATCACAGATATATGAATTCAGTTTTGAGCTGGGATCTGTTAGCTGCCTATATATGGAAAAACTTTCTGAAATAAAAGCTGTGGAAGCTGTAAGAAATTTGAATTTTATTTAGTAGGTTTTGAATCTTTTCTTTGACTTTTTGTCCAGTGAGAGTCAGTAGTATTGTAGATGCTTTTTAGCAATCTCACATTTCCCAAATCTAGGAATGGAAAAGAAATTGCAGATTATTTGCATAACGTGGTAGTTTCTATTAGTGTGGCTGTCACATTTTTCAATGCCATTTTGGTTTTGGTTTATTCAAGGAGTTGTTCTTTTTATCGCTGTACTATTTTCTGCCCCCTCCTGGTCCTTTCTGCCAGCTTCCTTGATACTTGCATTGATTTTTTTCTCTATTTAAAAAGAACAACAACAAAAACACCCACCCCCCCAAAAAAAACCAAAAAAACAAAAAAACAAAACCACCAAAACACTGTCTTTCTGCTAATTTTGTAGTTGATTGCCACAGTTCTGTCGTCTTTATTTTTTGCCATGTTGTGTTTTCTGTGACACAAGATAGGGTATAATTTGTGTAACAAATTATCCTGTAGAGAATCTTTTCCTAGTTAAGATACCAGTATCTGATATACCCCCTAAGCAAAGGCTCCTTGAAACGCCACACACAGGTTGTCATGTTCCTACAAATCAATAGCAATAACTGGAGAGAATCTTCCCTGGCAGCACTGGAGTACTGAGGCTGATATTCTTCACATCAGCTGCCAACTAGGTGTTTGAGATTAGCTCAACTCATGAATTTCACTTATCAGTTAATCAGCAAGCTTCAGCGTGATCCTCAGTCTGTTTGATGTTGCTAGAAAGCCAATTTTCTCTGTTAAGTGCTTTTGATACTTGATGGCTTTATGTCAGGACAACCATCGTTGTCATTGTTTTCCTGTCAACTTTATCAATGTGTACAAAGAAAACCTGCTGTCCAGAGCAGCGTTTGAAGAGGTCCATCTCTCTCAGCATTCAGCAGCTTAAAATTAAAACTTTCGCTTCTCAGATGGTAACTCTGGACAGTTAACATGGGAAGATAGTTCTAGAAACAGGTATTACACGCAAAGTTACCAGCCCATTCGATTAGAAGCTTAACCTTAGTGAAATGAAGCACAATTTTTGAAAAGACAGGTGACACCGTATCTCCTGGAATACAATCCCATTCTGTTCTGGATTTTCAGAGCTGATTTTCAAAAACATCTAATTTAGATGGAGTCTAAATGCCGAAGTTACTTTGAAGTACAAGTTCAAATTCTCAGAGTTGTGTTGAAAATCCAGGAATCTTATGTTCCTGCCTTGGTTGATTCTCTTTTTAGGCTGTGTGTCAGTATGCATAAAATGTGATAGTCCTAAATCACTTGCAAGTAAGTATTGGTCTGCCTGTCTTGTTTTCATTTTATCCTGTTGTAATGAATAAAATATTTCTAGACAACTAAAGCAGAGACATAGCTTCTTCTATGAAAGTCAGTATGTTACTCTTCTGTTGAGTCTGTGGCCAGCCAGGCTGCAGTAACACAAACATTGGAAGTGTGGGACTCTTACTTGGATGGTAATTTCAAAGCTTCTTTGTGAGTTTTTTGCGGGCAGAGACGGGTAGAACAAACCAAAGAGGCCCTGCCAGTCTTTGAAATATAATCGAGTTTGATGTACTGTGTACTCAGTTTTCTTTGCCACTGAAATTTGTTAAAATGAAGGCATTTGACAGTGTGTGATGAAGTTGGAACATGTTCATGTTTGAGCTTAATCCATTTAATTGTAATTTCTCAGGACATACTTAAGAAGGTGTTTTAAAGTTTCTGCCACTGAGTTCTCAAGAGTTCAATAAGTCACTTTACTAGAACATGGAACTGAAAAAAGAAGTAAGTGAAGACATCTTCATCTAGCCCTAACCTAAATCAATTCTGTTTCCAGTTTGTCTGAACATAGTAGTATGCTGATACAGATGTGGTTTTGTTAAGATAGAAAGAACAAAGTGTTTATATAAGGGGTGGGGAAGCGACAGAATTGTTGGAACTCTCTAGATTTCGTTGTGATTATGGCATGTACACAATAAGAATTTTCTTTCCCTGGAAGAATACATTTCCCTTGTAAATAAGATGTGAGTTGTAAATAAGATGCACAAGACCTTATTTGCACAGCTTAGCTAAGCTGAATTAAAGTGGTTTTTATTACAGTGAGAATCTAATGCTGCTCAGCCTAATGCCCATATGCGAATGGCTATACTGTGTGAAATTAATTTAAACTGTAATTTTTGTTCACAGTGGTGGATCCACCACTATAGGTCAGACATAATGCTAGTTAATCTATAATCCTTGTTAAGCAAGCATGCTTAACATTGGAATGTGAATCACTTTTTCTGGATTTTTGTTTCCTCCATCTCTGACAATACAGATGTATCTTGTATAACATAGCTTTTATTTGCCCACTAGTGATGCAGTAAGGAACCGCTGTTTCTGCAGGTCTGAATTTCTTCTGATGTAGAAGGATTCTGTGTAACCCCTGGGAACAAATTTTTAGAATAAAGTGTTTGAATCTAGTGGTAAGGTAAAAATGCATAACTACTCTTTTAAGACTGCAAGGTATTTTTCCTCTTAGTCTTGACACAAAGTGTCTATTACATTTAATAGAAGTCCTGCCCTTAGAGTCAGGTTGGAATAAGTCTTTGGACTCCTGGGACTTAATTTCTCAGTGGAGAAAGGGTTTCTCTAGAGTAAGTGAGAGTGAGTTGTGGCTGAATGGCCATTTGCAGCATTAACCTGAGTAGTTTTGAGTATACCAGGGTGTCAAAAACAACTTGAGAGAGTGTTGGCATGCAGATAGCAGTGCAAAGCTCTGAAAAATTAATGAAAGATTGAGCAGTCTTAGCATTTGCATCTAAATTTGAGTTAATTTAGACTCAGTTTTTTGGCTAGCCCGGGAGTGCGCTTGAGATCCTTCTCACTCAGTCTTCTTTTGGAAGCATAAAATAGCGTGAACCTCTAGAAAGTTAAATAATACTAGAAGGCAGACCACAAGATCTGGCAAATGGGTCTGTGTGAGGTGAGGTCTCATATGAAGATTGGTGTTTTATTCTTGCTTTATTTCCAAAATCGAGATGGAAAAAGTTTGAATTTGATGATCCAGCTTGGCTTTGTAATGAGTGTTGTACAAGATGAATTTCTGTCTGTAATGTTTCAGAGTTTGTGTATTTTGACCTTGGTTATGGTAAATTACAACTTGCTGTTCAAGTGAGTTTAGTGTTATGCATCAGTAATCTCATTGAATCTCTCACAGAGTGAAAATAGACATCATTTTAGTTGCTCTGTTATGTTTCTAGGATTCCCTCTTTCCCCACTCCCCTTGCACCTAAAATGGGTCTGGGTTTTGATTTTGGAAGTAAGGTTATACTTTATTCAGTGTTTGGACTAGCATTGCCCAAATAATCCATTGCATTAAAATCACTGAACTAGTGTACCCCATGCTCCCCAAACCTATTGCCTGCTGACAGCTTAAGAAGCCTATATATCGGAATTAGACTTCGATTAGAGGGTTTTTGTTGTTGTTGTTTTTTAATTCTTGCTTATGTTTGTCTTGAATTTGGGGGGCATGTCATATGTCAGATTTCACTAGAAAACAACTATGCTTTTGCAAAGTAGTTCTGCAGTCTTAAGCTGTAACTCCACGTCAGCATGCTACTAAAGAGCTGGGTGCGAGAACAGCTCCTCTCCGTTAGCTAGACCATTCCAATAATGTGTGTTCTCTTCTGTGAGCCTGATGGCTTTCGTTACACAATGGGATGTCATTGAAAATTCATTTTCTTGTGACAGCATTGTAGAACTTCATTTGTGTTGTTGGAGCGATACGCTGTTTTCTACTTAGATAAGTCCTTTGCTGTTTCTTTCCAATCGAATTGGAAATAGATTTTTATGAAAGTCAGTCTCAAGGGTTGTCATGCAACAGACATGCCTAGTATGCAGCTTGCCTAAAATAATGTATTTTGTTTTCAGTAATAATGAGAATTATTATAATTAAGAATAGAGCTAATGGTCTAAATTATTCTAAACGCATTACATTCTTTGCTCAGTCTATTTTGACAGTGTATCAATATGATTTCAGTCGTACAATTTGCTGCTGACAGGCTCTAAGTGTCAGGAGTTCAAGCCTCTGAGCATCCTGAGCGGGGACCTGGCTGAAATGTAATACAGTGGCTGCTGGCTGCTGATGGCACCTGCATTTCCATTCTGTGGCATCCAGGCTGGAGAGGACCAGATGGAGGTATTTCCTGATCTTGTCTCAGCAGAAAACTGGTTGAAATAAGATTTGCTTTTGGGTTGTAGGTGTTGAGAAACATTCTCTAGTCGTAGTATAGATGTACCCAATCAAACCAATGTGTTTCTGCATACTATCAGTGCTGAGTGCATTTTGTATTAATGAGTTAACATGAAACTTGCTGTTGTAGTCCATGAGAAAGAGGTATTTTGACTTAACACAGTGTGGATTAATATACTTGATATTTTTCTAGTACTGTCTGTAAAAATTAAGCAAAAACCCAGAATGACTTGGACTGCTGGTGGATTCTGCAGTTTAATTGAGGGGGGAAAAAAAGAAGAAAAAAAGAATGCATTAGTATGTTATTTCTGAGTTCAGAATAAAAGGAACTTGGGAAAAACAAGGACATTTGCATAGAAAAATGTACCTGACACAGTAACGGGGGGGGGGGGGGGAAACGGACAGAGAGAAAAATTGAAAGCTTAAATTGACCAGTCATGCAAAACTTTGTTAAATACAAACATCTCATTTAAAGAGTAGCTAATTTGCCTCTTCGCATCCTTGTTGATTAGTAAATTTGGAAAAAACAAGCTAGTTATGTAAGCAGCTGTGCTTGAGAACTCACATATAATTCTCTTTCTTAAATATAGAGCTTTTGTTCGTAACTTTCTCTTGTAAAGTTTATGGATAAAAATTGATTATATTGATTGTATGTCCGTACATATATTATAAATATGTAAATATGTTTATCTATTTGAAATATATAGCTCATTAGAACACTTTTCAAAGGAGGGAATAGCAGTGGAATACACGGAGTATATTGCATTTCTGGTTTATATCCACATATTTGTATATGTGCATGTACAGAGAAGGGAGCAATAAAAAGTAGAAAAGAAAAACTATTTTCAGCAAGGCTTCTTTGAAAAGGAAGATGAAATAAAACTGCAAGCAGGAGTCGGTGTATAGAGTTCTGTAGACTTGAAAAGGAAACTGCCAAATAGAGGAGGATGAAGGCAGCTTGCAGTCTTCAGAGTGTTTTGAGGTAAAACCGAATTGAAAGAAGACTTAGGTTTTGATCTTGAACCAATTAATGGAAGCTAAGAGTAATTTTACTGCATTTCCTAAAACTACTCTAGAAACCAAGGGTTATAGTAAAGTTTTTCTCACTTGTATGTGTCTAGTGACAGCCTTAAAACATTTTGTTGTCTTGAGAGCGCATGTTTGTAATAGGATTATGAAACATTTGAGTTTGCATTATAATCCACATCTGTAGTTACTAGATTCCATTACCCTGTGAAGTTTGCTGTAGACTTTGTAAAATGTATGAAGTTCAATTTGAAGCAGGTGCCCACGCATTTTACAAAAAAAAACCAAAACCAAAACAATGTAACAATTGATACAAATGAGAAACATCTCAGCAGTGAAGCCAATCGATAGATGGATGTATGGTTTTAATTACTCTCTTCAGGTGGTAGTTGAGTGACATTAAGTGGGATAGCAAGGTGAGAACTGAAGAGTTACTGCCTGCGCTGTTAGTAAATAATGAGCATCAGGCTCTGAAAGAGTTGGTTTGACATGTTCTGTGAGTTTTGAATTTATCCCTAAAAAATGTAACCACTTAGAAGCCATAATGACTACAAAGGAATGTATTACTTTAGGTCCCCAGGTAGTTACTGCACTGTAGCTGCAGAGCAGCAAAAATGAAATTATCGTATCATTTTTTTTGACAGAGTTCTTCTGAAGGTCAGAGATGATTGGTGGTTTGTACTAGCTATTCAGCTAGTACAACACAGGGAGGTTGGTAATATTAAAAAAAAAAAAAATCTTTACCTGGCTTCAGGGAAAGTATGTGCATTTGGATCTTTAAATCCTATTAAGTTGCAATTGATTCTCTGTTGTCTTTTCAGGGAAGAAGCTGTAAGTATCACATAAGCTTCATTTTGGAGCAAAGAACGCATCTTACTAGTGTCCTTGCTGCCTGCCATTTAAAGCATTTCTTGCCTTACTGTGTTTTATTTAACAGCTTAACCTTGAGGTGCACATTATTTGAGTTTCAGATATTCAAGACGACTTCTTACTGTTAATATGTAATTTCATTAAGTATTACTTACACTAATTGTTTTTCTAAGAACAGAAATTCTAAGTCCAAACAAGAGAAACACTGTAGGCTTTAGATATACTCATTCTGCTAATTAATAGTAATAAATTACCTTGAATATACTTTCTAGAATAGTGGGATCCTTTGAGGAAAAACAACTTTAAGAAGTACAGGTAGATACATGATGTCAGAGACATGAAATTCATCTTTAGAACCCTTGGATTGTCAGGGTGTTTGGAAGGCACCTATCCATCCTGATATTATACCTCTGCTTACACAAATTCATTTGTCCTTTGTCTCTTACGTACCATTTTGGACATGGTGACTAACAGTCTGTCATGGTTATAGATGCCTGGGAAGGGTGGTTTAGGAAAGGTGATAAATGCAGTAGTGTAGACCGCTTTCACCAAGAGTGTGACAAAAGTCAGTAGGCTAAGGGTGGAGTCAGCGTATATCTCTTATGACCATTTAATATTTGCTCTGTCCCTTTCTATCTCTAGCCTCAGTCTGTGCATCCTTAACCTTTTCTTTTATCTGGTAGCATGGCCCTGAGGCGAATCACTAATCACTCTCATTAGAGTATGAGGTTTATTACTTTTTGATTAACCTTTCTCCATGTGCAGTTAGGAATATAGCTCCAAATGATCTATGGAACTGGAGGACTGGAGCTTACTGTGTACTAGTGATGTGCAGAAGCACTGCATTTTATCTGCTTTTGGAAGCTCTTCTGAGTTTGAGGCAAAGAAAATACTGTTATTCTTGATGTTTAGATCACTTTACAATGCACTTCAGCTTTCATCCCTTGAGAAATTGTGTCAGTAATTGAAAGAGCCATCGTCTCATTACACTTATCTAAAGCAATTTCAGTCTTCATTCTTATAATTATTGGAAGAGCCCAGCAGCAAAAATCTGATTAGTGATTTCCTAACACTGCTGGAAAACAACATTTCTAGAATAATATTCTGTACTGAATCAATGATACAAGTCAAGATTGATGTGAAAACAGATTAGGAAATGTCTGAAGAAATTTATCACAATATTTTTCTTTGTCACAGCAATATGATGGATATCATAATTTTTTTTTTGGTAACTGAAACATAAAATGAAAATTCTGGAAGTGAAGTCCTCATAGCTGGGTAATATCTTTGCCTTTGTAATGGAAAAATCATGGAATCTTTTGTAACTGGAGTTAAGATAAAGTTTTCACATTCTCAACCCTTAAAGAAATTTAATGAAATAACAAAGAATTTAAAATGTACCAGTGTTTTTGGAAAGGAAATTCAGTGTACTTTTAGGCTTAGAGGTTTTTTCCCTCACAGAAATAATCTTTGTAATCTCATTGTATGGACTGCGTATAAAGACCAAGAAAATAAATATTCAGATGAGAAAACATTAACGCTTGAGTGTACAATACCTGTACACAGATCTATCATACTGGACAAACTGCTTCTAATTTCACTGATGTCTTTGGCTCACTGCATTTTAATTAAGCTTTTGACTGCTGCCTCAGTAAAACCTTCCTGCTTCAAAGGATCAAAAAGCTACCCAGAGTTGACCTGAGGTATTGTAGAGATCATAGAATCGTAGAATGGTTTAGGTTGGAAAAGACCTTTAAGGTCATCAAGTCCAACCATTAACCAGCGCTGCCAAGTCCACCCCTAAACCATGTCCCTAAGCACCACATCTACCTGTATTTTAAATACCTCCAAACATGGAAATTGCCAAAATGGAAATTGCTACAAAAGCTTCTCATGTGCTGTCTTATAATATCTCGATAGATCTTATTCTCAGTTAAAGCTCTTCACCTATTAAGCAGCATGAGCTAGGTCTTCAGTCATCTTTTTATGTCAAGTTTATTCATAAATGATCTAATAAATTTGAAAGCATGGAGGACCGGTTGCAAACTGCTTAGTTTCTGTTCTGTTTAAATACTCTTATGCTAATGGCTGTGTGCCTTATTAATACTCATGGATTATGTTATGGGACATATAAAATAATGTCATGGTGTGTTCTGTGAATGCGTTTAATAAAAACCAGATTAGAATTAAGACTGTATTGTGAGTCACTGACATGTCAGCTCTGTACTTAATATCTTATCTAAATCCCTGTTTACTGCTTTTAATACAGTTTGCATATTGTAGTGAAGTCGAGCATAACAGATCTGAACCACTTAGAAGATAAAACAAACACAAAACATGATTTTTGTTCATAATTGGAAAATATATTATTCTGAGGTATATGTGCTCCATCAGCCGTTTTTTTCTCTGTATGTCAATGGAAAAAATATCTTTTTGGATTAATCCTTTTTCTACAAAAATATTTAGTGTGTGTACTGTGATTTTATAATAATTGTTGGTTGCTTCCATAAACAAACTACAGATGTGAAACAAGCAGACTTCTGATGGGTATGGCACATATTTCGTAGGAAAACAAAGACACAAAAGAAGCTCACCCTAGAGCTTAAAAAGAGATAAAAATTGCGTACTGTTAATACATTCTGGTAGCTGTGTCAATGTATAGGTAATTTTACTGTCCTGTTCTCATGGGGCACCAAGGGATTTTGTTTCTCTGCTCTTGTTTCCATGGCAATTAGAATTAGATTAGTTTTTAGGTTCACAGTAGGTAAATGAGAGCGACAAAGCTATGATGCAGTGTTTGTGAGTCTGGAACATACTGGGGCTTTTTAGAAAATAGCTCAAAACCGTGCTTAAGTTGTTGCTTTTTTGGTTGCTGTTGACTTGCCTTGTATTTATCTTGCAACGTCCGGTTCTTGTGCTTGGGGTTAGGCAGTCTGGTGGTACTTGTGCTCTTCGTCAGTCTACATCTCCTGGTGATGTAGGCTTTAAACAAGAGAACAGTCCCTGGATTCTAGCGACAGCTGCATGTTGAAGAGTCAGTTTGCGTATCTGCAAATAAATAGCTGTATTAACTGTTTTAAAAATTCTTTAGCCTGTGACTGATTTTTGCAGTATTTTGAATGTGGTGGAATGATATGATTTTTATCAGCACCCACCGTTGTCCTGGTTTCAGCTGGGATAGAGTTAATTTTCTTCTTGGTAGCCGGTATGGGGCTGTGTTTTGGGTTTAGGATGAGAACAATGTCGATGATACGCTGATGCTTTGCTTCTTGCTAAGCAGCGCTAAGCTGGTGCTAAATAGTTGCCAAGTAGTGCTCACACTGGTCAAGGACTTTTCAGCCTCCCCTGCTCTGCCGGGGGCAGGGGGGGCTGGGAGGGGGCACAGCCGGGGGGCCTGGCCCAGACTGGCCAAGGGCTGTTCCATGCCGTATGAGGTCATGGTCAGTATATGAACTGGGGGAAGAAGGAGGAAGGGGGGACATTCGGCGTTTGTCTTCCCAACGCGTGATGCAGCCCCCCTTGCCGGGGGATGGCCGAACGCCTGCCTGCCCAGGGGAAGTACCGAATGAATTCCTTGCTTTGTTTTGTTTGCGTGCGCAGCTTTTGCTTTACCTATGTAACTGTTCTTTTTTATTTTACTTCAATTATTAAACTGTCTTTATCTCAACCCACGAGTTTTCTCCCTTTCACCCTTCCGATTCTCTCCCCCATCCCACCAAGGGGGGAGTGAGCGAGCAGCTGCGTGGTGCTTAGTTGCTAGCTGGGGTTAAACCACGACAGCCATTTAGGATGACTTTTTTAAAAGACCATTGCAAAATCACGTCACTGTTCTGTATTTGTCCATGCAGCTCTCGTGTATGTATGCATATAGAAATATATTAAAAAAATATTTTTTTTTTCTTCTGATACTTGTTCATGCATTCCTACCACCCTCACCCCAAGAGATTTTCATCCTCACTATTTTTCCAGGAACTGGAATGGATAAGTAATATTACTGGTAGATTATTCTAGTCCCCGTTTAGCTAATTCCCATGCTGTCCCGGTTGTTTTTCCTATAGCTTGTATTTCACTTACCGTCATTTTGCACTAATGGATTGCACATGCTTCAGGGAGTATTATTATCAGAAGATTCTGTACTGTGGTACTAACGTGTCACACTTCTACAGTCTCTGAGTATGTGATATTTGTGACATTACTCCCGCAATATTTAATACTTGTATTTTGTTAAATAATTATCTGCCTGTTATAAGGGCTATTGCAGATGTCACAGAAACATCATCCTTGAAGATATTTCAGCTGTTGGTTTAGTTTGTCTGTCTGAGGTACACCTAGACCCAAAGATAGTTGGGGATATCAATACTTTTTAGTTGTTCAGGTACAATTGAACTTCACCCTTCCAGGAACATTTGAGTTGGCAAAATTAACCCTTGCAGCAGTCTGTACTCCTGCAGAGGAGAGAGGGGAACCTTGGGAAGCATCAGTGGTTTCAGGCGCTTCTGAAGAAAAACAGTTGCTGTAGTGCTTTGCTGATAGAAAGCACTAGATGATGATACTACTGCTGGAAGTGCTGCTATTTACCTCCTTAGGTATAGTAAATTAGGCAGCCTGCTTGCTGCTCTGCCCTCTCCATTCAGCTGCCTTGCGCATCTGCTTATTTGTGCTGTACTTGCTTCTGCCTGGCCCACCTTGATGGACGTTGTCTAATGTGTTGTTAACAAATCCTGGTGATGGGAATTCTATAACCTACCCCTTCTAGCAATGCTGAAATGTCTTGAGCATTAGAAAGTTTTTCTTGGTGTCCAACCTGAATCTCCATTAGTGCAAATGTAAATCAATTATTGCTCATTCAGCCCTTAGTGTACTTAACTATTGATCAATCTCTTCTTTGTTACAGTCTTGTTTATTTTTGAAACTGCTGTTATGTTCCATCTCTGTCTTCTCCCCTATAAAAACCAACTTGCTTCAACCTCTCTTCATAGACATATTCTTTAAAAAGATGCATTCAAATCGAAAGTGTCTGGAGAATGACAACAAAAGGAGAGTTCGAAGTAGATATCTTTATCTTGGATAAGACATCCCTGTCAAAACTTTATTTTAACCTTAAGACCTCCTAAGTAAGGCTTCTCATTTTCCAGAGCAAATAAATAGAAAATAGAAAAAAATCTAGCATGCATTAGAAAAATGTTAGAAAATAATGATACAGAAACTCACACCAACATACAATGGTTTTTGTTTATTCCACTTTGCGTACATAAATACAATATCAAAATGTAAACATACCCTTGGACTTGCTGAAAAATCATGACACTGACAACTGATCTCCTTAATGTCTTGGGAGAAAAGGAGAAAATGAAATCTCAGTTCCAGAAAGCTGCAAGTCCTGAAATTGTGAAGAGGAGTGATTTATGGTTTCTTAACTGCATCTCAAGTCCTGTTACTAAGAATAATTAAAGGTAGTTACCTAAATGACAGCTGTATACATTTTTCCTCATTTGTAAAAGTATTCCTTTCTTTGACACCCGTATTGTTACCTTTTGTCTTACTATTCTGCATACCAGCTTGACAAATCTGCTGTTACAAAATAGCAAAAAAGCCTTTCTTAAGAAAGCATGACAAGTAATATTTTTACAGCCTACTTTTTTTAACCTAGATTGAGATGAAAATTGAAGATTTTTTTTTTTTTTTTTTGTAATTGTGTAATTTAATGTTCTTAATACCAGGCTTTTGACAGCAGCACATTGAGGGACAAGAGGCAATGGGTGTAAACTGAAACAAGAGAGTTTCAGACTGGGTCTGAGGGGTGGGAAGTTCCCCATGGGGACAGCGATGGTGTTGGTAGGTCCTGGGGTATATGTGCAGATAGGCTGTTTGGTTTCTAGGTTCACATTCACAACATACATTTTTGAAAACATATACGTACACATCTGTAAACACGTAAATTTAGCTCTTATGGCCATATAAATTTTGCTGATACTTCTATGATCGTAAGTCTATTGGTAATCATAGTCATACAACGTGTAATTGAAATTCCTCTTCTGTTTTTCATTTAGTGTGACCAAAGTTCTTGTATACCATTATATTAATTTTTTGTATCAGACTTCTTAAAATAGTTTTCTGACCTTTCATTTTAAAAGACTCATTAAATCTTTTTCCAAAATTATGTATGGATATTTGTATTATTAGAAACATAATTAGATTGCCCCAAACTTTTTATGCCCAATGCAATACCACACACAATTTTGGCTTAATGTTTAAAAAAATCATTCTGATTGTTTATGAGTAAAGTTTTTTTTTATGAGCAGTTTGAACTGAAATCACACCAAAAATACTATGTTGCTGGATTGTACGGGAAATGTGAAGTCCAAAGGAAACCATGATCAAATGCTATGCGGTGTGGAACAAGTCGGTTGAGATTAACTGGTCCAGGGACAAACCACCTTCTTGTGGTTCCAAAGAGATTACAGAATTAGCTCGTACTTCAAGGGCCCAGTTTATTCTGTGAGGCTGAAAGATTTAATTAAGATACGTGTGTCTATTACGTTTAGTTGGGATGCAGTCGAATAGAGAGTTGTAATACTTCTCTTGCATGCACTTTGCTGTTGTAAGTTGTCTTGCTATTGCTGACTGTTTGCTATCCTTCTCTTTTCAGACAAGAGGTGTCTGATACAAGGGGGATCATGGCTATCTTGTAGGCACTAACTTTCACCTCCGCAGGCTGTAGATACTTTGAAATACCACCAAGTGGTATGTAATATGTAGTTACAAAAATGATGAAGTAATTCTGAAATAACACATTGGAAGTCCAAAATATCTTCAGAAATCAAAATTCAAAGGGCATTAAAAAAAAACAAAACCAAAAAACCCCCACAAACCAAAAACCAAACCAAAAACACAACCAAAAACCCCCAAACAAACAAACAACAGTCTGCACACTAATTTACAATAAGATTAGATGTCAAAATCACAATGCTTTCCAAAAGCTGGAATTTCACCAGGAAGGCAGTATATCTTTCAGTCTTGTCTCAGAGCTGCAGAGGTGGTATGTAGAACCCTTGCATGTCTTTGGTCATCCTTAGACCATCTGTTATATCACTATTTGATTAACCACTAGGTAAAAAGGGTAAGACCTGAGTAATGAGAATTATGCATCTTCTCTTACTTTCTTTTGATTTTAGTAGACAGCAAGCGGTGACATAAAACGTAGCTACAGGTAGAGGTAAATCACTTGGAGTTGACTTTATCTGAAACTGATCACACTCCATAAAGCTCTTATAACTCTAGTGTTCAATAACACTACCTGATCGCTGTAGTATGGTGTAGCTGTTGCATACCATGGTTCCAAGGACTACTGCCATCTCTTCAGTTTCTTTGTTGATTCTAGTCTCAAGTCTCGAACTCTGGTCATTCATTGGCAGGTGGCAGCATGAGTGTTGTCTGCTCCATTGGTTTTGACTGCATGGTTAGTGTTTAAATAGAGGTAAGCTGAATGTGATGGGTACATGTGTACACAAAGTTATTTGCCCTCTGAGATTCCAAAGAACCACTCACTGGGCACCTGTATGTGTCAGGTTTTCACTTCAGACTTCCCTGTCAAAAGAGAGATGTTTTCTCAAGAAGCCATACGGGTAGTTAAGAGTTTCAGGAATATACTGTCCTCTACTGTTTCTTCTATTAAGCGAGCCTTGAATTTACTGAGCGCAGAGGAGGAATGGCCTTACCTGGCACTGAAGGGCAGGTATATATATACCTTTCATGGTGGGTTGCATTATCCAAGCACCTGAGCTTAGCCACTACCATATTTCATAGTCCGAAGAAAGAGGAGAGTTTTTTAAGAGAGTCTTTGACTCCTTTCTTTCTGCTTGTCTGAACAGATGGAGTTTCAGTAGTCTTCTCAACTGTTGTATTTTCTCTGTCCCTTAATGGGCTCCTTGTGACTTTGGAAACTCACTTAAGCCCTACTTAAGTAGTTGTGCCTTTATTTACTTCAGTATATTGCTACCTTGTCTTTTCTAAGTCACTTGGAATAACTTTTGCTAGTGGCACGAGGGCATCTGTTATACAGCAAAATACAGGGATTGATGTTGCTTTGTCAATTATACCTAATCTGTTAATATATGACAGATGATTTAAAGAGACAAGAGTTTCCATTTTAGTTTTAATTTCAGTTATTACTAGAGCTCATTTATACAGTTGGGATTGGCTTCCCTCCCCACCCCCCTGCAGGAATACTCCATGCATTTAGTAGGACAATTAAGCTGTCTATATGTTGTAATATTTCTCCTTTTTTCTAAATTTAGTTTATTGCAGTATATTTGAATTGTCATGTGTTTGAATTGACATGTCATATGCATATTGTCATATGTTTTGATTGGAAGGAAATGCAGATACATAGGATGTGGTATGCTATGGATTGTGTTTATTCAGATCACATAGAAACTAAGGATAGCCACTGTTTGCATTACTTAGTATCTTAGAAGAAGGCTAAGAAGGAATTTCTGCAATTAATGGGAATGACTTGTATGCTTATTTTACTGGTAACTGAATCCACTGACTGGAGAATTTCTCGTGTTTACAAGCTGAAAAAATGAGGAACCCTTACATTTGCAGAAAAGGAGTGGATCGCTTGACATATGGTGTATCAGCCTGAACAAGAAAGCAGGAATAAGAATAGACAAGGAAACTTGGAGTTTCCTGTAACTCATATGCTCTATATTAGTCTAGAAAAGCATTGCAAGATTCCAAGTTGTACTGAGAATAAAAGAGATCATTTGTTATATTAAACAAATGAATAATTAAACATCAGGAACTTTACATTTCTATAAATGTCTTTACCTTGATAATGGTTTGCTATATTCAATGTGGTTTTAATTAAATTAATATTTATATAAATACACATTTTATGTAGTTCAGAACAGAAGTTTAAAGGAAGCACACTAGAGAGTATATTATGTACCGTAACCATTTTGGAGATGAAGACTTGGAAAGCAGATGGTTTAACATATATTGAGAGACTGCATCATCTGATCAAAATCAGAGCCCTCTAAATTTCTAGAGACTTACCTGAGTGTGGAGGGCTGAAAATGCTGGAAAAGACACCATCAAGGGCTTTTAAAAAAAATCCTTTGTTTGCAGTCCCTGTACTGGAAACTAATTTTACCTTCTGTTTTTGTCCTGCCTCAGTATGTGCCTGTTAAATTAAATGCATCTTTTTCATGCATGAGCACAGCTTGCATTAGTGATAATGGAGTTTTCATATGCTTGTTGAAAGGTGTTCATACCTAATGTTACTGCTTTTCTAATGCTGTAGAAGTCGATGCTGATGCATTCTGTTTGTTTTTTGCTCTGTGAATCAGCACTGTTGTTATAGTCAGTGTGTACATACACCTGTAGGAATTCTGCTTAAGAAAGCTGGCAAATCTATGTTTTTTGAATGCGTTTTTAGTAGCTTTGATTTATTTTGATTATTATGTGATGGGGGGTTCACTACAATTCAGTGGGTAGAAGTTAGGTCCAAGATAGATAAATGTGCTATGTGGGCTCTGAAATCAAACCATGTTGCCAAAGTTAAGTAGGCAAGTTGTTGAAATCATCAAACTCCAATTTACTTTTTGTTTTAAGAAAGAAGAAAACCTGTGCACAGCATACATATGATGTAGCGATTTTTGAAAAACATCAGAAGACCTATAGATTGCAATGTTGAGCTATCTTTACTGCCCTTCTTGTAAGCTAATTTTCGATGATGCTAGGAGACCACAAGAATATTTACCCTAAACATTTATTCTCCTCAAGTGCTGATAACGTTTGGGGCTTGGAGAGAAGATGTTTGAAGACCTGTTGTGATCTGATCAGAACTAATTGCATCTGGCAGCTAGACTGAAATTTGTTTTAAAAACAGCTTAGTAGTACTTCTGTTTATTTTTTATTGAGAATAAAATGAAAACATTATCTTTTTAGCAGTTTGTTTCCAGCACTCTGGAAATACACATCATGACTGTATATTAAACTTCATCTTAATACTTATTTTTTAATCACACTGGTATAAACCCCATGTCTCTTCGGTGACTCTGCTCTCTTTGTTACAGGTGCTGTTGTCAGGATTGATCGGTGTTGTTTCATGGAAGAGGCCTCTTTCGCTTGTGGTGAGTGGCAATATGGCTTTAATCGTGTTATACAGTCTTTAGATAAGGGGCTAAGGGATGCTGTGGAAATAACTACCAGTGGTTTTGTCTTTGTGTAGAAGCCTAATAGCTTCTGGGGATGATTTTCCAGTGCTGTTATGTATCCTAATATTTATAAACACTTAGTACAAAAATTTTGGGACTTTGAGGTTGTATTACATAAATGATCTAGGTGACAATAATATTTTTCTACTATCTGTATTTAAGTTTTGGAGAGCCGTAATATTCATTATGTGTAAAAGAATGCAGGTATCTACTGCCCCTTCCTTGCCATTGTTACAGTCCTATCTCTCTTTTTAAAAGTGATAGCATATGGTTTAGTGATGTAAATGTAAGAACTAATGAATCATAAACATTTTGATAAATGTGTATGTCTAAAGAAAGGCTGTAGTTGATGGCGTGAAATTAAAAATGGCTGAAAATAGTGAGCATTGCTGCCTAGTAGATATGCTCAATACTGCATTATGGCTTTGGATTAATAGATATTCATGAAATAAAATATTGAAAATTATAATTTATTAATATATTTTAAAAAATAATACTGAACTTAGAAGTGCTTAGTCTGTCACTGTTGTTCTAGACAAACAGAGTGTTTGTCTGCATTTATCTTTGCATTTAACTTGCACAAAATTGCACCACAGAGAAATCTTTTTAACCATTTATCTGGATGGCAAAAAAGCATATTCCAAATTAGTAACTGTTCTCCTTTGTCTGCAAAACAATTTTCAGCTACATTATGTATTCTGTTGTGAGGCTCATGTAGTTACTTAATAATGAAAAGTAATTTAGGCTTTGTATATGCATGCTAATAACATTTTTTGTATATGCATGCTAATTAACATATTAACACAAAGCAATATTAGATTCAAATCAATCTTACTAAAAAGGTGAGATGATTGTGTCAATAAGAACGTATTAGGTAAATGTTGCCTTTGAAAAAGTGTGCCTGTGTAACATAGTAACATATGTCACATTTGTACATAGTTAATACTAAAGATAGTCCCAGGAAAAAAGAATATAATGGAAAGTATGAAATGGAAAGATCTGTATTAGTAAGAATAAGGCTAATTAGAACTTCAGGTATATCTTTCAGTATTATGAACTAAATAAGCAATGTTAGAGCTTCTGATACACATTTTTTTTTCTTTCCTTTTCCATAATTCAGTTTTCATTGTTATTAAAGAAAGGACAGATTGAGTTTCTATTGATTTACTGGTTGGTGTTTTTACAAACAGATGAACTTTATATGATGTAGAAAGCTGCCTGGTGGCAAGATAAATGTGCCCAAAATGAGGTGAAAGTGAAACAAATTAGTGAAACTAATGAATGCCCATGAGAAAGGTAGCAGGCAGGTTTCTGGACTAAAATACAAAAAAAGACAAATTTTTACTCACCACTGATGAGCAGGGAGAGCTTTCACCTTAGAACATACCAAGAAGACTGATATGTCATGAATGAGTAGTCATCAAGTAAAAATATTCAGAATTTCTCACACTTTTCCATTTAATTTTTTAAAAACAAACAAACGATGAATGTGTATATGAGAATACAGGACAGGATGGGAGTGGTCATTTGGTTGCCCCAGTATTTCTCTTGTTATCTCTTGCTGGGCAGGAACAGAAAGAGGAGGAGCAAACTATTTTTTTCGTGGTGTTACCAAAAAGGAGCGTGGCCCCAAGTGCTGTTTTCTCCATCAGTCCATCAGTAATGTAGTTCATTTTGGAGATTTTGCAGGTTTGCGGTGTTGTTTAGAGTAAGATTGTGTATCTTTGGGTAAAGATTGGACTAAATTTCTGCTCAGTGTTATGAAAAATAGCTGGTATACCTGGTTTTATTCCAGTATATTTTATATATGGGCTTTGTTAATAATAGTTCTCTACCTGGTACCTGGGAATGCTGCCTCTTTGACTGAATAAAACTAAATTGAATTGTAATAGCATTACCTATTAGAAATAGTTCGAAAGAAAAGTTCTTCTGACAGTGAAAGAATCAAGTGTGTGCTTGGTACTGAAATCTCATTTCATTTTCATTTGTGTTACACTTTACTGCTCACATATTACAAACCATTAAAACTAAAATAATTCCTCTGAATTGAGTACTTGTACAACTGTGAAATGTAACTAAACCTAAGAGTTTTCAAAATAGTTGCTTGTAAGCAACTGTAATTGCTGCTTACATCATTGGAATAAACAATATTCATGCATCAGAAATGTTATTCAGGCCTATTGAGACTTGCCTTCTGTGATTCCTGAACATATTGTAAATGCAGCCAGCCTTTCAGATATCAATTCATTCAGTGAAATGTAAATAGGCAGTCGTGGTCAGTATCATTCAAGGAAATAAGTATTAGAAACAGTAAGTGGTAGCATTAATACTCTCAGAACAGCTCACCTTCCTAAAATCTTCTCTAGGAAATTATTTATCTCCAAGATTAAGCTTAGAGCTCATGAATTAGATCCTGATTGTTTTTCTTCCATATTTCTGTATTGGCACTTGGTGGTGGTATAATAAACAGTTGGAGGAACAGGGGTCAGGGATGATGGTTTTTTGCCTCTGTGTGTGATTAAGCTGTGCAATAGCCAGTGCTAATAGTTTTGCAGTGGCTACATAGTGTCTGTTTTTTCCTTGTTGAATTGTAAATACCTTGTAGCAGTTGGAACCCATGTGTGCAGTGTGACTGTTCTGATGAAGCAATTAATACTATATAACTTCACAGCCTCATAGCACGAAGTACCATCAACATGCTAATGAATTGCATTTCTTGTGATCTGCTTATACAATACATATGCAAAATACATATGGTCAATAATTACCTTTTAACCTAATTTATAGTATTGTAAATAACTATATAATCGATTACAATACACATGGCTGTCTTTGTTGCAATGTGTTACAAGTGGTGTTCCCTAGGGCTCAGTGTTGGGGCCAGTCCTGTTCAATATCTTCACTGATGATCTGGACGAGGGGATCGAGTGCACCCTCAGTAAGTTTGCAAATGACACCAAATTGGGTGGGAGTGTTGATCTGCTGGAGGGTAGGAAGGCCCTACAGAGGGACATGGACAGACTGGATCGATGGGCCGAGGCCAACTGTATGAGATTCAACAAGGCTCAGTGCTGGGTCCTGCACTTGGGTCACAACAACCCCATGCAACGCTACAGGCTTGGGGAGGAGTGGCTGGAGAGCTGCCTGGCGGAAAAGGACCTGGGGGTGTTGGTTGACAGCCGCCTGAACATGAGCCAGCAGTGTGCCCAGGTGGCCAAGAGGGCCACTGGCATCCTGGCTTGTATCAGGAATAGTGTGGCCAGCAGGACCAGGGAGGTGATGGTGCCCCTGTACTGGGCACTGGTGAGGCCGCACCTCGAGTACTGTGTTGAGTTTTGGGCCCCTCCCTCCAAGAAGGACATTGAGGTGCTGGAGCGTGTCCAGAGGAGGGCAATGAAGTTGGTGAAGGGTCTAGAGCACAAGTCTTATGAGGAGCGGCTGAGGGAGCTGGGGTTGTTTAGCCTGGAGAAGAGGAGGTTGAGGGGAGACCTTATTGCTCTCTACAACTACCTGGAAGGAGGTTGTAGCGAGGTGGGGGTCAGTTTCTTCTCCCTAGTAACAAGCGATAGGACGAGAGGAAATGGCCTCAAGCTGCGTCAGGGGAAGTTGAGGTTGAATATTAGGAAAAATTTCTTCACCAAAAGGGTAGCCAGGCATTGGAATGGGCTGCCCAGGGAGGTGGTTGAGCCCCCATCCCTGAAGGTATTTAGAAGACAGGTAGATGTGGTGTTTGAGGACATGGTTTAGTGGTGGACTTGGCAGTGCCAGGTTAATGGTTGGACTTGATGATCTTAAAGGTCTTTTCCAGCCTGAACAATTCTATGATTCTGTGAAAACCTGGCATTGCAAAGAGCGGTAACAAAGATAGCTTTATCATTTGAAGCCATGAATAAAGTTTTATAAAATTAAACTATACACCATCTGTGATGTTCTGAAAACTGGTGAAACTGATGTTTTAAGGTGCCAGTTTCCTGCTTATTTTGGATTTGTGACTAAAACAGGGTTGGTAACACGCCAGTGTTTTCGCTGTTGCTGAGCAGTACTTGCACAGCATCAAGGTTTTCTCTTTTTTCCCCGCTCTGTGTCACTTGCTTTGGTTCTTTCCTTCACTTATTAAACTATCTTTATTTCCACCCACAAGTTTTTTCACTTTTGCCCTTCCAATTCTCTTCCCATCCTGCTGCAGGGGGAGTGAGTGAGCGGTTGTGTGGTGCTTAGCTGCTGGCCAGGCTCAGCCCCTCATACTACTGATTCTGGTTTGCTCATCGCTCTATTCATACAATTTTTTTCACAGATGCAGAGTTTTTTCTTTCAAATTTACTATTTTCTGCAGTTAAAAAGAGGAAGTTGAAGAAGCAATAAACACAAATAGTAGTTTATCAACCATTAACTCCTGACTGTATTTTACAAGAAATGTGTTATGTAGCGTTGGTACAGAAAGGAGTGGGTGCGTGGTTTAACACCTTGGAACCAAAGTAAAAACTGAGAATAGTTGTGTATTTCCAAGACATTAGCATGAGTGGTGTTTTGTCTTATCCATTCAGTAGAAGATTTACAAAAGTGTATGCACTAAGGAATTTTTATTGTGATGTTAACGTGCAGATATTTAATTACACATAGAATCTCTCATGCTAAAGTCTTTGCATAGCTTAATAATCTGAAGCATTCACTGGATTTTGTTAGCTTATCTGAATTTTATTGGTCACCACCTAGCCATCAGTTGCTTATGTTGCCAAAATGCTTTATATATACAAGGAATCAGTGTCTGTTATCAAACCAGTATTTACATTTACCAGAGGAAACACCTGGACAAAGGAGATCTTTAAATTGTTTGTGCATTAATTTTGAACAGTATTTTCCATGTATTTCAGATGTTTTCTCATTAAGCTTTCTGTATTTTTAATTACAAAATCTCAGAGAATTTGCAGTGCTTTGGGGAAATCTTTCAAGAGTCCCTTATTTGGAAGCTGAGTGCTGGCTGTGTCAGTACCACTGCTTAAGGTTAAAATGCTGTGTCAAAATAGGAGTTTGTCTCCTCATGGTTTATGGAAGTGTCTGAAAATTGGGGGAGAGCTTGTGTAGCTCCTGAGATTGAATTACCTTGTACAAAACTAACTGTGCAGTGAGATTATTTTTCTGTTACAGTCTATAGTAACTGCAAATCTGTTTGTGCTAAGGAGATTAATTCAGCCTCTGAATTGACTAGAAAGCTTCTCTGTTGCCATCTGGCATTTGGGTGATCCCAGAAAAATATTTTTACATTTCTAACTGAAAGCTTTTACAATAAACTGATAGATATAATTTTTTTTTCAAGGATCAGAAGAGTATTTTTTTAGTGTCTGTGAATGTCAGCGAATACAACACAACACTTACTAGTAAGTGATCTTTATTACTCAGATAGCTATTTAAAAGCATTTCCTATGAAATTTGCACTCCAGATACAGTTCCATGCATCAGTGAACATGCAGATCTGTGCATATACCTTTTTTTTTTGGTAAGTGGATAGGATTTTCATCATCTAAGAAAAATAAAAGGAGTCATCCTAAATAGCAGCAGTTCAACCTGCACATCAGGCACAAGAATGAATGAACTGCTGTGCAGGGTCTCAGACTGCACCTGTGGTAAGAATCAGTCAAATACTGAACTGACTTTGTTAGAAAATACTCGTCTTGGGCCAGCTTGGTAGTTTGTTGCAAAATGAGAATTTTTTTTCCTAGAAGTCCTGTGAAAAACTTGAACTATTTGAATATCAGACTTAAAACAGTTTCTTCTTTCAGTAAAAACCAGTAGAAAAAGATCTATACTGTTGTAAAAAAGAAATTACTAATAATTTTAAATAAATACATCCACATAGACATTTACCCCACAAGATGCATGGATACGTAAAACTGGTCCAAACATTTCCTCGTTGATTATCTTCTATCACTAGATATCATTGCTGAGCATAGAAGAAACAACCAAACTCAAGGAAACAGATGATACATAAAATGTGTAGAAATAACATACAAGTAAATTTCCCATATTCTGTTCAGTGATGTGGGGTGTTGACATGTTCCTGGCCATACTACTTAACCCGAGGTCCTAGAGTAGCTTAAGCAATAAGACGTGTATTTTTAGACTCCGGTAAGAAAATTTACAGCTTCCTTTCAGATGAAATCTGATTGAAATTTGGCGGGGGGAAGTCTCCCTCCACCCCCAGCTTAGCCTTGGTTTTGTCAGCTGGAATAAATAGGTAATCATAGAATCATGGAATCACTAAGGTTGGAAAAGACCCTTAAGATCATCGAGTCCAACCGTTAACCTATCACTGCCAAGTCCACCACTAAACCATGTCCTCAAACACCACATCTACCTGTCTTCTAAATACCTTCAGGGATGGGGGCTCAACCACCTCCCTGGGCAGCCCATTCCAATGCCTGGCTACCCTTTTGGTGAAGAAATTTTTCCTAATATTCAACCTCAACTTCCCCTGACGCAGCTTGAGGCCATTTCCTCTCGTCCTATTGCTTGTTACTAGGGAGAAGAAACCGACCCCCACCTCGCTACAACCTCCTTTCAGGTAGTTGTAGAGAGCAATAAGGTCTCCTCAGCCTCCTCTTCTCCAGACTAAACAACCCCAGCTCCCTCAGCCGCTCCTCATAAGACTTGTGCTCTAGACCCTTCACCAACTTCATTGCCCTCCTCTGGACACGCTCCAGCACCTCGATGTCCTTCTTGGAGGGAGGGGCCCAAAACCGAACACAGTACTCGAGGTGCGGCCTCACCAGTGCCCAGTACAGGGGCACCATCACCTCCCTGGTCCTGCTGGCCACATTATTGCTGATACAAGCCAGGATGCCATTGGCCCTCTTGGCCACCTGGGCACACTGCTGGCTCATGTTCAGGCAGCTGTCAACCAACACCCCCAGGTCCTTTTCTGTCAGGCAGCTCTCCAGCCACTCCTCCCCCAGCCTGTAGCGTTGCATGGGGTTGTTGTGACCCAAGTGCAGGACCCAGCGCTGAGCTTTGTTGAACCTCATACAGTTGGCCCTGGCCCATCGATCCAGCCTGCCCAGGTCCCTGTGTAGGGCCTTCCTACCCTCCAGCAGATCAACACTCCCACCCAATTTGGTGTCATCTGCAAACTTACTGAGGGTGCACTCAATCCCCATCTGTGCAGCGGAGAGGCAACATTAGCGTAACTGAGTTGAGACTGTAAGAGAAAAAACAAGTAAAAAAATGCACACCCTGGGAGAATGGCAGAGTCTAAAGACATTCATCACCTTGGATGTTATTGTTGGCTTTGATACTTGTGTGATGCTGATCTGCGATGCAGAATGTTACTCTGCTTTAACATATCCCTTGATCACTCTGCAGTATCATTTCAGCATGTGTATTCTTTGAATTTGTTGATCAAAATGTTCATTAGGAACCCTGCTATTAGACAAACAGTCATCTTTGAGGCTGACGCATTACTTTAAAGGTTAACAAAACACTGGGTAAAAACAACGACATCTTACATACCAGAGTTTTGCAACATTTCTGATAAACTGAGATATGGTTGAATGATGAGTATTGCTTGCTTTCAAAAAGAAACTTGGAAAGCTGTAATCGCTTCTACTTGCAAACCAAATCCGATGCTGGTTCACAAAGTAGGTCTTCTAATATAAAGCTGTAAATTTTGCTCAGAGCTGGTGTGGACTGGAGTTGTGAACCCAGGCTTTGAAACTGAGAGCAGAGTGTTTTTCTTTGACCTCTTTTCTAGGAGCATTGAAGGAAAATACTCAAATTCAGAGAAGCTGAATGCTAAATCAAGGGGAAGAGAAAGGAGGAGGGCTAGGACAGGAAGGAGGAATTAAAATGTGAGTTTGGCAACATGAGAGAGACTGATGTCAAAAGCTGTTAAGAAGAACAGGACCTAGATGAACAGAGAGGAGTGCTAGTGAACCAAAAGCATGCCAATAAGGAATCACACAGTGGAATTTCTGATTTTTTGGTGTAATTTTTAAATATAGTGCTGTAAGCACCATAACTAATTAATCCTGACTTATAATAGATTGTATCTTAGGTTTGAATGGCTTTGGTGAAGAAAGTGTGAGCTGTAAATAATCTTTTCCTATAGCTGGGACATAGTTAAGTTTTCTTTGTCTCTTCCCTTCCTCTTCTCACATTCACTGAGAGCTAGTTGTGTAAAGCACTAACATGGCTATACTGCTCTGGTAACCAAACTAGATCAACTGTCTCTGCATACGACTGCAGCATGACTGCAGTTGTACCAAAAGTCTGTGAGACAGTATCTGAAAATGAGGTTAATGTTTTGTTTTGTTGTTTCTTTTTGGTTTTGGGTTTGTTTTTTTTTTTTTCCCGCTAGTAAATTCTCTTTCCTTATTTAAAAAAGCAATTTTCTGCCAAACCAGGCTAGTAAATATCAGATTTTGGGGCCTTTTCAAATCAGCCAATAACTGTCATTCTTTCATTCCTGCTCCTTCCTTACTCCCAAGGATGTATGTACCTTTCCTACACTGGTTCTAGTAACTGTGCCAGTGGTCTGGAGGAGACTTCTTGAGAGAAATATGAGTACTTTCCATTTATCTGGCTACATTCCAGCACCCTACATGAAATGCATGGCAGCAGCTGTGGACCTCTTTTGTGTCGCCTCATGTCGAATTTGGGTCGGTAAGTGTTCAGATGCTCCAAGGAGGGCATTTTTAATTTACTGAATGCTGTTCTTGGACTGGATACTTTAGTGAAGAGAGCAGCTGAAGAGGAATAGGAGAGGAAAGAAACAGAACTGCAATTGAACAGAACAGGTCTGTTTTAGGCATCCTTAGCTGCATCCTGATTGAGCAATTCCCACAAAAGTTGGTTGTAGATCTTTCAAATTTTTTTTCTTTCCTCAGCTTCTGGCAGCACTTAAAGTTTCAGTAGTAGCAGGACAACCACAATATTTACTCTTTCCTTTCATTTATGCTTTATGTGTAAATTTGCATTTCCAAATACTTGAAGAAATAACCAACTGTGTGAGAAGGAAATGGGGATTTCTTAGGGTTTTGTTACATAAATTACCTTGATGAATAACATAACTAGGTAAAATTTATAAATATTTTATATTGCTATGCTATATTTAGTGGCTAGTTTTGGGTGTACTTGTGCTGGTTTTTGTGTTTTGTTCTTCTGTGAAGATTCAAGTGATCAGATTTTACTGGAGCACTTCTCAGAAAGTAGATTTCAAAATATTTCTAAAAGATGCATATAATTTTAGATGTGCATTTGCAGGAACGTGCCCTAGTGATGTTTGCACAGTTATTCAGAAAATAGAAGTTATCTAATCAACTACACTTGCGCAATCCAGCTTGAACCTTCATATTAGTGATGAGACTGTGGAAATTAATAGCATAGGGTATTTTATTTACTATACATTAACACCATGAGAGAAATGATGTTTTCTCCAAAACTCTTTAATAGCGCAGTATTAATTTTATTCTTAGGTTAAAGTGCCACAACCTCTGGATGCTGTTTCTGGCTTGAGCCTTTTCTGATGGCTTTCTGAGGCATTTTCCGATGTTATGCATGGATCATAAATGGGGAGTTTTTCCTGGACAGGGAGTAACTCTGGGTGGCTAGAAAGTAGCCTGTCAAATATTATCAGCTTTCCTATCTGAATGCTGTTGATAGATGCCTGTGCCTTAAATCTGAGGCTTTTGAGGGGTTTGTTTTGTTTTGTTCTCTTTCTAGAATGAGCCTTCTCTGAATCTTTATTAGATTGGGACACTGTTATTGACTCGTTTCCTCTTGTTTAAGCTGTTGGTCTTGCCTTTCTCCCGTCTTCCTCCCTAGTACCAAGTGTAAGTGTTGTGCTTTAGTGCAACTTTTGGTTGCCAAAAAGAAGAGCTTTTACATGTGTGCACACGTGTGTGTGAAGTGGGGAAATCAGAGCTTGGCTGGAATTCCCACCTGTATCCCCTGCCCTGAGAGACCTTTTCCCAGCGTATGAACTGCTGGTTTAGGCCGTGAATTAATGCCTCTTGTTGGATTGAGTAGGGGATCCAGAAAGTGTGCTCTTCAAAGTTTGCAATTAGAGTGTGTGTAAACTCTGATTACATTCATGTCCCAAATTACTTTTTGCATGTAGATTAACATAAACGTTTAGATTTTTAACAGTGCACTGTCTCACCTGTTGCTGTTTTTTTTCCTAAGACTGCCAATTCCTTTCTTCTCTAGTATATGGAAACAACTGTCAGAAAAACCTACTCCTAGTGCCATTTTATTAGAATATACCTGACAGAAGAGAAAGAAGGAAAAAAATGGAGAATGACCCAGTAAAGCTGCGAACTGGGAAAGCAACAATGCTTGAGACGAAAACAGAGGAAGTGAATCAAAGAAATCTTTATAAAGGGGGAGAAAGGTGTCACAGAGTGAAGCATCTATTTAGAATGAACGTTGTGTCCCCTTTTACCACCTAACACTTCTCACAGCATTTTCTTGCCTGGGTCGGTCTGTCTGCATCTCTCTGCTACCCTTTCTACAAAGGCTGCCTGTTCCGGGGCCCAGCTGCCACCAGCTGTCACCCATGTCAGAATCTAGACTCCTCTGTTGAGCATCCATCTGCTAATTAGTTATCCCTAGTGGCAAAATTTTAAAAGACCACAAGCAGCTTTTCCTGAAGAGCAGACAAAGCCTGCTGGGGCATAGCACTTGCCCCTTCCTAAACAAGCACATCTTAATTACCCTTAAACAGACCCTTCTACTCTCCATCTGCTCCCATTGCATCGTGTTGCCGTGGCAGCAGCTAATGCTAGCACAGTACCATGCAATAGGAAACTGTCACAGTTCCAGTGTCATTCCTGCTGCTTGTAATGAAGAGTATGGTATGAGTGCTACATTTGCCTTTCTTCAGTCCATCAGTAATTCCTCTGTTCTCACACGCTTTCTAAATATATCTGCTAATGGTTCTTCCATCTCATTTGCTCCTTCTTCTAGAAATGCAGGCTGCATCCCGTCTGGTCCTGGAGTTTTTTTGCAGCCTTTGCACAGTTTAATTTCTTCCAGTCTTTCTCGGTGTGAGTGTGGTTTCCTTCAGCATTTCTTCCTCCTTGGTAAATAATCTTAGTTTCTGACATCTGCCTCACTTCCTTTGTAAGCACTGAGGAAAAGAAATTATTTTTGTTTAGGGATGTCTCTATCTGTCTTTCAGTAAAATACTTATTTCATTCTTTAGAAGCCTGCAGTTATCTTTATCATTCACTTTTTGTTTATATGCTGGAAACATCCCATTATTTACCTTTGCTTCCGTAAGTAACTTCCTTTCAGTCTTGAGTAATCTTTTCATGTTATGGATATTTAAGTCCTATTCCTGTTCTTAATTTTACCATGTGTAGATCCTGACCATAAAGCCATAAGGAATGAAAGAACTAACTACCCTTAAATGCCGAGAGTTGGTTAGAACTTTATATTTTGGTCACGACTATGGTTAAATGCATTTCACGAGATGAATAAGAAATGTTTGTTTAACTGTATCAGCACAAGAAAATTTAGGGCATTTCAAAGGCTAGATACAAGTATAGAAATGTTAAAAGGCTAAAAAATGAGCCACTCATTTTTACGATATTATACCTTCATAAAAAGGAACAGATGTAATTGTTAATGTGTATTGTGTAAAACATTTGAGATGTGCAGCAAGAACGCAGTGTTTACTTTCTTGAGTGATATTTCATGAAAGTGCAGGCAGACATGTCAAGTGGAGAAAACTTCTGAGGAAAAGCAAGCCCCTAATTCTCAAAGCAGAGTGAACATTAAGTGTGAGATACTTTAAATTTATTATTACTCTTGCTATTATGGCAAGTAAAACTCTGTACTTGCACTTTTGGCATATGAATGATAGTGACCAAAAAAAGGATTTTACCACAAGAACAAACCTATTTGCACCATAGAGAAAAGGAGTTTGTGACAGTTAATAGGAAATATGAAATGTTTGAGGGACTCAGAAGGAGAAAACATATTAGAACCTGTAGAGGGAGAGATTAGTGGGGGTTTTGGTGTGTTTGGTTTTTTTATTTTTTAAACAACTAAGATTAATAATTTGATGCTGAATATTCAAAAAAGAAGTTCTTTCAATTCCAGCAGTTCCGTTAACGCCTGTAGAGGTTTCTAAAAATAGTAAAAAGTAGTAAGACAATTCATTGCACTTTATCAGAAATTGTGTGGAGATGATGGAGAGATAAATGATGATGTTTTTTGTTTTCAGATTACAGAAATGGAATATCATTACTTTGGGCCCTGATAGTTGATGTAGTCTCAAGAATTTTGGAAGCACTGAAGGGTTTCCAAAGTCAAAAGAAGCCAGATAGGAGCTTTGAGAGTAAAGGAGTCAATATATTTTAAAATTGTAAATACGTATATTGAACAAAATATGTGCAAAACCAACTACTTCTAATTTTTCACATTTTTACTGGTTTTGACATCTCTGCCTTGTAGAGTACCAATACAAAAGTGATTACACACAGTGTAATGTAGAAGCAGATTGATATTAGAAGCAAAAGCTATTTTGGTATCTGTGATTCATTTCCTACTGAATTCCTACAGTTACTAGATTCAGACTTCCACTGAACTCAATTGATCCCTGTTTATTCACAGTGTATAAAGCATAATCATTGCAGAAGATTTTAAACTGATGACTCAAAATGACTTAGCAGACTTACCTGGATCCCAGATTGGAAAAATTACGTTTATGGTTCAACATTTTAGTTGCTCATATATTGCAATATTTAGTTGCTCAGTGTTGCAAAATCTTTGGGTAGAAAAGCTGCACAAATCCATGATAACGCAAACAGAAATAGACCACACTCAATTGGATGCTATGCTTTCTATTTCTACGCCATAAAATAATACAGTTTTAGAGGTAAAACTATATAGTTTTTCTCTAGATATGTATTTAAAAACTGTTCAGAGCAAAGTTTTTCTGCATTTTGTCATATTTCATATTTTACTAGGATTTTCATTCAAAAGGATCTGTTCACTCTCTTCATCGTTGTCATAACAGTTTCATATTAGGAAAGGAAAAGACTGATATCTATAAATAATACAGGTGTGTCTATTCAAAAGTAGAAGTCTAATAGGATTTTGACAGTTTTTAATATATGGGATCTAATCTAGTGTTAGATAGAAGCAGGCAGTGGTTGGTTTTCTACCATATGGTAGATTTCATATAGCCATGAGCAGCAGTAATAATAATTTATCCATATGTATGTTGTAAGACGCTTAATTCTGAATTGTATGTATTTTGTGCTCAGGAAAAGAGGCAGTACATCCTAACATCCAAAGTAACATAGTAAACAACTATTTTTAATTTAGCTTCTCCTTAATGTGTTTGTTTTCAAATGTTTTATCGTTACATATAAATTTTCTACTAAATATGTGACTTTCATTCACCAGAGGTAGAGACTCTTATCTCTTCAAGGGGTGGGGAGGGATAAACTAAACAGGCTCTGCAAACTCTATCAAAGAAACAAAAAAATAACCACCACCCCCCCAAAAAAAAAGTTCTCATCTTCCAAACTGGCCAGACTTTAAGCTTGATACAGTCATGCTCTTCAGCGCAGTGCTGTATGTGATCAAATAGAGCCACCTCCAAAAAGTGGGGGGAAGGAGAAGGATGTCTTTTCTGTTCAAAGACAGTAAGCGATGAAAATTATCCTCTCAGAGTATTCCAGAGCCTTGAACTCCCTGTGTGCATCTGGCAGCAAAACACAAATCGACTGCTGCCTCTGAGATGCTGCCATAGTGACACTATTCTACAGAGGCCCATGAAGATACTAAATCCTTTAAGCTCCTGTAATTTCTGTTCCCAGTATAGCAAGGGAATGGACATGGGCAGCACAGTCAGAAGGTCAGAAGCAGTCTCTGAGCTTTTTTTTGGCCTGTGATTTTACAGGTGTTCTCTCTTTGCTGATTTCCACAGCATTATGTTGATTTCCATAGCATTACAGTATTGAAAGCTAATTAAGAGGAAAAGCAATTGAGTCTTTTGACTTATTTTGATCTCTTTTCAGCTGCTATGTTTGGTCATCAGCTGAGCTTGTTTATTAATACTGTTACCATGTTTGGTCTTCTTGAAGAGCAATGTAATTAAAAAGTCGATTTGTTGACATATTTTTGTTTCCATTTGAGTTGAAGATGGATTAGGAGGTCTCATTTCTTCTAACTTGGCATTTTTAATGAAAATTCAGCCCATCAGAATAATTCAGTGGCTTTATCCTGTTTGAGGAGACCTGCAGTTTAGGGTCGTACAAGTGACTACAGCATATACATGTTTTTGAGTGTACTGCTAAATACAGAGATGAATGTATCGTGAAGTTACTGATCTCTCTTTTTTTCTCTCTCTGTTGCTTTGCCGTATGATTTCCAAAAAAGCTTTACTGTAATATCCACTACTAAAATTTTTAAAAGCTATAAAGCTATACTGTGTCTGCTTGGTTTGCATTCATATTATAACCTGTATAGTCGTATCAGCATTTTATGTATGTAGGGATTTGCTTTATAATATAAACAAGTGACAACTATCAGGAATTGGTAGGAAAATGTTCATGCTTTCTGGTGTAGCACTAGAAGAATTGGAAATACAGGATAGTATATGTTAAACTGCTATACGCATAAGAACCACAGTAGAGAATCAGTATTTGCATTTGATTGGAAAAACTAAAGATTTGCTTCTTGTTAACAGAGCTTTATTTGCAATAGAAAAGCATATACTGGTTTTCTCCGGTACTTTTTCAGACAGTAGAGAAAACAGCAAAAACCTGACTACTTTTTGCTAGAATCGTCCTTGCATGTAAAAGTGGATGCAACAATAAAAAGGACATATATAGAATGGCTCAAGACATTGTATACTTTCCCTAATACTAAAGTGGCAAAAGAATTAGAGATACATAATATAAGCAGTCTGCCTGCCCTCCCGCTTTTCTTGTTCCCCTTACCCTGATAAATTTTCACTTGTATATGGACAGAATGGAGGAGCATAAACTTACTTATGCACAGAGCTAAAGAAATGTATATGTACATTCACACAGACAGACACACGAACATATCTGCAGTGCAGTATACTGTGGGGATTGCGTGGGAGGGGAAGGGAGAGGAGTGAACTCTTGTTAATGGGGCCCAGTGAGCAAGGAAGGGGTATTGTTGCCAGTAGCAAACAGTTCTGCCTCATGTAATCAGCGTTATAGCCAGTCCCCTCCATTAGGGTTTGTAGAGCAAAACATGTTGGTTAGAGCTTACCTTGGGAAGGTGCAAAAAACCGCCTGTGTTGGACAGGCCACTCCTGGGGTCTAGAGAGTTGGAGCAGTCCTAGTGCCACAGTGGAGAAATGAGAAATCATTCTGCACTCGCTGCTGAGTCATGTAGGCAAGGAAGCCTGGGAGCGAGAGCTGGCAATCTGATGCTGCTCTGCGGATCTTAGTCAGTGTAGACCGTCCCTCTGCTGATCAGGTCTTTTTTAATGGTCATCAGCTTTTAATTGAACTGTTCTTCAGAACAGGTAAATAGAAATACGTTGTTCATGTCATTTCCCGTGTCCTCCTAGTATAGGATTTTCTTCCATCATAAACAGTATATGCTATAATAACATAGAAAATTAAATTCTGCTTCTAATCTAGGAAAAGAAAATTATAATTTGATGTATTTGTTTTATCCATGTATGTAAAGGCAAAACTGGTGACTATGTTTTTCATCCTCTAATTTGGATAACTGGAGTAAAGCTGCATCTGTATGGTGTCACTGGAGCTGGCTAGTTGGGCAGCATGGAAAGTGTTTGTTAAACTGTATTTTGATGTAGAATGGTGAGGAAACAGTAACTTCAGAAATTTATTTTAGGCGAGAGGAATTGCATTTGAAATGTTTCTATTTAAAAGTAGAAGAAATATTTGCGTGAAGTAATAGGAAGTATTTTGAGGGGGTGATGGAGTTGGGCATGGGTACCTCATTCTTTGTACAATCAAAACTCATGGGATTTCAGTTTAGTGTGTGCAACAGATGGAAGGAAATGCACTGTTATCCAAAGAGAATCTAATTATCCTGTGCTTGTCGAAGAAAAATACTTAGATTTCGGTGGGATTTGTTTGCCAGGTGAATCACAGTTTAGATCCTGAGTTACACATGCCTGTGATCAAGTGTTTGGGCTTCCTTACTACAGATGCTCTAAAATCTCACACAACCTTATGGATTCAGTTCTACCTCAGATATATGAGTGAATGTCTTAGAAACTTTAAAGTTCATGTATTGATGGATCTCCATCAAATTATTCTTGTGAGTCTTCCATAGAAGAAGAAGAATGTGCAATTTTTCTTTAAACAGCCAAAACTATAATGAGGTTACCTTAGAATTTAATTTGGAAAAACCACTGTCCGCATTGAAGGCTTGCCTCATAAACTGTCTGATACTGAAAATGCTCATGTAGCGTTGATATAATTTAGCAGTCGTGGCTTGCTGACCTTGCTTACCTGACAGAAGCGTTCTTCCTTAATGACGAAAGTAAAAGTATTCTGATATGATTGCTTTCAGAGAGACCACACAATTATTCATTAATAAGAATAATTGCGCATGAGTAGTTAATTGCTATTAATATTTTGGGAAAGACAGATGCAAGATATCTGTGTATCTGACCTTTAAAACCTGCTTCTCTCTAATTATGTTACTGCCAGGAAGGGCTGCTTGCATAGGTTTTTGACGCCTGTCCTTGTCAGCAGGACAACATGAGCTTTTATTTCCTCAGAGTATTCTGCTACAGATGTTATGGAAGGTTAATTTATATGGAGTAGCATTTCACCGACACTTCCGTGGAGGTGAATCCTTCCAGCAATGTCACACTTGCAAAAAGTAATATATTATATATATGGAGGACCCTATTAATGCAGTTGCTATGGAAGTATAAACTCAGTCTTCTGTAGATTTGTTTTAAAGTTACTAGAGTGCTCACATTTTTTTTTAAATATATTAATTTCTAATTACTGATTTAGCTGGCTGTTTTGTTTAAATATGGATTGCTTTGTTTATATACAAAACTAATTCAGAAAAACGTCATCTTTCCTAACCTAACCATGTTCTGCCATTGTCATGGAACATTTTTGAGAAATAGTATTTTATTAGGTAATTTTTTAAAGTTTCAATTTTTACTTCCTCAGAGAATATGTTGGAAGGAAAATTAAACTGGTATGGCTGAGGTAGTTGCAAGTTTTACATCTGGCTTATGTGGTCAAAATGCTATTCAGAAAGCATTTATGTTTGAGGTGTTTATGATCACACTGGATATAAACTCTGCTTTTTCCACCCAATTGTAGAGCCACAGCAGTCATTTTTGAAGCATTTCAAATTGGGAACATTTTCAGTGGCATTAAAATAGGTTAGTGCTGTTTGCTTTCTTTCTCTTTCAAAATCATATTTTAAGTTAGATTTCATGTGCATGGATTTTTTTTATTTAGGGAAGCACTGGTGTATAAATGGAAATGTCAGTGATAATTATACAATATAAACTACTATATAACATAATTTTTTTTTGTCAAAAGGAATTCTGTTGGCTGCCTGTACATATAGTAAACATCATCTGATAATTTTTTTGCAATATTAACTGCAGATCACTGCAAGATTCTTTTGAGTGCTTATTTTCACGTTGCAAAATTTGTCTGAGGTTCTGTAGTGTACCAGCTCTTATTCCCTCTTGCCCTTTTAATAGATTATTTGACAAAACTTAAACTTGTTCTCTGCTATGAAAATAATTACCAGCAAGCTTTGATTTGTTAAAATTGCCGTTGGAAGTGTGTTGCATTACTGAAATACTTCAAGAGAGGGCTTGAATTTTATCTGCAAAAAAGTAAAGCTCCTTTTCTTGTTCCTCTTTTATATAGTAGTAGCCTGTGGGCCACTGATGGTAAGGTCAGTATAAAATGCACTTTTCACATGAGTGAATGTGAAAAGAAGTATGTCATATTGTCTACTTTAAGTTTTAAATATATTGAATAGTATAATACAGTCTATTGAACATGTGATATGTATGATGTAATTATATAATTTATATTTTAGAATATGATTTGTTATTTTATATTTATGTGTATTTATATATTTGTATATTTATTGGAAGCCCTGAAAGTTTGGGTACTTTGTAGCAAGGGTCAACATGCCGAATCTTAGAGAATTTGAGAGAACCAGTTTCAGCATGTAAATGTTGGGGGGCGCAAAGGGGTGTGTTTGTCACTCATGGAATAGATTGACACAGTCAAATGCCTTATAGGCCCAAGGTTTCTAGCAGACACAGAAAATCTGTTTGTTTCAGGAACCTTTGGTGCAAAGATCTTGAAAGCAAATGGTTAAGACTTTTAGTATGAATTTGCATAAAGCAGTGGTAATGCCTTTGCCTGATACGTGTTCATCCTCATGTGGCAAGTGGATGCCAAAGCAGTGCCGAGAGTATGAGGCTCCCTTTTGGAAAGGATCCTGTTGCAGTGTGGCTGCAAAATCCTTTTACTTTTTGCTTCGTCAGAATTTCTTCAGCTGTGGCTGCGGTCAGCACCTTAGCAAAGAATGGAAAAATAGAAGCAAATAGGCCTGAAACCTGCAAGTTAACTTCTGTTGCTGCTCATGGGGTCGGGGAGAAGGAGGGGAGGACAAGAGGGGAATGGATTATTGTTAGGGCATGGGAAGGGTTTGAAACTGGCTGAAAAGTTTTTAGATATCAAAATTAATTACTGCAGATCTAGATCCAGAAGTGTTTGCTGCCCTGCTAAGAATGGTAGGGAGATGGTATAACCAGCAGAGCAACTAATAAAATTATCTGTTTGGACTAAGCTTTTCATTTTCAAATAGGACTGAAAGTTGTCGGTGCTTCATTCTCAAATTATAGCTTACATACTCCATGAGCTGTACGATTCTGTATAGGAACTTTTGTTTATGCTTCAGGGGAAAAATGCTTTGGTTACTAAGCTTCGTAGAATTACACTTTGTTCCTTTTAACACACTTCAGAAAGGTGTAGATGTTAAAAGTGTTGATTAGAATCAAAATAGTAGAAAATTAATAGATGCTGAAGTATCTAGTTTTGACAAATTTCTACTTAATTAATGTTTCTGAGCTGAGAGCACAAAGGCTTTATTACTAAATCAGGCCCCTTGTTACACTTCCCTAAAAAATATTAACATAAACTGTAAATTGATACTGCTGTAATATAACATTACAGAAATAACAAACATATATTATTGTATGTATAATATGACAATGCTAAACTCACTGTTGTGTTGCAGTCCTTTAATCTGATAACACTTGAGGAAATCTCTATGGCCATCATAATTTCCACCTATGCAAATTGCCTTTACTGAAAGGGAGTTTCTTGAAGGTATTGAATAGAATAGTCTACTCTTATTATGAGGTATTAGAGGAGATTTGTTTTAATATAAATAGATCTTTCCCTTTATCTGTCACTCTCTACTCCTGTTTACAGAGATAAGGTCGCATTTTGGATTCCAGGGTTCCTGAAAAGCCTGGGAAACATTACCAAATCCCTAACTTTATTATTGTTATTGTTATTTACTACACAATGATACAGGAGAAAACAAAACTACTACTTCTGGTCTTTAAATAGATGATGTTCTTTGTGGTGCAAATCGTACTGGAAACACAGTGCCCCTTCCTGTTGCCCACTGTGCTCTTGTCAACAGCTTTCAGATAATTATTTTGAAGATATGACTTGCTGACTCTTGGTCGAAGCTGGTTGCTACTCTAACAATAAATAAAATAGAGTAGGAGAGAGGCATAATTTCTTCTTGTAAATTAAAAACAGTAGCGTTTATTATAATCTCAAATAGCATAATTTTTGAAGTTCTAGTTAGGTTTTTCCACAGAAAATTTTTATAAAGAAATATAGAAATGACAATACAACCAAGCAACTAGTAATAAATTCATTAAGTTACTAGATCTATTTGAATGAAAACAAGTTAATAGGACCATAATGTGGTCAATTAAATCATGTACACCAAGTTTAATTTTAGAAGTTTTCATCTGAAATATTTAGCTTTGAAATTAGAAATAGTTGCATGTATTTTAATATTTATACCAAGGTTTCGGTTTTCTCTTCAAAGGTTAAATAGCCTCATTAGACCTAGTCAAAAGAAATTTTATCTGGAGGAAATGTAATTTAATTTAATAATGACTGGAATTGAATGGTTCTATATATTTTAGGGTTAAACGGAATATAATTCATGGTTATTAAGATAAAAGCATTAAAATCTTTAACCTGATGCTGTGCCACACAGCAGGGAATATTTCTGCCTATTTAATACAGAACCTTGCTTTAGACCTAGAGAAAATATTTTTGTTCAAACCTTTATTTTAATTTAGGCAAAGGGCATGGAATGCTGAATTAAACACATCTGAAATGCCAACGCTTTTTCATTTTCGGTCTCTTCTTGGCAAGTGCTGAGAAATAATTTTGAAAGTGATATAATTGAATCATGAAACAAAAGAATCTCTATTATAAGGCAAATAACGGGAAGCCAAATTTTGTTGTTTCTTGTGCACTTGCAAACCATTAGTTAACAGTGTTGGTTTGATTGACGTTTCTGTGTAGTAATTTTTTAAAATGGGCTCATTTTAAAATTATGTGCGAGTTGTCTATTTAATTCTATTATCTGTAATTAAATGAAGTTTCAGTTTTATCTTCTGTTATTTTTGTGTTGTATGCTATATAGCTGAATAAATTACAAGGGCAGAAGGGATCAATAAAATCATGTGCTATGACATCTTAAAATAATAGCCCAAACAACAACCTTATCATGAACTGCAAAACTTGCTTTGGAGTTGTGGCATGTAGTCCAAAATATTTTTTTATTAGTTCATGGTAGGACTTGGATTGATGGACTGGATTGATGGGCTGAGGCCAACTGTATGAGGTTCAACAAGGCTCAGTGCTGGGTCCTGCACTTGGGTCACAACAACCCCATGCAACGCTACAGGCTTGGGGAGGAGTGGCTGGGGAGCTGCCTGGCAGAAAAGGACCTGGGGGTGTTGGTTGACAGCCAGCTGAACATGAGCCAGCAGTGTGCTCAGGTGGCCAAGAAGGCCAATGACATCCTGGCTTGTATCAGCAATAATGTGGCCAGCAGGACCAGGGAGGTGATGGTGCCCCTGTACTGGGCACTGGTGAGGCCGCACCTCGAGTACTGTGTTGAGTTTTGGGCCCCTCCCTCCAAGAAGGACATTGAGGTGCTGGAGCGTGTCCAGAGGAGGGCAATGAAGTTGGCGAAGGGTCTAGAGCACAAGTCTTATGAGGAGCGGCTGAGGGAGCTGGGGTTGCTTAGCCTGGAGAAGAGGAGGCTGAGGGGAGACCTTATTGCTCTCTGCAACTACCTGGAAGGAGGTTGTAGCGAGGTGGGGGTCGGTTTCTTCTCCCTAGTAACAAGCGATAGGACGAGAGGAAATGGCCTCAAGCTGCATCAGGGGAAGTTTAGGTTGAATATTAGGAAAAACTTCTTCACTGAAGGGGCAGTCAGGCATTGGAATGGGCTGCCCAGGGAAGTGGTTGAGTCTCCATCCCTGGAGGTATTTATAAGATGGGTGGATGTGGTGCTTGAGAACATGGTTTGGTGGTGGATTTGGCAGTGCTAGGTTGATGGTTGGACTTGATCTTAAGGGTCTTTTCCAACCTTAATGATTCTATGATTCTATGATTAAGGTAAAAATAATAATAGTAATAATTTAAATTATTGTAATAATAACAACAACAAAGTATAATTCCTGCTACTTGATTTAATGAAAAGTAATCCTGTATTGTTAGGGTGATATGTTGATAAAATTTTTGAGTTTCTTCAAAGTTTTCAAAGGGACCATTGGAAGAGAGTATATATACAAACTATTATCTGTTACTCAGTATAACAGGTCTTAAAACTTCATCATACTATTATTAGAGGTGTGATTATTTAGGGAAATAGGCAAGAAGAAATGTTAGTCTGAAATAAGGTAAGGTATGAACGTACAGTGCTTTGGCTACTCACATAAATTTCCCATGAGTGCACTATTAGCCATAAAAATGTTATTTATCCCTTGGTGAAACGAGATGAACTGCTTGTCTGCGTTGCAAGGATAGAAATGCACGTGTTTGTTTTGGAGAAGCTGACTTCACAGAAAAGTCAGAGATCTTCATATTAAATTCAGCATCCATCTGATCCAACAGGTAGCTTGTGTCTGTATCCCAGATAATCTTGCATTAGCTTAGTACTGGCACAGTTGCTGATCTCACCGCTTCATGATGCTTGGTGCTCATAAATTTTCAGTTTTGCTTCTGGTTGTGTCCTTATGCATCTCTTTCAGGGAAACCATAAATTTTGTAGAATAAATGATAACAAATGGTACTCTGTGTAGACTGTGTAAGCCAAAGCTTTGTGAGCAAAATACCATGCTGCAAGTTTTTAATCTACTTATACAGTAGTTTACAGAGACAAGCACATCTGCCTCTGGCTATTCTTGCTGCTTTACAAATCATAAATGTGTGAATTAAATTGTATATATTTTAAACCACATTAAATACATGCATACATATTTAATGTGGTTGGAAAATGTCTGTAGTATCTAATGTCAAACTAGTGTCTCAAAAAATCTGCTTTCTACAAAATATTTCAATAATGTAAAAAAAAATAGTTCATTCAGGGATGACTATGACCTTTCAGAGAACTACAGGACAGGAGCTAACAGGAGAAAACACAAAGATGCGGTATTACAAGTAGAGAGGATTGGCAGGTTTGCAGAAGCAAGCTTAACATGTCAATTCCTGATTTTTCTCAAAGTACACTGCACAGTAGTGTTGAGTAATATGTTTCACCAGCACAGAAGGTAACATTTTCTAAGTGTTAGTGTCTTGACTATCAAACCACTGAAAACCATGAGTGGAAGTAGTGATTGAAATGCCAGCAATGAAAAGAAAATCCTGTTTTGTATATATCTCCAAAATCAAAGTGTGAGGAATGAAATAAAAGCTTGTTTTTACAAATATGGTTTCATCAGATACAATATTTACATCACTTCTGGAGGGCTTCGACTACTTCGCATAGAGAGACTTCTTCCTCCTTGTAGTAGGAAGTCATTCTTCAAACCATATTTAATGCGTGCTGTTCCTTTTTACTGTGCTCCTGATTTATTCATATGCAGTAGTTATTTTGCTTTACATGTTTGCGTATTTTCTTCCACATAACAGGCATAAAGGTATGTGCACCCCCTTGGTATCAGGTACTGAAAACGTAGGGATGCTATGTATTTGATATAATTGCTTATGGCTAAAGTTTTCAGTGAGTCAGCTTTCACACAGTTACGTTTGATGTGAGGTTGTGTTGTATTTTGACATTCAGTTGAAAGTGAAAGTGCAGACTACTCCTGGGAAGATGGCTCATTCTGGATTGGCTTATTCATCCTTGAAACTTTTTCTTCAAACACTTTAAGGGGCTTTGTAACTGAAAAAATGCTCTATATGTGCTTTAGTTAGCAAAACCAAACGGGTGTTTTCCATAAGAAGTGGTACAGTAAGATTCAACACATTGCCAAAAGAAACTTTTGAAGCTCACTGAGCTCAAGCTCACAAGGCTGGACCTTCAGAAAGCTGAAAGAGCTCTTGATTTATGTATTCTGGTACATAAATTCCTGATTCATACTTTTTGCAAATAGTTAATATGGTTAGATGCATGAAGGTACTAATGAAGTTATACAGTCTCAAAGTTCTCACTTCTGATCTCTGGAAAAGGCGTTCAGTTGAAGTAGCTTCCCTGAGGCCAAACAGCTGGTCATTAGCAAAGCCAGAGTTAGGAGAAAGACATGCTACCCTGTGAAATCTGTTTGATCCTCTGGCGTTACTTCCTTCCAGCGTTGCTTTGTACGAGTGTTGCTATATCAAAAATATATGTACTCGGTATCCTATGTATGACTTGTTGCTAGTGGGGTAAATGCTACAGAGGAGGACTTAGAAGTTGAATTATGCTAAATGCTGTATGACGGAGAAGTTCAGGACTTGGCATTCAGTAATACATATAAAATGCTAGCTATTATTAGGAAAGAAATACAGAACAAGCCATAATATCTTGTTATGTATGTCACAGTTTAAACCCACATATTGAATGCTGAGTGTAGTTCCAATTATCTCATTGGAAAAGCATAAGAGAAAGGTGACAAGGAATAGCGATAGGTAAATGATTCTTTGTCTTGAATAAAATAGATTCAATTTTACCGAAGGCATTACTGGCCTGAAAAAGATCAATAGGGCATAATTATTCATAATTTTTCTTAGCAAAAGGTGGCACCAAATGAAATGGCAAGTTTTAGAACAAAGGAAGTATTTTTTGCAACAGCTCATAATGAGATTATGGAACCTGTTGTAAGGAAGCTAGTTTAACCATTTTTTTAATCTAAACTTCATGCCTACAGTTTTGAAGCATCACTTCAGGCATTGGTTATCAGGAAAACATTACTCTACCCACATGAGAGTTAGCCCTTTGAAAGTGCACACTAAGTTGTTACATCCCTAGGTGAAAGATTTAGAGGTGCTCCTCTCTCCCTATAGGCATCAATTAGTTTTCAACCATGTCAAGTCCTGGTATGAGACCACTGGGTAGATACTCATCCAGCGTGCAGTGTTAACTGTGCTGGGTCTCAGTGTGTATCAGTATGGTTACTGACAAAGACCTTCATCCAAGCTTGACACCCACAGAAAATTGTCATTGGAGATGCCATTGAGATTCTTATCTAGCACAATCTTTACAGAGAGCTGTGGAGATTAGGCTTCTGTTGGTGGATTGTCCTGTGATTGACTTCACTTGGAGGGCCCTGATGATCATCTGTGGGTAATTTGCAGTAATAGAGGAGGATAGTATTTAGAATTATACAGAAAGTGAATATTAATAACATGGAGAAGAAACTGGAGTTACTTACCAGTATTTAAGAGTTAAGGAAGAGTTTTCTGTATGTATTCACTCTCCACCTCTATTCTTTTGTAGTTTGGACTTCTTTGACCTCTTGCTTGAAAGGAAACAATGTCGTGTGGTCTTTGTGCAAATATGGAAGAAAAAGAAGGGCCAGTTAATGAACTGGAATACAGATGCTCATTAGGCACAAAATTTTTGGTCTTAAATGGTTGTAATACATGATTACGCGCTGTATGAGTATGCGAATGCCACATATTGGTCATAAGCTTACAGGTTTTTTTAAGAATTTCACGCCTTCAGTCTTAATTATATATTATCATGTCCAATGCATAGTCCACACATTCAATGACTTCTTTGATCTTAAAGTGAAAGCTTTGACCAGTTTCATATTTGGCAAATTTATTTCTAAAATTCATGTGCAGAATTTTCAGTATATTAGCAGTATTAATTGAGAAGATTAGATAGCAATGTAGAGGAATGCATTGGCACTTAGATAATGGTTTAGTTAGCATGGACATTTTTGGAGTATTTCCTGGTTATAGAAATTTAATAATGTCTGTTAGTTTTTTCTTTATTTTATAATATGATGCATTTAATTAAATATGTAACTGATGGTTCCATTCAGACATCGTGAGGACCCTATCTTTGCAAATATTAATTCTGCAGTCAGGAGTCCCTAGGTATGTGTATTACTAGCAGTTTTAACATTTTTTTTTTTTTTTAAAGAACGTGGATGATACTGAATTATCATTGTAATGGAATTCGAAGTTCTCTCGTTATTAAATTTTTCTCCTTTTGCATAAGAAACTGTGTCTTCTCAAACTTACTTCTTTAGAGTAGTACTAGCACACTATAGCTTCTCCAACATGTTTTTTGTTTGATGTACAACTTCAATGAATTTTATTTTTGGTAGAAAGCTGTATGTTGGCAGAAAATCTGAAATGTTAATGTCTTCTGTACCAAGTCACAAACTGCAGTGTATGCTAGAGTTGGTGGTTCTCTTATTTCTCCTCTTTTTTCCTCCCAACACATCAAGAACATATTGTGAAAGACACAGTAAGAGTAAGGCAAAAAGGTGGTTTGAGCCAACTATCTCAAGGATTAAAGATTTCGGTTTTGCAGGTAATACAGTTTTAATTGTGCCTTTGGGAAATAAGATGAAAGGAAGTCTAAAGATTATGGGAAAAACAAAAGAGAAGAAATTGCTTGAGGCCAATTGTGGAGAAAAAAACCATATTAAGAGACAAAAATGAAAGTGATTGTCATGGTTTAACCCCAGCTGGCAGCTAAGCACCACACAGCCGCTCGCTCGCTCCCCCCAGGTGGGATGGGGGAGAGAATCAGAAGGATAAAAGTGAGGAAACTCGTGGGTTGAGATAAAGACAATTTAATAAGTAAAGCAAAAGCCACGCATGCAAGCAAAGCAAAACAAGGAATTCATTCACTACTTCCCATCGGCAGGCAGGTGTTCAGCCATCTCCAGGAAAGCAGGGCTCCATCAAGTGTAATGGTTACTTGGGAAGACAAATGCCATCACTCCGAATGTCCCCCCCTTCCTTCTTCTTCCCCCGAGCTTTATATGCTGAGCATGACGTCATATGGTGTGGAATAGCCCTTTGGTCAGCTGGGGTCAGCTGACCTGGCTGTGTCCCCTCCCAACTCCTTGTGCACCCCCAGCCCACTCGCTGGTGGGGTGGGGTGAGAAGCAGAAAAGGGCTTGACCCTGTGTAAGCACTGCTCAGCAGTAACTAAGACATCCCTGTGTTATCAACACTGTTTCCAGCACAAATCCAAAACATAGCTCCATACTAGCTACTGCGAAGAAAATTAACTGTATCCCAGCCAAAAGCAGCACAGTGATGAAAAAGAATGGAGTGAGAGAATATATCAGGTTCTGTAAATCCCTTTGATTTTTTTGGTAACATCCATAAAATTAAGATGATCTACTTTGGGACATTCTGAAGGCAGGTGTGTGGTTGTATCTACATTTAAGAAATGTGCAGGAAAAAACATTCACAAATAATCTCACTGAGAATACTAATAATTTTCTAAAAGTTGCTAATTATCAGATTGCTGTAGCTATACTGTCTGCTATTCTTAAAAATTACCTTAAAATGAGCTATATTTTTGAACACAATAAAATGCCAAAATATGTTGACCTGTAATCATACATGTTTTTGTACAGTATCACTGTTTGAGTATTAAATTTCTTACACCCAAAAAATGTTACATGATGGAAAATAATAAGGAATCTCAAAGTTTTCATAGGAGATGGACATCTGAGAGCTGCCATTGTGTGTGTATGCACAGTGCAAGAAGACACTTGTATTGAAAAGGTTCATTATCCTTCACCTTTTTCAACTGTCCCATGTTACGACAAAAACAATTCTCAGACAAAAACATGCTTTAAGCCGGAGTTATAGGTAAGAGAAACTTATGATACATTAAAAGAATTTTGCAGACATGCTCCAATCAAAGCATTATTCATTTTTACAGAAATCTGGTTCTGCACAGATATGGAAGTGTAGATTTAGGGCTATCAACCTCTCTTTGCCCTAGAATCTTCAGACTTTCCACGTTCCCAGATCTTCTGAATTGCTGTGTACAAACCTATGTTCCAGTATTTTTCTAAAGAAACAGTATTTATGAAGTCTCTCTCTTTGTCTGCTGTTTCCCCCCAGTAATGTTTGAGCCAACAGAACAATTTTAACCAAATCTGACAGAAGAATATAGGTTTTAAAGAGAGAAAAATCCCTGAAGTATAGATAAAATTCGTAACTGAGTAGAGAGTATAACCTGAATGAGTGTTCCCACTAAGGGAAAGACTGTAGCATGACTTGAACACTTTTTCCTATTTGGTGGGCTAACTGATCTGCCAAGCACACCTACGTTGGTCAGACAGCACACGCAGTTTGTAACTAGTCGCAGACCCGTGGTGGCTCTTGTTGGTGGCAGATAACTGGACAATGGAAAGATAGAAGGAAAAGGAACTTGAGACTTTGAGAGGTGATAAGAAAACATAGAAGAATGCAATGTGAATAAGAAATGTGGTTGAAACAAAACTTCATAGGAAACCAAGCTTCATTTTTTACAGTACTCATAGAATAACTGGTTTATTTTTAGGACTGTTTTTCCATGTTCTTCAGAAGTTAAGGTTTCTTCCAAATGTAATTTTAAGTATAGCTATAACGATCATCACAAAAATGTTTTTGACTCTGACTGAACATTTTAATATTAATTGTTTTTAAAGAGACATTTTACTTTCCTTTTAACCACTAGTCCTAAGGTCACTGATGAGAATAGAGAAGGTACCATAAATGTCCTATGTTAGCATTTTTAGACTTTATAAGTTTAGCTTTAATGGTGAACTTTTGGCAACATAGAATTGCAAGCCATTTTTAGTCTCTTCTACCCAAAATTCAAGTGTAGTATAGGTGGGCAGAAGTTCTTTTGTCATTGCAGCGGATTTAAGACACCATAGTGCCTTTTAATCTAGCTCAGTTACGATGCCAGAACCATCTCCCACAAAGACCATATTCTGTCTCTCTACTTTCTGAGAACTGAAGTAGTTGCTGAAATGAGAACAAAGTTGGCATAAATGACTCTTGTCGTGGAAGTTTTGGAGCTTCCACAATATTTTGCGGGAATATAATTACAAGGGGATGAGAAGGGAGAAGAAAGAAAATTAGAACAGTATATGGTTCTGAAATGCAATTTTTTTTTTCCCCCCAGGATATCTCCCTTTATTGACATGTCAGTAGAATTATTTTCTTGAGTCCAGGACAATAAGGAACTAATAAGGAAAACAAAAACAATTTATATGGTGATGTACAAATGGATTATATTACATACTACTTTATCTAGAAAGTATGGTGGGGAACTACCATACCTTATAGATGACTTTTAGTTTCAGACTTCATATCTCAGAAGCATCCAGACACCAGTGTAGATGCAGGTTTCATACAACTTCAGACTGTCGGGCAATATGGTTGTTTTTAAATGTTCTCTCTGCTATATTCAAATGTGCATTTCATAGAATAAATCAAGTAAAAATCTGTCCTTAGCATATCTCTGTGAGGGTTTTTGGTATTGAAGTACTAAGTTTATTTCTGTTGTTGAAAAGGCATGAATGACCAGTATTGGAATAATCAAGATAACAGGAAGATAGTTGTTCACTTGTATTTTTGTTCTATAAAATACAAATGCAATGCATATTCATAGTGGCACTTCAGATCTTTTTGTGGGGGTGTTTGTCCGTTTTGCCAAACTGGAAATTCTTCCTTCCTGAAAGAGATTGAACTGTGAAAGTATTGAATATTGAATAGCAATATAGTCTTCAGTGTTTGTTGTCTTGCAGTATGATTAACAACCACTTTGACACTGATTTAAGCTGTGTATTAGTGTCAAACGAGTGAGTGAGTTTTGAGGAATATAGCTGTCTTTCAAATTAGTTTTTCATGTTTTGTTGCTCAAACTGTGATGACTGAAAAATACAAGGCAGAGTTGTGACATTGATAAAAGAAATGTTCTTGCGATGACGTATGCAGTCTGTAAAACAACAATTATATTTACATATTTTCATGTTATTTATTAAATATACCTGCCGCCTTAGACATATGTCCTCTTAAGAAAGTTGAGAACATTGCAGAACATTCTGCTGTGACGTGACTAGGAAGTGATGTTTGCAAAAGTTCTTTCCTCATTTTAAGTATAGTCCAGCGACTAAGTTTTCCAAATTACACTTTAAATATTTTTTTATTCAGTTATCAAAAATAGCATTGTGTCAGAAATGTGAAAAAGGAATAACAATGATCAGAGTAGGAAAAATAAGTGATAACTGCACTGTATTTTCAAACATTTTCAGTATATCCAGGTCTCCTTAGTGTTAATGATTACCATGGTACTCTTTATTTATTTTTAGAGGCATGTTTACAAATCTGGCTAAAGATAGGATTACAAATAACTTCCTTTATAGCGGAAAGATAACATAACCTGTTAGGGTTGGGGCTTAAATAATTTTTTTTTCCTTTCAATATGGAAGGTCCCTTATTATGGGCTGTCCTTTGTAAAGGCATGGTGAGAACTGATTTTTCATTCTGTGCAGATGTGTATGGTGTGGTCTCTTATTAAGCATACCTGTTGGGATTGCAATGATAAAAACTCATTCTTGATATACTCTGCATATTTATACTTAAAACTGTTTTCAGAAATGTGTAATTCAACTAAAACCAATTTCTGGAATATGTAAGTGGGTTAATCCCTTGCCAAATTTCAGTTTGCTTTCTTTCACCTGATGCCCATCTTACAGTATCCCTTAGTATTTTGCAAAATATTTTGCATCAGGTTGATACTGCAGAAATAATCAAGGCTTATCAGCGCATTCATGATAATTAAACCTTTTTCTTTTGATTGGGATAATCTTTTCTAGTAATCCCAGTTGTTTGCCCGAGAGGTCATGTCAAAAGAGAATTTACAGAGAAGTGCATATATGCATTACAGTTGCATTGATAGCATTAGGCCAGGGGCTGCTAAGTGCCTCCTTGTCAGAATCCCAGAATGTAGTATTTCTATTTGTGGATTTGTGCATGGTGGGTGCTCTTTCTTGGTGTCATTCATTTCAAGTAATTCAGAAGCAGAGGTTATCCTGAACACTGAATGTATGATTCCCTTTTTCTAAGGACACAGAAATGACTGAAAGGCAGGATTCCCCTGTTCTTTCTTTCAAAAATAATTCACCTTTGAAGTAATGATCAGAATGAGATGCTCATTCTACTGGAGAACATAAAAAAGTCGTCTGCGATCCTGCACGTCTTGTCTTTTATTTATGCTTTTTTCAGTGATCTGCTCAGTCAGATGAAGATCTGTATAGATACTTGGCCTAGCAATGAAGTCTCTAGAAGTGACCCCTATATGAAATAACCCAATATGCTTAATTTCTTTTTTCTCAAAAGGCAATGTACCTACCTCAGACGTGAATCTTTATCTAGATAGTGAACCTTAATTTTGCCTATGAGGAAAACACAATGGAATCACTTCAAAGCATTTGCAATACTTTAGGAAAAAACGTGCACAAATGTATAAATATGTGGAATATGTATATATCTACATTATTCAAAGAAACATTAATAGAATTATGATAATATTTTTTCTTTCACTATATTAATCTTAATGCTTTATGTTCCTTTTTATGCTTACAAGTTAACACAAAAGGGGAGGAGATTAAGCAGTTGTGTTAGTTAAGTATGAACATGTTGTGGGCAGAGCGAACAGCAGGACTGTGCGTGATCTGGCATCTCTTCTGTTTTCTTTATTGTTGCTGCTGAAGGAATGAAATGAGCCAGTGCATTTGTTTCACTTTGTAGAAAGATAAGCTTCATAAATATTGGTGGCTGGCAATCTGGTTAGTCCTTGAAGGCATATTACTCCACTTCTGTTTTATATCAATATGAAAATTCTTGTTTTGCAATTCTCCACCAGCACGAGCTGCATTAAGGTTGATAATTTCCTGTATTCTGTACCCTAAACAGTTTTTTCTTCACTGTTTTCAATATTTTTCACAAATGAAAGATATTTGGCTGTTTCTTAGTTTTGTTTTGTACTGTATCATTTCACTTACTTACTACTTACTACTAAAATTTGTATCTGGAAAAAACCCAGAAGAATCTAATGGTTAATTCTTATTCTGTCGAAGGATCATGTTCAGTACTGTTGCTCTGAGCATCATTTCTGCTTTAAGCTAATGTTATTCCATTTGAACATTTCAGTAATGCAAATTAAAGCCAGATTCTTCTTACCTGTGAGGAGTGTAAAGGGGAGCCTCATGTGGCTCTGCCCTTCCTTATTTCCTGCGGTGGCTCTTCAGCTCTTCTGCCATAGCATAGCACCAGTGCAGCCTTTTTTACATTGCTGCATTCTGCCAGCTTTCTGAAGGAATAAAGAGTAATCAGGGGAGAAATTGTTTGAATTGTAAATTTATTGTTGGCTCTTCTCCAAAGTTTTGGGAAGTATAACTTCCAGCACAGCAGGTAAAGATACCTACATCAAATGTCTAGTTATAGTCCTAAGACTGTGAACAAAATCATGGTGAATTTCACAGGGCACTGTTGAAACAAAGCAACATTATAGTTTAGTTAAAGACAAAATCAGAAATAATCCTTCATTAATTACTTTACTGATCAATTAATTATTCAATCTGATGTATACAACATTTTATTTATGACTGCTAAGGAAAACCGCAACTCTGTAAAAGTTTTGTAAGAAAACAATAGCATGAATCTAGACTGTTTCCAAAATACAAATGGTGAAAATAACACATACCCTTCCAAAGAGGATTTTTCATCAATAAATTTCAAACCACTCTGCAAAAAGTTTTTGTGTTCACATTCCCATTTTACTGATAGTCCAGCTGTACATATAAATCTATAATTAAATAAAGCCAGAAACTTTGACTGGGAAGGAGTCTGACAGAACCTGGAGAATTTGTTAGTGTAACCCAGTCCCTAAACTTTCATTGAGGCTTTGATTCATGAATAGGCAGAATAAAAGGAAGAACAAGGTTGATCCCTGTCTTTTCCACCACAACTGTATTTGATGCTGTGGTAGGAATTTCAAAGACCAGCTCTAGCTGTATTAAACTCAGCTGTTGAAATTCTGTGACACAGACTTAAAATTCACCAGCTTTCTTTTAATGAATTAGGTGGAGGTGGCTGGTTTTGAAATTTGTAGTCTTGGATCAAGCTTTTTAACTTCTTTATGTGATGATCAAGTCGCCTAGAAAGTGTTTTATTTTAGATTAAATCTGAGAGATTCACATAATCATATGATCATAGAAGTTGAGACTTCTGCAAAGAAACAACGTAACTGATGATTAAATAGAAACTGGTAAGGTTGCTTGCTGTTGCAATCTATTCCTACAACCAAATGTCCTTCATCCCTCTCTTTCAGGAATACAGCAAACACATTCTATTAGGCTCTGGCCTCAGCCTCCCTTTGCACTGGGAATTTTTTTCTCTTTTTGGTGGAGAGCTGCTGTGAAGGCTTTATCTTTTAAGTAGTTTTATTCTTAAAGACAGAAGTTATGAGAAGACCAGGAGAACCTATTTCATCTAACCTGAACCTCAAAATTATTGAAAAAAAAAAAAAAACCCAAATGAAAGAAGCAGACTAAGGTCATGAAGAGAATTAAGCTAGTTATATTATTCCCGGTGCAAGATGACATCTCAAATTATGAGTTGTTATATCATTGTAAATCATTAGCTAATTAGTTTTGTAGAATTAGTTTAGGACTATGGTAACATTTAAGTAGGAAATCTTATTAACATTTCTTCTATAGAGTGCTTTGTGTAGAATATCAGCTTTGACTTCTCCAATTAATTCTGCTAACTCCATGTCGTAATAAATCAATTGGCTTCGCTTTTTGTTTATGTACTAATTCTCGGTGGCTCTAAAGCTTTTGGAGCTCAGTGGTATCAATGCATCTTCCCGAATACTAGGAACGCTTTGTCTTGTTTATGTGTCATATCTAGAAAGGTAAAGAAAATAATAGTATAGTTTTAAAGGGGCATTAAGATGTCATAGCCCTTCAGTGTCTGACACTTAATTCTGTGTTTTCTTCAGTGTAAGCTCTTGCCCTTGGTCATTGGGTTAACTGCATCTTACATCCTTTCCTAATAGTTTCATACTGCTCCTGCAAGTATGTCACGTGGAGCTGTCAGAGCAAACATTCAGTAGCTCACTTTCTGAGGAAAATTTTAATGTGAAAATTAGACATACTTAATTTCACAAATAATGAATATCTACCTTCATCTACAGTGTTTCATAGTGTAATGTTGGCTCTCCATCATAATCCACAATGACCACTCCTTCAAAGGGTTGCAGGTATGTTTATCTTTGCTGATGTACTTGTGCCAATGTTAGGAAAGACTGATTTGTGATAAAAACATTAAGCACACTGAACATTTTTTTTTTTTTTTATGCCTGTTAATGTGGTAATTGATACTTTTATGCTTCCTCTTCTCCGTTGTGGCTTCCAGCGTGGTGAACTTCACCTCAACTTCCAGTTGTGGTGAACTTCACCTCAAAAGTTGTGATAACAGGATAACAGACGTGTCCTATTCCATTAGTAGAAAGCTTTTTTGGTATTTATCTGAGAAGCTTTAAGGAAGGATATTGGAAATATTTAAATTGCTTTTATTAGGCTCTTTGCAAGAGGCAAGGTAGCTGCAAAAGGCTTGCACTGGACGTGAGTTTTCCCTTCTAACTACCTGCCCAGCCCAGCTTAGGTAGTGCATTGCCCGGGACATTGAGAAGTGAGGCGTAAAATAGCAAAACTGGGAAGACAAGTGTGAGAGAGACCTTCAGTGTTTGATATGTGACCGTGTCACTGGTGGCAACTTCTACACAGAATGTGAGACTTAGACCCACAGAGTAGAGCAGAAGTTGTAAGAGCCTGTTACATGATTTTGACAGAGTGCTGGATCCTTCTCTCTTGTCTTTGTAAGAGGAAGAGATTACTTTGGAAATGCCGATAGAGGTTTCATCATTAATGAATGCTGAAATGGAGAAAGTACTGTAAAGAGAGATAAACCTGACATAGGTTCTAAACCTTGTTGTCAGCTGTGATGCTTGGAAGAATGTGAAGCTGGTAACTAAAATTTGTAATGCAATTTCTGTCCTTTGGTTAATAATGTGGAGATTACAGAGGGTTTTTTGTTTGTTTGTTTTCAAAAAAGTGCTTGAGGTAGCTTTCAAGAACTATTTGGGACTCTTCTTGAAGGTATGTGACTAATGAAAGGCATTTGGAGCAGAGCTGATACAGAAGGTTTTCCTTCAGCATAGAGAACTCTATTGTCCTTGAGCTTTCAGAACTTCGTAGACTTTATAGAACTTTGTAGAATTCATTAGCTGAGAAAGGATTCTTGAGTAGCAAGTGCTGCATTGGTTCTGCCAGGGACTAATGAGGGGACAACTGAATAAATAAGGAAAATGTTTTAACCATGAAGAATTAACTACTATTCAGTGTTGTAGCAGGAGAGCTATAAAGGGGATTTGGTGTTGAGATTCTGTGCAGTTCTGATGACTTTATATGGAAGTTATATGTCAGCAAAGGACTGGATTTCATCAGCCTTAGCATCACACCATGTATTTTTCATTTCCTGTGAGCCTACCCAAGTCAATCAGCATAAAGTTGGAGGATGTTTGCCTTTTCTTACTTTGGTGGTTTTTGCAACAGCTGAAGTTTCATATGCGAACTGTGCTTGTCAGGGAAAAGGTGTCTGATGTTTAAATTTTTTTGAATCAAACAAATTTTGATATCCATTTGCATACCTGGCTACTCCTTTCTGTAAGGCAATCAGGGCTTCTTTAAAGACGTGAATTTTCAGGAACATGTGTATGGTTCATAAAAGGAATATGATATAACCAACAATGTAGATTTACTCCAGGAGAATTTGCAGTACAAGGTTAGCAATTGAAATACCGGCAACATAAAAAATAAGCAATAAAACAAATAAATAAGAAGAAATCAATTTCTTATTTTTGTGAAAGTTCCATTACCTGTTCAAAAGAATTTGCAGTTAAAGGGCTAGAATGAGTATGTTAAAAATCATGTTTAGTATGTTAGAAAGCTCAATGCTTTAACAACTGTCACTCTATCAAGTATGTTAATTTTTGCCTGTATTAGCAAAAATAAATGCATAAAGCTCTTGGGTTACAATGATTAAATATACAAAAATTAAGAAATAATAAAATGAGGTGATATATAAATATTGAGTCTGCAAGGTGTCCGTTAGTGCAGATTTTATACTACTTTATAGTATTAGTGTTTCTCTGCATATGTGACAACATAGAGAGACACAGACATTATCTAGTTGCCCGTTATTATGTGGTAGCAGTATGTCTTTTATTCTAGAAGTTTTGACTTTGACACAGATTTGTCACAGGTTCTTTTTCATACACACAGTATAAGAGTATTAAATTGTAAAAACACTTGAAATCTTGTTTTCTATCAAAATATACAATGGAGATATAATTTAACCCTTAGATGTATCAACTGGGAATTTTTCTGTCAAGTAAGGCTTTGGTTGGTGAAGAGCGAAACTGTTCAAATTCTTGTTTTTCATTTGAAAAACATCAAAAAAGAATCAACCATTTTGGATTTAAGCTTGCCCAAAATATTTGTAGCCTTTGCACTGACAGAAGATAACATCCTGTGAGAACAGTGACCAGAAAGATTGTAAACTATGGGCCTGAATACGGAAAAAAGATGCCACGGAATTTCTTACTAATTCCAGATAACTCAATAGGAGTATGAGTATTATATGGCAACGTGAACACCGATTATTTAAGGTGGCCACATATTGAGGACATATTTATTCTTGGCCTCTTCCTGCTTGTGCCTTTCTATCTCCCTACATATTGAGTTTGCTACATATTGAGATTTCTGTCTGCCCACACTGGGCCAGGTTTTTTACGTTCAAAGCAATAAAATGATAAGTAAGCTGATGCAATAAAGTTAATGATTGTTTTGACATATTTTGAAAAGTGGGGAAAAGAGTAATTAACACAATGGGTAGTTGATATGGAGGATGCTGCTTAAATTGTAAATTTTAAAAACCAAGTAGTTATGTATATCCAGAATTTTATTCACCTTTTTTCCCCCAACTTGTACGGACTCATGATACATGATATTCACAAATACTTTTCCTCTTTAAGCTAACCATATCCTCATCAAAAGTGATTTAAATTGTTTTAAGACTACTTTTGATTATAAATATACTTTTTTCAAATCATACTTGTTAATAATGCTCATTCATAAAACCCATTAAATTTTCAGAGTGTGTGATAAAAGTGGGATATAAATGGATGATTTTGAAATAGCTGGAGGAAAATAGATGATAGTCAAGTCTAGTTTTTATTTAGCTTTCTCATACAGTGTGAGACTCAGGATGTTGTCAGATTAGAAAATATTCTACTTTTTTCTTTCAAATGTATAAAATGTTACCATCCATGTAATTGTATGACAGGCTGGAAGTTCTTGAATGTCTAAATGATATTTTTTTTCTTATTTGCCTCTTGCAGTGAATAATAATAGGCCGTTTGTTTTTTTTTCCAGATAACCTTTTTCATGCTGCTGTCTGCAGTGTGCGTAATGCTGAACTTGGCTGGTTCCATTCTCTCTTGTCAGAACGCTCAGCTGGTAAAGTCCCTGGAAGGATGTCAGTTGGTGAGTAATGAAAAACAAGTCTCTTATAAAGGGCAATGGATTTTATTTTTCATTTGTTTGTTTTTTATACACATATTTCTTTAATTTTCAAAACAGTATGTGTTTCGTAGAACCATCTATAGGCATTACAACATGAAAAATCACGTTGAGCAAAGTTTGAGTTAAAGTGCTAACGTATTTACCGTGTTTTGTCACCTCAAAAGCAAGTTGTAATATTAGAAAGACTTGCTTCTTAGTGTCATGGTACAAATTGATGCTTAAACAGAATAGTTGGAATACAGACCACATCAAAGCAATGCAGTGATTACCATTTGATGTCAGCAGCATCAGGATTTCATCCAATAGCTCCTTGTACAGCCAGTGTATTTCACGGATGTACTGATAGTAATGTTTTGGTATGTGTATGTTCATATTTTATTTGCCAACCTAAATTAGTTCTTTTTTTTAATTTCTAAAGCAAATGTATGTTACTTATGTTACATAAAATACAGAATAATAAAAATTATCATGATGTGGCATGCTCTAAGTTGTTAAAAGGTACAGTATACTTAAAGTCTTTATGTTTTTAACTGAAGAAAAAAGTACATATGCATTGAACTCTAATATATTTTCTGACATAAACTAATGAAGGTGTCTACAGAACTAAACTCACGTCTGAAATCTCTGATTTCAGGTAAGTAATCAAACAATGATTCCCCCCCACTTCAGGAAACGAATGACGTTAAGTTGTCAGATTGACAAATGGACTGGAGAATGTTTATAGGTATAAAGAGCAGCAGATATAAAGAGCATTGAGAGCAGCCCTGAGGAGAAGGACTTGGGGGTACTGATAGACGAAAAGCTGGACATGAGCTGGCAATGTGCTCTCGCAGCCCAGAAAGCCAACCATATCCTGGGCTGCATCAAAAGAAGCGTGGCCAGCAGGTCGAGGGAGGTGATTCTGCCCCTTTGCTCTGCTCTGGTGAGGCCCCACCTGGAGTACTGCGTCCAGCTCTGGGGTCCTCAGCACAGGAAGGACATAGACCTGTTGGAGCAGATCCAGGGGAGGGCCACAAAAATGATCAGAGGGGTGGAACGCCTCTGCTATGAGGAAAGGCTGAAAGAGCTGGGGTTGTTCAGCCTGGAGAAGAGAAGGCTGCGGGGAGACCTTATTGCAGCCTTTCAGTACTTCAAGGGGGCCTACAAGAAAGATAGGGATAGTCTTTTTAGCAAGGCTTGCTGCAACAGGACAAGGGGTAATAGTTTTAAACTAAAGGAGGGTAGATTTAGACTGAAAGCAAGAAGAAAAATTTTCATGATGAGGGTGGTGAAACACTGGAACGGGTTGCCCAGAGAGGTGGTAGATGCCCCATCCTTGGAAACATTCAAGGCCAGGCTGGATGGGGCTCTGAGCAACCTGATCTGGTTGCGGATGTCCCTGCCAATTGCAGTGGGGATGGACTAGATGGCCTTTAAAGGTCCCTTCCATCCCAAAGCATTCTATGATTCTATGATATGCATCAGTGCTCTTTTTCATATAATCTGGCTGTTAGTAGACCAATCAATCTGTTTAAACTGTATGAGTATGCACTCACAGGATTCAGTAAGTATTAGGAGTATGTGCACATACGCACCCCAAGACATTGATTTCAATGATAAAGAGAAAAGACATTTTTCTCTCTAATGCCAACAGATGACTTCACAAAATGCTTGTGCACCTCTTCAGCCATTGTTTTCCTCTTTTGTTGTCAGGTTTTTGTCCAGTAAAACTCTTCAGGCTTCCGTTTGCACACAATATATTTAATAAAACTATGTTAAAAAAATATAAAATGTTTCAGCAAATATTTTGAAAGGCACATGAAAAATACAGACCAGGAAACCATTTGGGTGTGACCAGTCACATGTCTTCAACTTGTTTAGTCAGCTTTTAAGCCTGTGTTCTGTATTCCTGTCACCCATCCTGTTTCAGAGGTGTATGCCTGCAGTGCCATCAGTTAGGCAGTCTGGAAAAGCTTAGGTATTCTGCTAAGCTTTCTATGGTGTTTGCCAGATAGCTGACTCAGTGGAAAACCAGCAGTGACCCAAAGAGACGAAGGGAGGATTTTCCCCTATAAAATATTCGATCTAGGAACCTCTTGATAAAGTTCCTGCCTCTGATTTTGATGGGGAGTTGGAGTTGTGCTGCAGAACTGGAAAAATCAGCTGGTGGAACCTGAAGCTGTTGTAAGATGTATTCTGTACTTTGGAGTGCTATGGGAAAACAGCTTTTCTGTTGTGGGGTGTTGGGGTTTTTTTCATGAAAAAAAGAAGTATCGTAGGTATTTTTTGTGGAAGATCTTTGAAGTGAGTCTTACTAATTTGTTTTGAGATCCTTGCTTTGATATTAGTACTATTTAGAAGACTTACAAAAATGGCTTCATGTCTGCATTGAAGAAAGAATAAACAGTCTCTCAAAATGAATGCTTTCCGAACCGTATAATGCAACCATGTAACTATATTATGTGACCTATCTGCTATAATTTTCAAACATGGTGTTTTGACCTGGAGCATCATTGTAATGAATATCTTAGGCTTGTGTCTAGACATATGCCGTGCTGGTTGATGCATGGTGTTCCATATTCTCAAGCAACGCCATCTTGCTACATCTCTCAGGTAGGATAGTATCAAAGCCCTAAGGAAAAAAAAGGAAGGAACGTTGGAATTTTAGAAACATTAATTTACCTCTTCCTTGCTCAATAGCTCATTGTTTGATTTGTTGGCAAAATCCCCTAGAATGTCTGTACTGTTTGAATACATAAATTATTTCAGAACCAACGTATTCTTAACTACTTACTGGTTTTGACAGTTAATTGACTATAATAATAAATGAAAAAAATGTGTGTGTATGTATATAATACTGAGGGGAGCCATTCATACTTGTGTGTGCAGTCTTTCACTTCTGACTCAGTAGTAACCAGTGTCATTATGACACGGTTTTGACAGACCAGTAAGCTGTGTGGATAGAATTTAAAGGGAAAATCCTGTCCCAGATGGAGAGGAATGCATGTAGCAAGAACAGTGCTACTGGTGGTGGTGCAGCTTAGTGCATGGATGGGTCTTGCTGCGTGTATGTCTGCTTTTCTAGTTCCTTTTAGGCAGTCATTAGCAAACAGGGCTACTCAGCAAAGCCTGCTGAAAAATCCCTATGCCTGCAATTCAGTTGCTTGCTCAGACTACTGTTAACTGTGATTATGCATGTGCTTGTTGGAGTCTACGTTTAAACATGTTGACAGTATTTATCATTTAATAATACGACCTAGCTGTATGTGATCTCTGTTTTGATATGTATTGTGATAATGTATTTGTGTTAGGATCCTCATAGGCCTTTGCACCAAGCAGAAAGACAAATGAAAAGAAGTGTTTTAATTTCTCCTAATACAAGCTATAATAGAGCTATAAAAGGAAGAAAATCAAGTTAGTGAGAATCAATAACATGGCATTGCAGGGACAGAAAGTTGAAATAAGCAAAGTTCTGTTTAATTAGCATATTCATAGACAAAGCAAGCACTGGCTCCGGCCAGTGGTTAGATGTTCACTACCAAGAAAAAGACCTGAGTCAACAGAAAGTCTTTTTAGTCTTTTAAATGTTCTCTTCAGTGACCTCTCTTCTGGTTATCAACCCTGTGTCTCCTCTTCAATTTTGGTCAGAATCACCACCTCTAATAGGAAAACTACTGCTGCAGAAGTAAGCAGTGACTGAGCTGTGCAGTTGAATTGTCAGATTATTGACGAAAATTAAAAGGAATAAATTTGTTTTGGATAAGGTGAAATTTAGAAGAAGAAAAAAGTTGGTTCATGAAGAACTGCTGTTCTCCCCACCCCCCGCCCTGCCCTTGGCTTCTTGAAAAAATTGTGTTTCAGCTGTTTGGGATGTTTTCCACGTGGAAATTTAATGTAGTTTCAAAATACCCTAGATTCAGTGATTTTCATGGGACCACGTTTGATCTGAACTTTAAAATAGCCTTGGGTTCTTTAACTGTAAGATCATAGAATAAATAAGATCATAGAATTGTTTAGGTTGGAAAAGACCTTTAAGATCATCGAGTCCAACCGTAAACCTAACACTGCCAACTCCACCACTAAACCATGTCCTCAAGCACCACATCTACCTATATTTTAAATACCTCCAGGGATGGGGACTCAACCACCTCCCTGGGCAGCCCATTCCAATGCCTGACTGCCCCTTCAGTGAAGAAGTTTTTGCTAATATCCAGCCTAAACTTTCCCTGGCGCAGCTTGAGGCCGTTTCCTCTCATCCTATCGCTTGTTACTAGGGAGAAGAAACTGACCCCCACCTCGCTACAACCTCCTTTCAGGTAGTTGTAGAGAGCAATAAGGTCTCCCCTCAGCCTCCTCTTCTCCAGGCTAAACAACCCCAGCTCCCTCAGCCGCTCCTCAGAAGACTTGTGCTCTAGACCCTTCACCAGCTTTGTTGCCCTTCTTCGGACACACTGTATATTTGCCTGCCTACTTCCCTCCTTTGTCTTGCCTTCTCTAGTCTTGTTCTAATCAACAGGGAGGGAAGGGTGTGGTATCAAACAAATGCTTTCAGTGGGCAGGCCGAGGGTTCGCAGATGGAAGCAGGCTTTGCCCTTGGGTAGGCATTTTGGGATTAAGAGGTTTGGTGGGTGGGCATGTAGGACCTTCCTGAGGAGGTGCTTTACCCATTCGTTCTCTTGTGGCAGAATTCAAAGGAAACCCTTGCTTGCTTCTCCAGGTTAATGCAAGATTGTCACTTAAGCAAGAATCTTGTAAATAGCATTTTACATTTTTTTCCAAAGCCCAGTGTACTTATCTAGTAAATCGTTATGTTTCATTTGTACTTCCCCGAGCTTTTCGTTCCTGCTACAGATGGAATGCGCAAATTTTCCTCTGGACTAATGACAGGATGAGCTGGCAAAAGAAGACGCAAATGTTCAAACTGCTAGTTTCAATTTTCAGAGCATGGTGAAATACTAAGTAGCTTTGCCACAGTGTGCTGTACTAGATGAGGGCAATTTAATTTCATTGTGACTGTTTATCCTATCATAATTGTTTCCAAAAAAACCCCAGTTTTTTTCTGTTCAGACCTTACTTTTTAGATTTTCCTTACTCAAAATCACATTTCAGTCAGGTTGGGGACTTGCCTGCGAATACTTCGTATTGCCATGTTGAAGTGCTTGTACGGATGACATTCTAGAGTTCTGTTCTTGTAGACTACCCACTGGGAGAGATGCGCTGTAGTGAGCAACACTGCTTTATGATTAAGCACAGGATTTGACTCAGAATTTGGTAATGTATTATGTTGAATGTATTTAATTATTTTATTACTGTTTTTCACTCAAAAAGGAAAAATACCAGTTTTTTAACAACTTGTTCTAAGCCTATATTTCATGTTAATTCCTTAGATGGCTCACTTTAGTGTTGTTGATCTGTGCAGTCCTGCACTATGTGACTGGGTGTACATTACCAGAGCTCTAAATCCTTTGACTGCCTTCTAGGATACAAATTTACTTTCTGGGATACACATTTACTTTATGGCAATGCAGCTCTAGGAGTCAAAATCCAGCTTTTGTAGGCACGCGGTTTGAGATACAGTTAACAACCCATCTAACTGTACCAGACAAAATTATGGTAGTAAATTTCCAAGCACAGTACAGTCCAAAAGTCAACTTCAAAATAAATTCTGTTTTACTCGTAGTATTTCTGTCAAACTCATTCATGCTGAATGTAGGGCTTTAAAAGTGATAATAGTATCTAGTGTATTGTGGAGTTTAAAGTCAGAAGTGTTTCACATGTAGAGTAGTTCTTTGAAGAAAAAGAATGAGAGAAAAGGGTCTTATTTTGCTTTAAACACTGGGGATTTGTTGTAGTTTCCATAATATGTATTTTTCTGTGAATATGAAAAATGTGTTCACCATATGTTAGCATTTTGAATGTGTAATTTGTGAATTTAGTATTTGTGCTCTTTATCTTGCAGCTTAGCAACATACAATACTGAGGAACAAAAAAATACCAGTAGCTTTAATGGCTTGTTATGAAAATTTAATTGGAATTTTTTCCCCATGATTAGCTGTAGATCCTGCAGCCAAAACCTCAAGATATTGCTTTAAGTCAGTGAGAGTAGGATGTGTACAGAGCAGTTAGACACTCAAGCTGTTGATTCATGTGTGTATGAGAAACAACATTTCTGCCTTATGAATTTCTTTTTCAAAAAATTGATCTCTAAAAATTGTGCTTAACATATGTGGGTAGAGCAATTTATATATTTTAATTTATATTCTATTACTGCACAAGATGGAATTTTGTTAGTGACATTTTATTTCTTGCTCTTTATTTGTTTTTACTGGGTGTACCTGTCTTATTGTAAGTCACTTATTCAATTAAAAATAAATCCTCTAGTTTTAAGCAAATTTACAGCTTCTTATTATTTAGAAAAGTAGTGACGGGGTCTATCTCTGTATTGAAAGACTGCTTATAATTTATTTTTCAGTTGTACACCTGAAATTGTCCTGTGGTTATAGCAACATATAAAGGAAGACTCCTTTTTCCCTGCATTATGGTTAGCTGGAATAGACAAAGCAAGGAAAAGCAAAGCAAGTGCAGGTTCACATAGAAATGAATGGCATAGCCCAGTTCCAGGACTGAGCTTTCTTTCTATTCCATTTTGTGCTGGAGCTACGTTCAATTCTGTCCATATTGGAAAAATATTTTAAAATTCCAGGAAAATATATGTACTACTCTGTTGTTCTTATTCACTTATCAGTTTTTTTCTCTTGATATTTCCCTACCACTCAACTTTATTCCTTACTGGATCCTCCTGCTCTTTCTCTTTGTGGAAGCTGCTGTAATTGGCTAGAGTTCCTTCCCATAAACATATCAGTGAGGCTTTCTTGCACTTCACTGCCTTGTTTTCAACTTTTGAACTTCTATATTCTGTTTTGAAATTTTGTCCTGCTGTTTTTATGTTCCCTATAAAAAACCCTGAAGGTTGATTTAGAAGAAAAAGTAAAATCTATTACTACTTTTACTGGAAGTTTTACATTTGTAATAGGGAAAGGGTAGAATGCAAAGGAACACTGTTACTTCATCCCTGACTTACCCTTTTTCTGAGAATGTGTGTGCACTCAGCAGTAATTTCTTCTTCGTTAAGACCCCTTTGATACCTAGACAGAATTTGTTGAATTGACGCAGATGAAAAAAGTCTGGTCTGCACACATTTCTGTTACTTTATTGTAACATAGGGGGCTTTGTGTGTGTGTGTGTGTATGTATTATTAATAAGTCTGAAGTTCTCTGTGTTCTTTGTTGTTGGAGGATTCTTTACTTTTTTGATCCTCTGCTGCATAGAAGTCAGATTTTAATGTTTTTATCACTTTTGAAGTAACAGTACTGCTTTTTGGCAAGATGAAATAAACTTAAAAGACAATTTATGCATGTAGGCAGCTCAGGCTGATGCTTGAAATCTTAAATACTGCTTGAATGAGGGTGTACTGGGCAACTGTCATAAATGTGAAAGTACACAAACTATACTGTGATTATCGACTGTGCTTAGTAGCATGAGTAAGAATCACAAAGTGGAACTCGGATATATACAGGAAAACTGATGGTGGGGAGTATGTGCAGGGGGTGAAGTGAATGATGCTTTATTCTTAAACTCTGCCAACCAAAAAGAGATTTAAACACAGCAGAGAGAGGAGGAAGAACACGTTTTTTGAGGCACTGCTGATGCAATTGTGTCTGAGGCTGGCAAACACCAGCCCTGCAGCTGGAAGGAGTAATCCCAACTCCTTCTCCCTGTACCGATGTAGCTCTGTTGTTTGTGCCGCTGTCTGGAAGCCACAAAGTGAATGGCATTTGAGGTCTGATCTGGACTAAAAATAAACCACTCCCACACAAAATAAGAAAAGTTAGTTTTGACAGTGTTTAGGTCGCAGGATAGCTGCATGAATTCTTGATCCTGTCTGCACAAGTGCGAGACAGCAGTAGGACAGGGATGAGCATTCTGGAGCATGAGGGCTCAAAATTGCTTTCAGTTGCTGTATTGTTGAAAGGACGAATGCAATGACATGCTCAGCCTTTTGTACTGCTCCCCATTACAAAAACAGAAGTTAGCAAAGATGTCGCTTTGCAAACGTTGAAGGAAAAGGTGCACAATGGGAAAAATTGCTAAAAGCTCTCCAGAAATGTATGTCTAAGATTAAAATAGAGTTTTGTTTTGCAGCCTGGTGGCAAATCTTAGGTGGTTTTGAATGTGTTATGATTTTTAAGATGTCCCTATGTTTTGCAGGAACTTTCATGTAAATGATTCTCTTATGTTTTGTTGTTGTTGTTTTGTTTGGTTTTTTTGTTTGTTTTTTTTTGTTTTTTAAGAATTAAGTTGAAGGGAGAGTTACTGGGCAGTACAAAGTTATGGAACATCTTTCAGAATGAATCGAGATTCTCTCATAGACAGGGAATCTTGACCAAGAAAGTATTTCTCTTTTTAGCCTTATTTCTGTGACACCTGTTCATTACATGAGATAAAAGGAGACTTGGGATATTAGAAATGTCAAATACATCCCATCATGAGCCGGTGACTATCTTTCATTGAACAGGGGCAGCATGAATCAGAGACTAAATGATCTTGCAGTAGATAGCTTTGTCTGAAGTCCATTTTCCTCATTATAAAAAGTTTTTAGCAGCTGAAGACTATTGATTTGCTCTATGCCTGGTGCTGGTATAGCAGGTGTGCTGTAGCATTCTGGCCACTGAATATGACGCAGCTCTAAATTCAAAGTGTGAGTTTCTAACTTCCTCTGTAGCATTTATCTAACAGTTGACACCATTTCCAAAGAGGTTCAGGAGCAAGACCTCCCCAGTGGCATTTAGTGCTTTGTATTTTCCATTGCTCAGATCTTTCACTTTTTAAAGGAATGTATTAAAAGATTACAGGAATTGAAAAAAAAAACACTGTCTGAAATTGTTAAAGCAGCTTTGTGAATTAAATTGTATGCTGATTAGAAATAAACAACACAACTAATAAAGGTGCTCAAACTATATTTTTTTTTTTCTTTATTTCTTTTACAGTGCCTATGGCTTAGGGTATGACCAGTCTCTGTGAGCTGCCATAGACAATTATTTCCAGTGCTGCCTTTGAGTATATGGGAAATGGTATGATTTACATACCCAGATTTTTTTAAAGCCTTTTTGTAGCAAACACTACACATCAAGGTTATCCCGCCAGATCGCCAGCCGACCCGGGCTTTATACCCCCAGCAGTAGGCGTGTCATGTTATAAGGGGCCGAGACAAGGGAGGGTCGACCCTTAACTCTTGCCGTACAGCACGTGATCTTCCGGTCGCCAGCCCTTATCTTTACTACACCTTTTTACAAATTATACTGCCTAGAGGGCAATCAGTCCCAGAATTGAAGCCCACTGAGATAGCATTCTGCCCTGAGCATGTGTCGTGGTTTGACCCCAGCCGGCAGCTAAGCACCACGCAGATGCTTGCTCACTCCCCCCAGGTGGGATGGGGGAGAGAATCGGAAGGGTAAAAGGGAGAAAACTCGTGGGTTGAAATAAAGACAGTTTAATAAGTAAAGCAAAAGCCGCGCACGCAAGCAAAGCAAAACAAAGAATTCATTCACTACTTCCATCGGCAGGCAGGTGTTCAGCCATCTCCAGGAAAGCAGGGCTCCATCAAGCGTAACGATTACCTGGGAAGACAAATGCCATCACTCCGAATGTCCCCCCCTTCCTTCTTCCCCCGAGCTTTATATGCTGAGCATGACGTCATATGGTGTGGAATAGCCCTTTGGTCAGCTGGGATCAGCTGTCCTGGCTGTGCCCCCTCCCAGCTTCTTGGGGTGGGGTGAGAAGCAGAAAAGGGCTTGACCCTGTGTAAGCACTGCTCAGCAATAACTAAAGCATCCCTGTGCTATCAGCACAGTTTCCAGCACAAATCCAAAACAGCCCCATACTAGCTACTGTGAAGAAAATTAACTCTACCCCAGCCAAAACCAGCACAGCATGCCTTCATCACTGTATATGGCAAGCATTCATTCATCTGCATCTCATCTGGTAAAGTTCATTATGTATTTTTAATGGACTCTGATTTCTGCTCTTCCAACTGCTGTTCTGGTCACCAGCATGTGAGCAGAGTACTAGATAAGCCTGATAGGAGTGACACTAAAAAACCCCCATATATTTAAATATGTAGCTATTAAGATTATATGAACAATTTAAACATTCTTCAAGGTCTTAAGCAGTAAGAAAATATTCTGTTGAAATGATTCTACGTATAAGGCTGTGTGAGGTAATTCTACAAGGAATGCTGCTCTGTGTTCAGGAAATTGGCAACATCCTAGGGAGAATTTGAATTAAAAACAGTAAATGCATATTTCATTAGGAAATTTTTTGCAGATTTGTGTCTGGAAATTTTTTTTTTTTTAAAGAGTTAAGTAACATGGTGATTCGGATCTCTCACCACCCAGCCACTATGCTTCCATCTTTACTTGGAGGAATACAGGACTGATTGAGTATGCCTGAATGGTATATTGAATCTTTTATTCTTTACCTGAAAAGCCATGGAAGTTTCTCATGAGTGTCATTCTCTACTGCTGATTATTGGAGTATAGAAACCTGGGATCTGGTATTTTTAAACTCATAGTTCAAGGAACTCCGATGTGATAATAATTACTTTTCTCAATACTAACCCAGATTGAATTGCAACAAGTGACCTGGAGAAGTAAGGTATTGTATCCCATTGTTAACGCCTTAAATAACCTGCAAAAATGGGAATGGAGAAAGCATAGAAATACCCAATTGAGAAAATTTAAAGCAATGACAGTTCATATTAACAGACTAGGTAAAAACATGTGCGACATTACATTTTGGCTTAAAAAAAGTCTTTTGGGAAGGAAGCAGAAAAATAAACATTGCTATGGTTTTTGTTTCTGGGTTTGTTTTTGTTTGTTTGTTTGTTTTTAATGAGGAAGTCAGAATCAGTATAATAAATATTTTCATTGAGCTGAATGGGATTATTTTAGAATCACTCCTAGATACTGTAACTTTAATTTACTTTTTGCAAATGATCAGGGTTCAGTATTCTTAGCGAGGCATGCTTTAATGCAAGTCTTTGAAGAACAGAATACATAGTGCCTTTTAAAATGTGAAAACGTAGAATGCTTATTGTATTCAAGACAAACTGAACATAGGAAAATAGAGAGCAAACCTTTTCCAAAGTAAAAATATATATGAGATGACATGTACATCCTACTTCCTCCACTTTTTCTTCATGCTGTGTTCTCTTTTCTCAAGTATATGTCATGGTTTCTCTTGTAATTATTTTTCCACCTATGTGTAAGTGTAAGTTACATTTGCGATCATGACTGCTTCATGTATTTTCTGACTTTTTTCCTATTATTCTTTGTCTTTCCCCCTTGGGTATGATTTGATGTTTATTCAGTTGAGTAACTCTGGTTTCATCTGCCCCTGTAAAGCAAATTTTTTTCAGAGAGAGGCATAAAAGGTAACACCCTTCCTTGGTTTTGTATCCTTTTTCTGTATTTTACCTGGGTTTATAGCTTGTATTAGCCAATGGAAGATATTCTGCTTCAGGGGATTCTGCATAGAGATTTTCATTTTGCATTTAGTTGTCATTACTGTCATAATAAGTGTAAATATAATTTTTGGGAAGTGTATTTCTGTTGATTTATACTTTCTCTGACCTTTTTTTTTTTTTTTTTTTTTCCATCCACAGATTAAATTTGACAGTGATGGTGTCTGTGTTTGCTGTGAAATGCAGCATCAAACATCAGGCTGCAGTAACCTGGGAGAAACGCTGAAACTGAACCCTCTGCAGGAGTGCAATGTTGTGAGGCTGACCCTAAAGGTGCGCTATAAGAAGAATTAACAGTTTATTTCAGTTTTAAGTAGCGAGTACTGAACAAGACAGAAGTGTGTGATGAAGGGAGTAGCTGGTGTTCTTTGTGTATATATATATATATATATACACACACACTCTTATATGCAAAAAAAAAAAAAAATCTTCATTCAACAGAATTTAGTCCTTCTATGCATGAAAATGGTTTTATGTTACACACTCAGTATCTGTATTTGTATAGCTAACTATTTTGTAAGAGGTTATTTAAGAAACAGAAGTTACAATTGGTTATGACTGACACTGGAAAGTATACGAACAGGTATCTTTCATGTTACTGCTCAAGAAAGCTAGAATCAAAGGTGGTGGTTGGTGTTGTTTAGTAATGTTACGGTAGACTGCAAAGAAGCACAAAGTACTAGCAGAATGATGAAGTATTTAATGATGTACTGCTAGCACAAGGTATTAGCAGTATTTCAGATGGGAGTTACTTTGGGAGAGAATAGTATGTGTTCTTTTGGGATAATGCCGGAAACATGCTTATAGACTGTTCTGCAATATTATAAGAAGATAAGAATCCTGTAACATTTTGTGTTACAACTACCCAGAGAAAAAAACTGAGAGTATATATTAAGAATATTGTATAAGTGAGTTAGATCCCAGTGTAGTTGCCCACATCATTGCTTTACTTCATTGTCACCAAACTAGCAAGACGTGGTGTTACGTTGGTTTGGAAAACAGTAAGGAATCAATGAAAGAACTGGTCAGAGAAAAGAACCCTAGCCTGAGAGACAGATATTGATTCATTTTAGGTTTAATTTAATGATCAGCAGAACTAACTCTGCATCTGTGGCTCTGAATTTCAAAGTATGTATTTTAATAAAGTTAGTAGAATATAATGGAGTGCAGTAGTGAAATTCAATGTGATATGGATCTTAGGGATTTAGATTATAGTGTGAGGCCTGAAAATGCTGTTATATTGATATTTGAAGCTATATTTTAAAGTTCAGAACAGGTAGAAATCCTACAAAAGGTATATAATAAATATCTAAATGTTCTTCAGCTTTGTTAAGGAAAAGAAAAAAAAGAAAAACAACTACTAAGTAATGAGGATCAGATAGAAATTAAAACCATTTGATATGGCCCCAAAATTAGGTAAGAGCTCTGTCTCGGGTTTTAATGAGGATGATAAAGGAGACTATGGGAGCAAAAACCTATTAGGTAGCAAGAATTTAGTAGGTGGAAAAGAAGCATAACTTGACATTTCTGGTCAAAAAATAATAGTTAACTGCTACTCGGAATGCTAAATTCAGGGCTGTATTCAGTGGTGCAGTTTCAGTGAAATGTGTTATGAGAAGGTAATGCAGGAAAATAACTTCTCAGAAAGACATTCTTCAAAGTATGACAGATGCAAAAACATGAACCTGTCATACAGAAAAAGCTGACTTGCTGATCCTATAAAAATAAAGATTGAGGGAGCATATGGTTGCTTGCTGTAAATATGTCAGTAAACTTTAATGAGAGAGAAAAGAACTGTTTCTCGTTGAGGACATTCTCAGCATATGAAGCGAGTAGAAGCAACATATGCTAGAAATCAGGGTAAGGTTTCTAACAAATACAGCAATAAGAATAGAAGCACAAAATATAATTTCTTCTAAAATGTAACTCATTTATAAAAGGAATTGATGACTTATCTGCTTGCACTAGCAGAGGACTGGTTTAAACACAGGAGTTCCTATGAGTATAGTCTGAGTGCAGCTTTAATTCAGTATGTTCTGAATTTTTCATTTAAGAGAAGGTAGTTAGGAAAATAACCTTTCCAGAAAGTTTCTTAAATCTTTTTCACTTTTGATTCTACGTTTGCTTTCTATTTGATTTTGAGAGCTCTATATTCCTGGCTGTAAATTTAAGAACAGCATCCTAAGCCATAAGAAAAAAAGATTACAGCTCGTTAGGTAAACAACGGACAGTGATAAGGCTCGCCTTCTTTAATTGCAATTAACAACTACAATGTGATTTTAAGAGAACAGATATTTTAGTATCAAAAGCTCAATTGTGCACATTGTTTGGGGAGCCAGAAGGAGAGAAAGTGTAGAGTACCAGAATTAAGATTATACACCTTTATGTATAACACATTTCATGCTCCTTCTCTTTATTGAGGGCGGGTAAAATCTCATGTTTCCATGAAGTCATCCTTGTGTTTTTGATGGTAGCAACTTTGGGAGCTGCATTGTGAACAGGGCAGTTGTGCACATATCACCTGTCTGATCTTGTTCCCAGTCAGTCAAACAAGACAAGGAAAAGTAACAGTGGCTACCAGTCTCTTATGTATGCTAAATTGTGCTGGGATCATGCCTTGCATGATACTCAGTGGGGCTTTTTATAGTTGCTTTGAAAAACTTCTAAATTTTTTTTTTAATTTGTTTTTGTCATCTCTGCTCTGATTTGAATTATCCCTTTATGCTCCTTTGTAAGTCGACATTCCTTTCAAACCCTGAATGAACTACCCAAACATTTTAATGGGGACACAAGAATTACCACTACAATATCTATGATCACGCATATGTACATATAGAGATATGAGCATTGATTGCAAAAGCTGACTGAGTAGGTGATCTGTGAGAAGTTCTAATTCCTGTGATTATTTGAGTAGTGAAATTTCAGCACAAAATTATATGTTACAGTAAAATGGACAAAAATACTCTGCCGTTTCACTGTTGTAAGGGTTGGGGACTCAACTCATTTCAAGGACAGTGAATTAGAGTTTTATTTATTAGATATACTTGTAGTCTTGTCTGCACATCTCCAGCAAAAATAGCAGTTGCATGATGTGACAAACTACCATTAAGATCTGCAGGTACCCAAGTCTGATCCATCTGCCCTGTTTTACAATGGAGACATTTTCTGGTCACTGTTTTTCCCCAGAAGATGCATTTTCTACACGGTTTCCTGCATTAATAGCTCATAAGCTGTCCTTGAAAATAAGGTACCTTGCTTTCCTCTGGATACTCAGGGTCGATATTCTGTGCTGCTAAGGAACGTCAGTGTCTCAGTATCTTGATTTAAACAGTAACTGCACTTCTAGAACAACTCTATTCTATGTTAGGAAGTTACTTGACTTAATTCAAAAAAAATTAAGGTAAAAGTAAATCCTGCCTGTTTACAAAATTAGTAAAAAGAGTTAGAAAGGTTTATTAAGAATCAGATGTACAGAAATGAGATGATGACCACAGATGGGATGGACTTAGGGTGAAGTGTCACTAGCATCAACTTAATCTACTTTTTCACAGAGCTGCCACCAGAAGGGGCAGTTCGGTATCTGGCTGTTTCCTGCCGCTGAGTTTGTTGGTTTGGATTTAGCAGTCATGTCATCACAGAATGAATCTGTTCCATGAACTGATCTGGTCCAAAACTCCACAGCATCTGCACTGGCCTTTAATGAAAACAATCTGGCACTGAAATCTACACTTTCTTCTGTCACACAGATCCGCCTTTGGGATTACTGAAATTCAGGTCTTCACCTGCTAGGTAGAGTGCAGCGAAGTGCTATAGCCAAGATGCCAAAAGGAGCATCTGCTTGCCTGTTCCTTCTGAGTCATCTGTTTCAACAGCAAAGTTCACTCTTAGATTGAATTCCGCTGGTGTGAAACTAGGATTTATATGCTGAACTTCATATCCCATACAAACAATATTAATAAATCATGTAAATCAAAATGAATACTTCAACGAAACATGTTTGCAAGGCTCGTGTGTACCTCACTATTCACTCTGGCCAGTTGACTGTTAGGTCCAGTTTCATGAATGTTAATGATAATGGATTCAGGTGAACTCTGGTTTAAGGAGATTTTGGGTTTATAATCAAAGATATAAGATGGTTTTACAAATGTAAGAGGGGATACTGTTATACAAGGAAATTTGCCTCAGGACATTCCTTTTAATATTTAATGATTTTTGAGAAAATAATTTTTATGGGATGAAATATTAGAAATCATTTGTCCTCTGCTACTTGAATTTTATGCAGACTTACTTTTGTCTTCTGAACTTAATTGAAGAGGAAAAGATAACATTATTCTTACAATAAAGAGATAACATTTTACTTACAGTAAAATTCCTAAAAGAAAAATACGAGCTGAAGCATGAAGTTATGGCAAAATGTTTTGTTTTATTGATACATAGACTGCCATACCTTACAATTAATGGAATCTTACAGAACTTGGTATTTTAAAATCTTAAAAGGTCCAACATATCAAATCTCTTGGGTAAAACATAAACAGCTCATTATTTAAATATCTGGAAAACAGTCACTTGACATAAATTGTTTGCCAGAACCAATAGATTTTGTGCAAATTATAGGTTGTAACTTTACTTTATCTTGTGCTTGGAAGCAATTGGATATTTTTTCACTTTCTGAGAAGGACTTCAGTTGAGCTTGTTTTGCTCTTACCTTCTGTCCAAACAAGAGAGGAGTGATTCTAATGCATAAAGTAGAAGTTCATGGCCAAAGATGCCAGGGTTTGTAGACTACTAAGGGAACTGTGAAACAGGACAGGAGCACAAACCTGTTATGAGTAGGCCTGAATTAATTGAAGAGCTGAAACTCCACTGGAAAAGTTCTTAGAGGCTCACAAACTGATGAAGATTTAAAAGCAGTGCAATACATAAAACAGCCAATCAATTTAGTCAAGGTGTTATCAGCAGTGTATTACTTTCATAGAATCATAGAATGCTTTGGGATGGAAGGGACCTTTAAAGGTCATCTAGTCCATCCCCCCTGCAATTGGCAGGGACATCTTCAACCAGATCAGGTTGCTCAGAGCCCCATCCAGCCTGGCCTTGAATGTTTCCAAGGATGGGGCATCTACCACCTCTCTGGGCAACCCGTTCCAGTGTTTCACCACCCTCATCATGAAAATTTTTCTTCTTGCTTTCAGTCTAAATCTACCCTCCTTTAGTTTAAAACTATTACCCCTTGTCGTGTTGCAGCAAGCCTTGCTAAAAAGACTATCCCTATCTTTCTTGTAGGCCCCCTTGAAGTACTGAAAGGCCGCAATAAGGTCTCCCCGCAGCCTTCTCTTCTCCAGGCTGAACAACCCCAGCTCTTTCAGCCTTTCCTCATAGCAGAGGCGTTCCACCCCTCTGATCATTTTTGTGGCCCTCCCCTGGACCCGCTCCAACAGGTCCATGTCCTTCCTGTGCTGAGGACCCCAGAGCTGGACGCAGTACTCCAGGTGGGGCCTCACCAGAGCAGAGTAGAGGGGCAGAATCACCTCCCTCGACCTGCTGGCCACGCTTCTTTTGATGCAGCCCAGGATATGGTTGGCTTTCTGGGCTGCGAGAGCACATTGCCAGCTCATGTCCAGCTTTTCGTCTATCAGTACCCCCAAGTCCTTCTTGGCAGGGCTGCACTCAATCCCTTCATCCCCCAGCCTGTACTGATACTGGGGGTTGCCCAGACCCAAGTGCAGGACCCTGCACTTGTCCTTGTTGAACCTCGTGAGATTCACACAGGCCCGCCTCTCCAGCCTGTCCAGGTCCCTCTGGATGGCATCCCATCCCTCAGGCGTCGACTGCACCGCTCAGCTTGGTGTCATCTGCAAACTTGCTGAGGGTGCACTTGATCCTGCTATGTCATTGATGAAGATATTGGACAGCACTGGCCCCAGAACAGACCCCTGAGGGACACCACTAGTCACTGTTCTCCATCTGGACATTGAGCCATTGACCACTACCCTCTGGATGCGACCATCCAGCCAATTCCTTATCTACTGAACAGTCCGCCCATCAAATCCATATCCTTCCAATTTAGAGAGGAGGATATTGTGGGGAACTGTGTCAAAGGCCTTACAGAACTCCAGATAGACTTTTGTCTTTCTTTCTTGACTGTCTCTCAGTCATCTGATATTGCTGTGCAAGTTGGCTTTTATTCAGGTAAACCCAGAAAAAATGGAGGAGGGTAAATCTTTTTTATACATACACACACACATATGTATGTAAACAAACAGACGCAGACATAGTTATAAAACCATATCATCTCTGGATTACATTGCTGATTATACTTCAGGCAACAACCTACGTCTTTTCCAAGATGAGACCAGTACGAATGAGATGCCTTTTTTTGACAGTGTTACCTCTGAGTGAGCATAACATGCTGACACGGGAGTCTGCACTGAATGTGTTGGTTTGTAGATGAAATTTTAAGGAACTGAGTTTTTCTTGTAATGTTAATTAAAGTATAAGGACTGAATTTTCCTGACAGCTTTCACCTGTGGAAATTATTCCTTCTTTCTAAGCTCAGAATGTCCCGAACTTATCAAAGACATGTGTGCAACAAAGCTTATCTTCTTGAGACTGTGTTTTGAGAGGATGAAGTTAGGTATTTAGAAGATTGAATTATTTTGTGATGTATTATTACTGTCTGATATTTGCATGTAAGAGGAGAATGTTATGCCGCTTTGGTTTAGTAATGATCCAGGAGGGTATTTTTAATTACTTTAACAGCTTACACAGCCCAGAATACCTACAGTCATGTATGCTAGTTTATGAATTTGCTATTTAAATAATTGCTTCCTACTTTACTTACAGTGCTTCTGTAGAATGGTTTTCTGACTATACAGGCTAGGGGAAAAGCCTATTCCCCCCTCTATTTTCAGCATAAATATTTGGTTTGGAGCTGCTAAAATTAAAGTACAATATAAATAATAAATGTCTTTTTCAAGTTCCTGATTCCATTAATTAGTTTGTAAGCTAGGCATCATTATTAGAGATTTATGTAACTTGTGGTTCTTGCAGTCTTCTGTGTGAATCTTTCTCTTCCTCTCCTTTGAATCCAAATTTATTGTTACTGAGTTTCCCAATGACCAAGCCTACCCATATGTTTAATTTTTTTTCCATTCAGAACATGCTTTCACTTGCAAAACAGAGGAGGATGACTCCTAACGTGTTCTTTGGAGCTTTGGGAACAGGCTTTCCTCAGATTTGCTGTATGACCAAATGCAAAATATTTAATTTTGCTGAATGACTTAACCTAAAAGACTTCATAATTTGCTTAAAATTGGATAAAGCTCAGTGTAGAATAAGTAACTTCCTATCAGATTTTTAAATGCTGGAGTTGTTTCATGTTCCTTAACAGGTAACTGAAAATATTGTCTATGCTCGGAGTGTATTTACCATACTAGATACCATCAAAAATAGAGTCGTTCAGTGTGGGCTTTGTAGTCCGAATAGTTGAGCTACAGGTATTCCAGAGTTCTAAGTAACAGTTGTATAACAGATGTAGTCTGCTCGTACTTTTTCTTCCTCGTGAGTGTTTTTGTTCCTAGCTTAGGCAATGAGTGAATATGGTTGTGAACTCCCATGGCTGAAAAGCTGCCTCTTTGAATAACTGGAACCTGTTTATTACATACTTGTCCAGTTATTTTATGGACCCTTAGTCTTTCAGGACACTCTAACTAACATATCTCCAGTACTAAATTTAATATGGGCACCTGAGTTAATGAGAGATACGCAAACTCGCATCCATCAGAGAAGACCTTTTTGAGGTTGTTTTTCTTAAGTAGCAGTTGTGAACTGCTTCCTTAAAAATATAGTGAATATTTTAGACACATATAAAATAGTGTACTGTATTGTACTTTCGTACCTTAAATCTATTTTATGGAGCATTGGCTATTTCTCCATTTACAGTTCAATGTGCATTTGAGACCCATATGGTTCAGAATTGGTTCTTTGTAAGCAAAGACAGTCTTCCTAGTATTAGAGCAGCTATTTTTTCTAGTGTTCTTCAGACATACCCAGTTAGAACAACTGAAGTTATAATTTGAGTTAAAAGGATTGTTGTCCTTGAATTCACGAATAGAAGAAATATGCAGACACTAATTTCATGGGTGAAAAAGCTTTACTGCTCATTATCTCTTTTCAGGTTGTAGTATAAGAAATGAAGCACCGTAATTGAAGTCAATCAAGGAGAAAAGAAATCATCTTCACAGAACTGCAGAAGTGAAGCTGGTTTTAGCCCTTGATCAGCGTGGATGTTTAGATCCATGTGTTCAGGGCTACTGATTACAGAGTGTTCTTTTTACACATCAGCGAGCGTATTTTACTCCTTTTATTGTATATTGACTGAGCTCTCAGTGCAAAGGATTTAAGAGCCTCAAAGACTATGAACCTTTTATTTCCACAGGAAAACAGTCTATTGAGCCAACAAAATGCGAGTGTGTTGTAAAGAAAGTTGCCAGTTCAGTATTGTTGCACAGGTTAGAACTCTTAAGAAGGTACTGGGTTTGTGCTGTGTAACTTACTTTTTTGGTAATATGAACATAAGTAACACACTTCACAAAAAAAAAAAAAAAAATTAAATGTTGTAAATAAATGTGGAGATAGAGAAGTAAGTGGGGACAAGAAGCACTGATCTGTTTCCTTCTAGAGCAAAATAGGTTAAAATACGGTTTCCCAATTCTGTGTAAGCAGCACAGCCGGAAAATCTTCTATATAATATTTGACAGAAAGAATGAATATTTTGTCATAATAGTGCTTCGTCTGTGTGGTATGTGTCTGTATTGAATGTTAAATTCCCTGGTTTGATCTTCATGCATGTAACTTAATTGACAGTACAGTTCATCGCTATGATATGAAGAGGCAAGGGAGTGATTAAGTATTTACCAAAGTCTGCATTTGAGTTGAGTTGTGAAGGTGTCCAGAGATTCTTGTTTTATTTTCGCTTACTTGATTTTTAATCTGTGTTTAGTGAGTATGTAAAAGGAATTACAGAATTGCTGCAATAGTATGGTAAAAGGAGGCGGATTAAGCAAGGACATCGGTGTTTTTTTCCAAATAGCATATAATTTTATTGGGCTTATACTAAAGTCCTTTGGTGTGACCATCATAACTTGGCTTTATTTCAAGCCCTGACAAAACAGTAGTTTGTGGTAGGTGGTTACGTAGAGAAAGGATGTTTCAGAGAAGCTTTCTGGTTTTTGACTTGGTGCTTTATGCATTTGATGAATAAAGTGTGTATGAACAAAATGAAATGCTCTCATTCCCAAGGTTAATGTGTCTTACTGCTTTTTCATAGCTATGAGTTTGGAGATATTGTATACGTGGAAGCAAAGTCCTTTAGGAATTCACCTTATTGCCTGGTTTTGTATGTAGGCTGCTGTCAGTCAAGTAGTACTTCCCTTCCAGACCTAAAATTACATTGAGTTTTTGCTGTTAATGTTGAATACACGTATTATTGCAGCTGGATTGCAGCTGTGGTTGAATAATGTGGCTTTTCTACAGCTGCTTCTGGAAGGCAAGCAATAGTAGAGAGAAATTTAGTTAACTTTGTTTTCTAAGATGAAGAAACTCTATGGATATGGCTCACCATTAGAGCAAATTGGTAATATTCCAGTTTTGCTTTATCTTCGCTGTGATAGGAGGTGCAAATTATGTTTTGAAGGGCAAAATTTCAGAAGGGTGAAAACCCTTGCAGTGAACGTTCTTTGCTTATAAAGGACCCAGTTCTGCCACCTCTTCCATCACTAACAGGGGGCTCACGCCATTGTCATTTTTCAGTTTAGATTCTGTCTCATTCCAGAGATTTTCTTTGCTTCTGTCACGTAATTGCATGTGCTAACAGCTGTTCTAAATTGCTTTGCTAAATGATTGTTTCTACAGTTGAGTTATCGAAGTAATAAATCGATCACCAATTTTTTCCAGTTTAATACCATCTGACTGCCTCATCACCCAGCAGTTTCGTGGAAAACTAAGAACAAACTGCTTTTTCAGTATATTACTGTACGTTTGTTTTTTTTTTTTTCATATGAAGTTCTCACTGAATATCCTAAAATTATATTTTTGGAATACAAAATATAAAAAAAATTCAATTAAACATTCAGATTTTTAAAAAAGTACTCAGGTTTTGTAATACAGCTTTTATTTTAATGTATTCCATAGGCTTTTGGGCATAGTCTCAGATTTAGAGAACGTGCATTTTTATGTAGTCACTTTTCAGAAAAGTGGCACACTAGAAAATGTAGGTTGTGTCTTCCTAAGACTCTGCAACAAAAAAGAAATGGATGATGTGTAGCAGTGCTGAGTGCGATTTGCTTTTATTTCATTTTTTGTAATTTATCTTAAATATTACCTGCTGGTAATCTTCATTTTGATAAAATTTGAGAGATAGTAACTTTTGCCAGTGTCTCTTCCCTTCAGTCACTCACCAATCGCAAAAAATCCCTGCCATTTACTTAGCAGCAGTCACTTGCAAACTGGTGATGGAGAGGGATACAGGAAAGAGGTAAAGATGTGGGAGCAGAGTTTCAAGGGTTGAGTATGGAAGGGGAAGGCTCAGCAACCTAAAGCATTGAAGTTTCATAACTGTTTTTCATGTTTTCTGAGCTCACTGGCATAAAAGTGGTGAGGATCCTTGGATATTTGGGAAGACAGTTGGGGTTTTGAAGAGGATGGCAGGTGCCCTCTTTTCACAATGAATTTTGTATGTAGAAGCCTATGAAGTAAGCAAGATATTTGTATGTTTTCTGTGGGAGAGGAGCTTTATTTATACTATCTTCCTATGCTTTGTCAAACTTCAGCTCCTTTCTGGAGGAAGGCTTGTCGGGGGGCGGCTGTTCCTTTCTCCTCCTTCCCTAGCACAGCCAGGAGCCGCTACAACTACCATCGGTAGAAACTAAAATGTAGAGTGGAAATACTGAACTACAACATTCAGATAATATTATTAGTAACTTTCACAATTTGAATCTGTTCAACAGTGCAAAGAAGCTCTGGTTCTAGACCGAGAAAATTACTTCCTATTCGCTTTCTTAATAGATGGTGGATATATGTACAGACAACTTAGTAATATTCAACTGAGACACAACTGTGTTGTCTATTTTTACTGAATTTCAATTTTCATTTATCTTTATTTCTTAGAATAAAATAATTAAGTAACTCTGTTTCTCATTTCTTCTTACTAGAACATACCCCTTTTAGAAAACATCCCAGATAATGGAATAGTTTTATTTTTGATTGTAGTTTCAAATAAAGTTAACTTTTAGTAAGGAGGAGGAGGGTATTGGACATTGTGGTTAACACAGTTTTACAGTCTTGAATATTATTATCAAGGCACATTGCTTACTTTTTGTGATCTTGTGTCTGTGCTAGTAATCTGGATCTGAGAAATATGATTACTCAGACACTCAGTAATGGTTATTCAGGTCTATCATTGTTTTATTAAATTGTTGAATGTATTAAGTTGAATATGTTTTGCTCTCCAGGAAGTAGAAAGCAAGAATTCCATTATGTGACATTCTGCTATACGTGGTATTACAAATGCAAGATACACAGATGACTGTCTCATATAGGTCCAAATTCTAATGAGAGACCTTTTTTCGTGGTGGGAGAGGGAAAGGTGCACCTCCAACTGCACTCCATTAACAGCTGCTTTCTGATGATTTCAGACTGCACTACTGTCTTCAGTCTCTGTATTCTTTCCCTGAATGAGAAGTTGGCTGATCGATTCCCTGTTACTAGAGGTCCACTTAAGAATCCTTTGCACATGGATAAGAAAATTGAAAGGATTTCAGTTAACTTTCCTGCGTCCTCCTTGATTAAGAATGCTTCTGCATTCAGTCTTTTGAATTTAAGGCCTTCTTACATGTGGATCATGACAGGATCTCTGTCCTACTCTCCCATCTCTCATGACCTACTCTAAAATGACGTTCTTTTACTTTGAAAATTACAGAACTTTTTCTAGGCTTGCTTCTTGTTTAGTCTGGTTTTTGCCCTATCGTATAAAGCTGACGCTGGATTCTTCTCTACAGTATCAATTAAAGTAGGTGGTATCACCCTGTGGATATCAGCTCCACTGAAATGCTATACATCGTCAGTCAAATCAGTTTCTTCCTCATTTCAGTTTTTGGTAGAGATGTTTTTAAGAGGAATCTTCTGCTTCTTAGGGTGTTCAGTAAGACTTGACTGAGAAATTTAAGTGGAAATACTTTAGTGTAAGTGGTAGTAAGGTAGTGCTCAAGTAGTTTTCTGTGTGTGGTTTGGGGGTTTTTGTTCCTTTTGAATTTCCTTTGGGATACTTGAATGTAGTTTCAGAAAGAGCAGCAATTGTCTTCCCAGATTGTGTTTGTAAACTTTACTCCTTGCTATTGTTACAAAGCAATCTGTGACTGTCGATCTAAGTGTCAGAACTTTAACATTCTTTTTTCTTTTAAGAGTGTAATTTGTGTGATTTAAATGTTGAACAGGGGTACTTGTCTCCTGAAGGGGAATAACTTCCGCTAGCTTGTCATCCAAACTTGAATAAAATTTGGGTATCCTCTGTTGGATTAAGAAGAGAAAATATCCTCTGTAAAATAAAGTTACCTGTGTGAATACTTCTCTTAAAAGCCCAAAGGTATCTGGAAATAGGCATCTAATATTTAACAAATCATGGGTGTAAGCAACTGCTTATGTGATTTTTAGCTCATGCCTTGAAGGCATCAGTGTGAAAACAGGCTGTTCCTTTCTCCTCCAGCAGTGCATGTAAAATATCATGACGCATCTGTTGGACTGAGGTAACAGAAAACTCACCTGCTCTCTAGATGCTAAGTGAAACACGGAAGACTTTGACACAAGATTTCACTAAATGATGTTTATTTTGAATGCCAATGCATATGCAGCTTTGTCCTAGTCTCCAACTTTCATTTTCAGACCTGGACAAAAGGAATTCTGCAGCCTTTTGGGGGAATATGCTGGGTGCCTGTTTTGGGTGTCTGACAGTTCATTAACTCTCTTTTCAAGAGATATGAGCAAATTTACTAGAGATTAGTATGAGGGCATAAAGGAAAAAGTGTGTTTTAAAGTTGACTTCTGGTGTATTTTCTGTAAACTTAGTTTGTTGAAGGTTTGCAAGATAGCAATGTTGTTATTTTCTCCATTACTTGGTAGAGAAATGTAGTCAGCAAAGTAGTCTGTAAATGACACTTAGTTGCAAAGATTACAGCTTAGACAGCTTACATTCATCAGCTAAAGTCTAAAAGCAATTCCATTAAAGAGAAGTAAACGTGTTTTGAATGCTCAAACACCATGTAGGATATCCAAAAAAGGCATTGGGGTTCCCTTTACAGGGCCATGATTAAGGATTTTAAAAGAATGGCACTGCAAAATATTAAGCTGACATTTTGCTGGGGAGAGACAGTTACTGCATGATTGGATTCGGCTAACTGTTGTCAGTGCCTGATAGAACACAGCAATGCAGGCCATGACTTTGGTCTGCTTAGATGTTCAGGGCTTCCAGACAGAACTCCAGGATTTTTAAATTGCAGTTTACACAACCTGTTCTCAGAGTCTTTTTACCTTTCTAAATAGTAGCCTAATTTTAACGACAGTTACAGGTATCTCACCCATGTGTCATCCACAAAAATCAATATTCAGAAAGAGCTGAGGCTGACTGCTCAGTGGGACTGTAGTACGCCAGGGACTCAGTGTGCCAGGTCATGTTTCTGTAATTCTGGAAACATGTAAAAAGCAAAAGGAACAGTTACAGCTTAGAAAAATCTGGTTTTTATATGAACTACTAACAACGCATCCCATAAGGCTGTCTTCCAGTCTAACAAGTAGACATAAACCCCAAGGAGAGGTGTTTCAGCTTAATTAGACTTAATGCATGTAAACAAGAGAGAGGAGACAAGGAATAGCTCTTCTGTTTCTGTTCAGCCGCCCCTGACATAAATAACTCTGTGATATATTGCTGCATATTAGATCTGACCGAGAGCTCCAGCTTTATTTTTTTGCCAAAATTCAAAATGAAATTAAATATATGTGTAGTGCCAAAATGGCATTTTTTGCTGAAACATTTCTACTAGCTCTGTTACAGACCTTACTACTTTCAGACTGGGGAAATGTTCAATTTCATTTTGAGCTAAGGTTTGAAAGATTTGCTTCTTGTTGTTAAGTAAGATGAAACTAAAAGGGTCTATTCTATACTTGCATTATGGTATTATTAGTTAATATTTGTTTTTCACCAGATAGTTTTCAGCTATTATGCTGAAGAAAGCACAGCAAAGGAAGAGAGTGCACACGGATAAAACTAGCTTTTGAAAGCTTGTTGATAAATATTTCAAAGCATCTACCAGATTAGTGTGCAACCCCTTAATAAGAGCTAAGGAAGTTCATTTAGCCCCTTTTTTAAGGTTATAAAGCTCATACAGTGGTTTTTGCCTCTGTTGATGGCCCAGAGTTCTATCACTAACATTTCATGGAATTCTGTAGTTAAACCATGTTTAATCTCAGAAACAGTACAAACAATTTCTATCTTCTGTTTAAGACAGCACTTTGTGCTATTTTGTCCAAATTATTTGTCAATTGCTGTATTTCTTCTTTTGTTTATAACCTTCATTTCTCCAAATATCTCAGCGACTCCTCCACAGTTACAGGATCGGCCTATTCTCTTTTTTACAGCATGTTTCATAAGAATCCTACTAAGAGAAGACAAAAAGCCGGTCAACACACATGCCATTTAACCTGGACAGCACACCTTTTCTTGGCAGTCTCTGCTTCTTAGTTTGTGGATTTATGTGAGAAGAGGGCTATACCTGACACCACTTACAGTTTTGGCTTGGCAGAATCGGTTTGATGAAGTTGCTTTCTTGAATTTAGTAGCTACTCGAGTTTGCTGCCAGCATGCATTCTTGGGGCTCAATATTGAAATTGAAAACAATGTTGTTTATAATGCTGTCTCTCTAAGAAATGTTGACACGGGATGACTATTCCACAAAGGGCTAAATCCCAATGTCTGCATCTGCTGTTCCACACACAGCCACATTTTCGTGCAATTTATCTAATATACCTTTCAACATTTTGGTGGGCTGAGAGCCTGGTGCTCCAGACTCTTTGTATGGCTGAAGAATTACATTCCTTTTGATCTTATGCTCTGCTTTCATTCTGATGATCTCCAGCTGAAATGTTTTACAAGACCACAAATTTTGTGTGACAAGCATTGTTTCCTTCTGAGTCCGTTTTGAACTTGCAGGGATGTAAGAGTATGCTTATTTCAAGAATTTACAGGATCATAAAAGGTGGCTGTGACTACTGTGGAGGAGAAAGCGTAGGAAGTGGGGGAGGGTTTCTATGAGAAGGTAATCCCTATTGAAGATGGGATAAATTCCCAATAGATACAAAGGAAAGGTTTAGTTTTAGTATACTTTCTGCTTTGTGGTTGTTTATTTTGGAAAATGTGTGCTTTTAAAATTTTTACTGCAAAGTATTATTTTAATTGTTCTAATAAAGGCAGAAAACTTTGAGGTGCAGTAGCACAAAAACAGTATCAAAAGAGCAATACTGGAAACAGCTTAACTCAGTAAAAGAAGAAAAAAATTAGATGTTCTCTCCTTAAGTAAGACATATGGATGATAGTGTGAAGAAGATTTGAGAATGCACAAGTATCCTTTGTGGGACCACAGTATAAATCAAAGGTGTCTGTTATTAGGGAGGGAAAATGCAATAAACAGTTCTGTAGGTAATGACACAATTATTTTGGTAATTATTAAGCTGTGAAAAAAATGGAATGCTACAACCATGAAATCTTGCTTTTTTCATAAATCAGTATTAAATTCAAATTCAGCTTTTGAGCTTTAAGGAGGGACATACTTGGGAAAAACAACCGGCCACAGAGAGGCAGCTCACAATGCCATCTGACTCCTGTGGGTGGGTATACATCTGAATCGATCCAGGCTCGCTTCCAGGCGAGTCTGACAGCTGCTTCCACTCTTAAAGGGATTTGTGTCCTCTGCGATTAGTGAGTTAAGGTGTGGCAAGAAAATTGTATACATAACCTGCAGAAGAATAATTCTACGTAGTACATTATACATATCAGAGCATTAATTATCATATAAACATGCTGAAGAATCAGATTTTTGTCTTAAAAAGATAAAAATACCTAGAAAAGTACCGTGTAAGAGAAAATTGGTTCAGCCATTTGTGAAGAGCAAAGCATTGTATTTCACACCATTACAGATTCGTGTGTTGTTTTTTCTGATTAGTGTAGTTCTTGCAGATATCAACCAAAAATCTGTCACTAAAGCTCCTTTCTTTTGTATTTAATACAGATTTCCTACTCTTTTAAACCCCTATAAATGTAGCTGTCTGTGGCCAGGTGCTGTGGAGAGTTAAGATTGTCCCTGTTGTGGTTACCGCTTTTTCACAGACATTTCCTAAAGGACATTTTCATTGTCATCGTGTTCCAGCTGGAATCTGCATAAGCACCTACACGGTCTTTCTGGTAGCATGTTTGGCCATGGAGGGTTTCAGATCTTGAAAGCCTGTTCCGGCTCACTTGCTATGTATAGTTGAATAAATGAGTGTCCTGTGAGTTACCCAATTACTTGTTCTATAGGGCACAGGGAGGAAATCCCCTGAAAATGGTAAATTGTCTGAGGCAGATTAATGTTTGTTTGGGGGTGGAGGGGAAGAGGAGAAGAGTTGGTTGTTGGTTTGTGGGTTGATTCCTGTTTGAGTTGAAACAGACTTTAGGGAAGAAAAAAAAAAAGTAGTAGTCTTGCTTTAAGGAATACCTAGTGATGGTGAGGATACCACAATCATTGCTCAGTTATTACCTTCACTGTTAAAAATTTAAACTTAACGTCTTTTCCAAATTTGTTTAGCTTTGCTGTCTTGTTACGTTTTTGGCTGATAGATGTCTGCTCTTTATTGATCTTTGTGAAATACATAAAAATTCTGCATCACTGCATTTGAAACATTCCAGTTGTATCTTCACCTTCAAAAAGATTGCCGTTGGGAACAAGGCGCTACCTGTTGTATGCTCAGCCTGGAAAAGGAGTCTGTGGAAAGCGGGCTGTTGTTACTGTGGACACTAATCCCTGCCCTACATAACAAATGTAATGCTGAATAGCAAACCGAGTTCCGCTACCCATGCGTGGCAAGGGAAAAATCTCAAACCACAACACAGAAGTGGTCACCATTGTGAGTGTCCAGTCCGGGACACTACTGCAGCTCATGGTTTTTGCACAGTCAACTTACTTTGTCTGTTGTTTCACAATAGTTAGCAATGAATAAAAATTAAAGCAATTGATTTGACACTGTCTGGAGAGGTTTTCTAGAATTACTGGTAGGGAATGAAAAAATAACTAAAAATGAAAAGCATTACTTGGTTTTACTCTGTGCTTTAGAGTGTGGGAGGAAGGAATTGGGGGAAAAAAATTTTAATCCTTTTTCTCTATCCATGTAGTATGAAGTGGGTTTGGTTTATTCCTTAGTTTTTATAAATGTGAGATAATTGTAATTGAGAATGAGGTTAAATTTTAGGCTTTTCTCCAATAAAAATAGTTTTGTCTTTATGATGTTCCTTCTGTCCTTACCTAGTAGCAGGATGAAGAGGGTAGTAGATCTGCAGGAAAGGATCTGGGGTTATGGTGGACAAAAGACAAATCGATGATATACTGTTGCAAAAAACCTCGGTCATTACTGCAGGATGTGCAAGGATGACTATGGCTTGTAAGCACGAGAAATAATCCTTACGCTATAGTCAGCATTCGTAAGGCCTCGGTCGTGCCCAGTTTAGGATTCTGCATTTGAGGAAAAATGTGGACCAGCTTGAGGTGAACCAAATGAAATTACTGAAAATGATCAGAGGCCTAGGAAATTGTCTTAGTCGAGGATTGGAGGAAATGGGGGTAATATGTCATACAGGAAGGGAGGGAATGACTTAAAGCATAATAATAGAGCTTAAAGGTGTAAAAGTCTGGTGTGTAATAGCCTGTTCTCAAAAGCTAAGGAAAAAAAGGAGCAATGGTTTTCAACTGTGGGATTGACGAAAGGAGGACACTGATGGTAAAGATAAACATTGGAATAGTGGGATGAAGCTGTGGGATCTTTAGGAACAGGTCAAAGAAACATCTGTGACGAGTGACAGAGGCGCAGTGGAGCCTATCCTGAGGCATGTAAGTTGTACGAGGGTCTTAAAGACGCTTTGGATCCTAATTTACAACTTTGATGTAGATTGTATTGTTTAGCATAAATGGTATAAAGTTATACATTCAGATTAGCTAAATCTTTTGGTTCTAAATGGCTGTAGTAAGCAATGAATGAAGTTTCTTGCTGCTAGGAAATAGTCCTATTTCTGCCCTAGATCTTGTGTCTGCCTTGGTGTTCTTTACCTACGTTTACCTATGGAAAGCAGAACGTGCAGGATCTCAATCTCTTTTTGTGCCACTAATTGCATCGCTAGGGATTTACTTGCCTGTTTACCTCCGTTTGAACTGTGTCTGTATGACTTTGTATTTGAATGAGTCCTCTCTATCACCTTCTGTATGTGAGTTAGAGGTTGGCCCTTCCAGTATTTTGCTGTTGATGCTATTGATTTGTTATTCCCCTGGCTGAGGGGCTGGCCAAGACGACAGAAAACTACTGCCCAGATCAGCAAGAGCAAATCTGGCTCAGTGTAAGCTATTAAATGACTGGAACTTGTTGACCCATTTAATGTCTGCCTGGTTCCCATGGCTGGCATTTCCATCTTCAAATGAAGGTCACTTGCGGAGCGTGCAATTACAGTGGGAGGAGTAAGTCTGCACCTTCCTATCATTTTTTCAGTCCTGTTGGAAAAGGAAAGCAAGCAACACATTGATTTTATCACATGGAAGTTATTTTATGCACTGGCAGTGACTGAAATATTCTGTTAAACTTGGATCCTACAGAATGTTCTTTACACAGTGAGTGTTTTTACTCATGGTATATTAACAATTTTGATTTTGTTTTTCATCTGTTCTCTGTGATGCTTTTTCTCAAATACTTGCTGTTCAGAATACTAACTGAGCCACGTAATTGTCACAAGTGCAACAGCTATGCAATTGCTGTGGAAGGATTGTAGTAGGTTTGAAATGTCACCAGCATGCTCAATCAGTGTTCCTTTTTACTGGCTGTTGGGAAAGTAAGAACAAACCCAGTGACTGGAAGAGATGGATGCTTTTTTTTTTTTTTTAAGTATACCTTTGCTATAAAAATGTTTCAGTTTTAATTCAAATGTTTCTTTTATTTTATTCTGCTTAGTAAACAGAAACGCTTTATGTTCTATTTTAAATGTTTGGGGTTTTCTCAAAAGACAACACGGCCATATCAGCACAAGGTGAAATGCCCGGATGTAGTCACTGCTTTTCTCTCCTATCTAAAAATGTTGCAGATGCATAGAGTATGATACAGGATAAAGTTCTCTATTTCATACTAGAGTTTCCATGGGATTTTTTAACACACAACCGTAAGTTGTAGGTTTCAACTACTGAAAGCAATGAAATTTCTTGTATGTATTTTCTTTTTTAATCAGAAGTCTGTTTCATAGTATCTTTCTCGTGATAGCTGTAGCTTGGAGTCCACTGTGAAAGCAGTAATTTGTCTTTTCTTTCAGGGAACTGGAAAACTTGAAATATCAATATTTCTGAGGAAATCTCTAATACCAAATGTATTGTGAGAAGTGGGGAATGGAAAAATGTTTGTTTCTGTAATTGTTCCTTTTGCAGACTGGATTAAAACATTACTACGAGCTGACTGATTTCCACACAGTTAATTGAGGCCATAGCAGTTGATAGCAGTTGACGGTGTTTATTATTATGAAATTGCTAAAAATATTTCCTGTCCTCTGTGTCCCTGAGATAAGAGATGATATTCCGATGCATGTCTTTTCACAGGACCTGTTGTTCAGTGTGTGCGCTCTCAATATCATCTCCACCATTGTCTGTGCTTTGGCAACAGCAATGTGTTGCATGCAGATGGTTTCTTCTGATCTTCTGCAAATGGTGAGTACGTTTCAGTGACAACACAGGGTGTTGTCCAACATAACATATTGTCCTTACCTGTGTGTTCTCATTTGTACCTACTCTTTGCTTATAAACTTAAGCCTATTTGTGTGTCTTTGTGTACTATTAGAATGTGTGTGTACACGGGTGTATTTTTTTATCTGCATGCATCTATGTAAGTATAGCACACAGATGTATGCAGTATGAATAGCTGCTGTGTTTAAAATGTTTACGTATTGGAGAGTTACAATGAGGATTTTGCAACTGGGAGTATGTTATTTTTGTTAACGAGGTTATTAACGAGATTCAGGTATATATGCACGTTAAATTTTCTGTCATTACATGTTTATTATCTTCAGTTTCCACACTCTCCAGAGCATTTACTTAGCTTTGCGATACTATTTTTCACTACTTTTCTGGTATGAGAACTAGGAGTTCAAAACTGGAACTTTTCACAGCCCTGTGCCAATAACTGTGTTTTCATAAGGAAAACAGGTTCAGCCTCTGAGTAGCACCTGTGTTTAAAACATTAGTCTGCGGCATAGCCAGCTGCATTACAGGATACTGTCTTGTTTTGGTTGGACAAAGACAGCTTTCCTATCCCAAATGAGTGCTGTGATTCTCAAGGTTTCAATGCAATATTGAAAGAAAAAAAAGAAAAATTTAAAATCCTTTGTATTTTGCAGGCCAGGTATACTGTTTCTAGCCCAGCTCTATTACTGGCTAGTCTAGGAAATCATCCTCTGTTTAATAAGAGTAGGCAAGTGCACAAACCTAATACCAGTCATTTGTAAATCTCTCGTCTTTTAAAAGTTTGCATAGATAGAATACTGGCCCAGCAAGTTAGCTGCAAACCATTTACACAACAGAGAAATGTTGTATAACCTGCCATGCAGGCATGTGGTTGATTTAAAAATAAATAAATAAATAAATAAAAATACGCTAGCTGCCATGGCTATTGATTTGAGTTTAAGTGCATGAGTTACAGAGATAACGCTGTCCTTTCTAGACAAGTGTTCCAGTCACTGGGTTACAAGCTTAGTTAAAGAATATCTTCAGCCTGTGATCTGGTGTTTACTTCACGTAGTAGCAGATATAATACATTAGGCACATTACGTCTACATAATGCCTACAAATGGTACGTAAATGCATTTTTTCATATAGCACTCTGTGTATTCATACTGTGCATGCTTGTAGAGGCTTGTAAACAGAGTTTATTTAATAACTTTTTTGGGGATGTCAAACAGAATTGACAAAAATAATCATTTCAGCTGATGACACATTGTATTTTAAACATTAAAGGATTTTTATCATATCGTAGGTGTTCTTTCTTTTCATGCACTCCCCCCCATGACATTTGCTTTTTACCTCACAGTGATGACAGGGAGATGAAGTGATCATCACACCTGGAAAGGTCTGTCTGTCTAGCGTAACAATGGTAGCAGTGATCCAGAAGTGTAACCATATATATTCCAGGAATCTTAACCTACACTTAATTTTATGGTATTTAGCAGTGTAAGAGGAATAAAAATGTATAGATGATAATAAACCAAGAACAATATTAAAGTGGGCACATGCAAGAAGCGGTAATCTCAACAGGAAGTCAGATACCTTAAAAGCACATTATTCTTCTCTCTGCCACTTCATTCTTTGCTTCCTCCCTAAAATTCTTTCTTTTCCGCCTGGTGACGGGGCCACTATGTCAGCTGCTTTTTGCCTCCGATGCTTTGTGCTTCCAGCTTTCTCTCTTCCTGCTTAGTTGTCTGTTCTCCCACCCTTTTGGCTCTATTGACAAGAATTTTCTTCTCTCTACACCAAAGAAAGGAATTATATCTTTCTTTCTACTCGAGCCCAGTCTTTTCTTGTTTATCCTTAAGTTTTTCCCTTTTTTTTTTTTTTTTCCAGGTTGCTGAGCCAGATTACTACCAGGCCTAAGTGAGCGTAACTTCCCCTGGGGCTACGCTGACTTAGACCAGCTGAACTCTGACCTGAGGATTTCTTTTTCTTCCACTGTTTTCAGTCTATTGTCCCATGGTCTGCAGTTCCCTTTTGCTCTCCTGCACCCAGAAATCGGATTTGCTTCCTTTTTTCTTGCTTGTTAATGCTTGAGTTGTGCTTTTCCCCTTTGCTTTTCACTGAGGTATGCATCTTCTCTTAGCAGGGTTGCACCATGCTGGAAGTTTAAGATAGCAGCAGCACGAGATACCACCCCTTTTAGATGAAAAGGTTTTAATTGTTGTGCTGATTCTTTTACTCTGCTCTTAGAGTATTCAAGAGCTACGTAGGCTTTCCTGTAGGAAGAGGAGGCATAAAAATATAATTCCTAGCCAGCAAAAGCATTATGCAATAGGGAACGTCCTCCTCAGACATCGTTAGGTTATCGTTAGGTCATCAGTTTTGTGATTCGTGTGCTGTGTTAGTGTTCTTGTCTCAGAAATTAATCCGTTAGAATGGTGAATTTTTGCAAATTTCAAATAATTTCAAGTTTTCTTCTGGCATGAAGAACATGTTCGGTGTGCTTCAGGTATTTATTGCCTAGCAACGTAAAACTGGTAGATAATAGGGTCTCAAGAAAATCTGCAACAATGTTTCATGGTATCTGCTTTCTTGCTAACTTTTGCATATGTGAGTATCTGATCCGTACAAGCAAACTGACAGTATTTTACTGGAAACTGCCACCTTCTGATGTACTGATCTTTTAGTAAAAATGCCCTGAAAAATATAAACGCAAGCTGTCCGGTAGTAAGATTAATTTTTCCAATGAATTTGAAGCGGGTTTTTTTGGTTAAAAATAATCCCACCAAACAAACATTTGGTTTCAAGCGTTAATGAAAAAAATACTGCAAAATATTGCAAACTATTTTTATTGTGTTATACTTTAGTTTCCTTTTTTTAACCTTTTTTTACTTTTGTTTTTACTTTTATAGTGTCATATTGGGCAGAAAAACATATTTTCCTAGGTTGTTCTTTCTTTGAGTTGACCGTTTCAGAATGTACCCCAATTTTTTCACGTCACTTTAACCTTCCTCACCCTGTTAAGTATACATAATTGCTCAGGAAAAAAAAATTATCAATTGTACTAAAGCTGCAAGAGTAAGTGATACCATCATTAAAGATTGAAATAGCATTTGTTAAGTGTTTCACTACTTCAGTAGTTTAGTTTAAGGCTGCACGCCGTTACAGGGCTTCCCGGAATGGTTCCTTCTGTGTACGCACCCCTCCAGCAGACAAATGTGAATCAGATCAGATTATATCAAGGTTCTGTAATGTGAAGAAATATTTCTTAATAACCAAGCTGTCACTTCCGTGATATTTCATTTGTTGCCTAAGGCAATTTCAATTTGCATCTTGTCTGATGAACGGCTGCTGCAAAAATTCACACTGTTTTCTTCAAAAGGTAGCTGCCCGACTTAAACAAAGAAACACAAGAAATTACGCCCACTGTGGCCAAGCTAAAGCGTGAAGGACACCTATTCCAGTCCTTCTTCCACTCCAAAGATGTTTATGTAGTACTTACCCTAGAAGTACTGGCTCTGATACCATTCAGCGTGTTCTGATTTTATCACCACCACTGTTAGTAACTGTTCTTCATGTTACGTGATATCCAAAACAATCTGTTGTTTTGTAAAGGAAATAAGGTAATGATGACACATGCAAGCTGTAACATTTAATTACTGTTTTCATCAGCCGTAATGATAATTCGGCATGTCATTAACTTAATAGGCTGTAGTTAATATTTCCACTCAAACACCTCAAATAAAGCACCTCTGTATGAGGATAATATCTTCCTGGCGTTGTTTAACCCCTTATCCTGGTGGAATAGTAATAAAAAAAAAAAAAAGTTCAGGATGAAGCTTCAAATTAAGTGAGAATTGATCTTAAGTTATTACATAATTTTTACTATTTAACCTAATCATATCAAAACCTAAATATTACATTTTTTGGCACAAAGCTCACTTAAAGGTACTGTAAAGCCCAGGTGACAGTCCTTTTAGAAACATCCATTGCAAGTGACATACATCCATAGAAACATCTTAAATGTAAAGACGGTTGGATAAATATTCCCCTCACCCCCACCACAAATAAAAAGGTAAAATAGAAACCTTTGGTGTAGGAAAGCTTGTGACATTTTTAGAAAATGTACCATGTTCCATTTCACATTTTATTGGTATAATAAGAATATTTAATATTTAAGACTATTTCAAATACAGTCAGTACTTCAGGAGAGATGTAGTGTCACAGACCAGTCCGTCTGAGACTACAGAGCTAATGGCTTGTGATGGTTATCGGAACAGCAACTGGAAACGACACAGCAGAAAAATCTGAATCTATGTTTTCCTTATCATAATATCTTCTGTGTTGCAATTTCCCTTCAAGATCAGGGACAAATTAGAAGAGTCAGCCGTGATCCTTCTGTTCTTGCAGACAATTAGTATCTACATTTCCCTCCAGGAGATATTGATTCCAGTGGTTCAGAAAAGGAAAAGAGCAACCTGTCCAGGAGGAGGACAGTTAATTGAAGACAGAATTACAGACCCAAGTATATTGTAAAGAGCTTTTCCTATAGATAACATGCCAGTATTTAATTATATGCAATTAGAAGTTTTTATTTCCCATTCCCAAGAATTAGCAGGTTTTAATAAATTACATATAGAGACTTAAATGAGGATAACGAACCCTCCAAAGGACTCATTTCAAAGTTACACAGTAAATTTATTAAATGTGATATGGAAGGCAGAGGTAATTACATGCAGATATGGGAAATAGTCTAGATGAGAAGATTCCCTTAGAGCACACGTCACATACTGATGTATGGCAATTACTGGTTTAGGTATGTCATAGCTGCTAAGCAGTGAATCCCAGCACTGTCGTTTACATGGAGTCAAGAGTGCTGATCAGCTGCAGAACATGTAGAGTAGAGGATGTCTTTGTTGATGTTTAGTAGGGGTGTCCCATACCTGGAAATACTGATGGAGAGTTCTTAGTCTCACAGATCTCAGGTAGAAGGGCTTACCACATTGTATCCTAGTGGGTAACTGTTTCATTAGAGAATAATATTTACAGTCATTATCTGCTGTCTCTTCAGTTCCTTAATTGAGACTCCTCCATCAGCTTTTACTTCAATATACTCAAAATATTCAGAACATAAATAAGAAACTCTAATCATTCCAGTCACTTCAGTGACCAACTTTTAGACAGCCTCTCAGTGAAGAGCTGGAAATTTGGTCTGACAATAAAAAAGAGTTTGACAGTCTTATTCATATGTATCTAATGGTGTTTATTTCCCCTTGAAGAGCTACAAACTGAGAGAAGAATTCTGTTATTCTACAAAGCACTGCCTTCTTCACTGGGAAGTGACAGCATATGTGTCTTGCTACAGGTTCTAAGCCTGCTGAGAAGGTCACTGGCGTCCAGCCCTAGATCACTGGCTGTGTGGACTTCTGAGTAGGATGGCATGCGGACCCTTGAGCATAACTGCATTTTCAGAAAGCGTTTACCTCTTCTGCTCCTGCTGGAAGTGGTGTGCTCCTAACGTTTGTGTTTCTGATTCTCTGCTTGCGAACAACTTGCTGCTGATGCCATGGCTAACTTCTGTATTGAATTCAGGTCCAAGAAAGAAGGGGGTGCAAAACTGCAGCATTGTACAGCTTCCTCGTTTACCCTGCTGCAACCGGATAGCGTATTTTATTCTTCCCTCATAACTGCAAACCAAATAACAAAATAAGTAGTTCTCAGTATGAAATAAAGATGAGGACTGTTTAAATCAGGCTGTTTAACTCTGTCAAAGTTAGGCATGCCCAATTAAAACACATAAAATTCTGTGTGCAATGTGAGCACTATGTTATATATCCATTTAGCACATGCACCGATCTATGTATAATACCTCTTAGGTGTCAGACACATTCCATGGACTAAAGTAAGGCCATCTTTAGGCCAAGGATGAAAAAAACCCCTGCATATATATAGTAGTTTGAATGCTAGCCCGTAAGGTGGGCTATTTCCTAAAAGAGGAGCGCAAATTCTAGCTCTGTATGTCGTTGCCTGTCGGATTTCTGAAAGCTCCCAGCATCCAACAACTCCAGGTGGTCAGCAGAAATGGCTGAGTATTTGGGAGTTCCAGAGCCAGGGGATATCTATTTATGCCTAGTAAATATATTCAAAATACCTATTGATAGCTATAAATTATGCAAAGCTTTTAACAGTGTTGGCTATTTATAGTCTTTACTGGTGGTGCTATTTGTTGTTTATGCTTGTCTGCAACCATTTTCTATCCATTGCTTCTGCAGTGGCCCTTGGTTTAATCCCAAAAGCCTGGCTAGGAGACCTGCTTTGAGAGTTGTTCCATAGTGTGAGCTACGGTTTTTGAAATGACATCAAATGCAACTTGATCTTGTTTATACTTGTGACCAAACAGGCCACCCCCGTTTTTGATGTGGCAGTCCTTGCTGTTGCCTGTCCTACTTGCCATCAACATTTTGAGACTGATTATCTAGTAACAACTGTCTTCTCACACCAAAACCATGTGTTTCCTTGTGAAAGCATTTGTCAGCGTTCCTCCATCTAGTCCAGCTTTGTCAGCTGTTTGCATTTTCTTACCGTGTCTTTTTCTTACCTATGGACTGTGTATTAAGTCTTTGCTGAGCCCCTGCCGGCCTTCACCATTTGAGACTAACTCTTAAAGATTTTAAAAATACACTTTACTGTAGGTAGAATAAACTTTTGCAGGCTAGTAGAGATTAGTAGATAGGGTAGTATGGAATAAGATATGATTTATTTCCCACTTAATAGCTTTCCGATTGTTTTCTCAAGGATGTCTGTTCTTTGTGATAATCCCTTATATTTGCTACTGTTTCATTTCCTGCTAGTCTCCCTCTTACAGCCTTTTTCACTTTTAATTTCTGTGCCTTCCAGCAGGATGATATCACACAGGTAAACTGTTGTTTATGAACACACACACACCCCCCCCCCAAGTATGTGCATCTTTCATGTCCGTTTTGCCACTCATTTTCAGTGTTGGTCACACAGAGTTCATTGCCATGATTTGTATTCCCAGTAAAGGTTCTTGAAAGGGATGCAAATGATTCTACTGTTAAACTGAACTGCATCTAAACATTAGGTCTTTTCCGTCTTGAACCACAGCCTCTTCTGCCCTGTGTAAAACCTTTCACTTCTGTCACATCCCGCAAAACGTATGCTGATAGTTTACTCACTGTAAAAGTGCTATGTGTTCAGTTGCCTCGCTCCGAGGGGTGTGAAGTGTATCGCTCCCTATATGTCGCTGAATGAAACAAGCTCCAGGGAACTTGAGAACTGAGAGGATGGAGCCACATGTTCTCTGGTGCGACCCAAAGCTTGGGTTCCATGGCAGTATGTGGAAATAGTCTGGGAGAAGGTACAGAAAGTTGTAAAAGAAAATTGGTTAGTTTCCAGACTGTAAAAATGACCCAAATTATTAACTCTCCTAGGAAAACTCAGTGTAGTTCTGAGTTTGGTGGGATCAAGTAGGGTACAAAATGTGAGCCAGAGTATATAGATGTTTGTCTTCATTACAATAAATCTTTATACATCTTTTAGGTCACTAAGTTGAAGTTCGTTTTGCTTACCATTTTCCTGTAAGATTCTTCAGTGTATTTGGGATGGTAGCAGACTGATGAGTGCTGGTAATTATATCACTTAGGGCAGAAGTTTGGTGTTTAACAGTTAATATTAATGTAATGTTACAGTTTGGGAAACGGCTGTTGAAAGACCAGGTGAATTTAGACTGAATGACCGTGAAAATGTAGTTTTATTCTGTAAGACAAACCTGTAGAAATGTCTGATGGTACTCAGGATAACAGCATCACATCTTACATGAAAGAGTGCTTAACAGCATCAGACATTTAATGTAACGAAGTGTAAATCAAGTAGATGTCATGTACTATCTGTAGACTTCAGTGGCTGAAAGTCATTGAATTGGGTGTAAGATGTAATGATCTAACATATTCTGCAGAGGAGGTTATTTAATAGTTGCTTGCAAAAATATCTCTAGAGAGCCGATTCGTAAGCAATTAATAGTTCATTTTCACAAACAATTGAAATTGGTCCTCCTGACCCTCTGTTGTGTTGCGTTATTACAGCTTTGACCTTTGAAACAACATACATAGAGTGTGTTTAGTAGAATTAAGATGTAACTCAACCTTTTAAATACCAAAGACTAGTATAATTTCTGTGGTAATGTAAATTCAGCATAGCTGCTGCACCAAATTAAATTTGAAAAAGTGAAAAAATATAGAACTGTGACATTAAAAATTCAGGTAATTTACTTTCTATTTGCTGGATCTCCTAAGCATAAGCATTTTCCCTTTTATTTCACTGCTTCTTAAGACTTTATCATGGATTTAAACAAATCATAATGTAACGAGACAACAGTACAAAGACATATATTCTCTTGTTCCAGTATAAAAAAGAAATGTGCCT